>NC_088132.1:41631802-41931802 GCF_036370855.1 Dromaius novaehollandiae
AATAGACCATGCTAACAAGTAAATTGGATGTTGGAGAAACATCTAAATATTATGTATGTTGAAACACATAATAAAGGTCCACCTTGTTCCATGTGCTAATTCCCTGTAAAAAATGAAAAGACAACCTAAGAGGAGCAGAAGAAGCTATGTTAAATAAGCTGGTCTCAATGCCAGCCAATATCAAAAATGAAATCTCCCTTAGAAACAACAGTGTTTCCAGAAAAATACATTTTATCTTTGCAGCAAGTCCTTAGCCATTCTGTTAGGGATTACCTTGTGTGGAGGGGAAGAAGCAAGGATTTCTGAAGTCAAAGTGCTTTTGTGGGGAGCTCATCTCCTTGCATTTTGGAGGAACGGCTGTTGGTGCCCCTGCTGAGGTAGAAGGCACGCTATCGGGACGTGAAAAGGAGGGAGACACCCAGGTAAGCAGATCCTATTGCTGCAACTAAAATATGAAGTATCTCTGAAGTTCATCGCTTGAATGAGAATCTTGGTCTATTTAGGTTGGTGTTAGATCCTCTGGTTGTTATGAAAATTTCTTGCTTTGCTGTTGCAAGTAGGTGCCACCTGATCAGTTCTGCTGACTTTAGACAAGCATTGGATGACTCACAGGAGGGTGTAATTATCTCTGTACTAAATAATTTTTAAATCACTCGATTGAGTGGTTACACTATGGCCTAGAATCATACTTTCAGCCCGCCATTTTAAAGCTTTGGTCTTCCTGGTCTTTATTTGCTTGATTAGCTTCCCAATTTAATAAAAATCAAGGAACCGTTGCTTTGGGAAGCAGGCGAAACTCTTTATTTCTGCTGAGCTGTAGCTCTTGCATTTTTGCAAACCAGTCTCATGCTGTGGGTGAAGAACTGCCCACAGAGCATATTCTCGGAGTATAGAAAATGAAAACCTCCAAGCTAAACCCAACGAAGGCAGCAAAATCCCATACTACTGCTTTGCTTTTGAGACACTGGTAAAAAGCCTTGTTTGATAACTGCAGTGTAAGAACATCCTTTAAAATGTACGTCTGTAAGTACAGACTCTGTACTTGCAGACAGGGCTGGTCAAAAGTGGTAATTACCACTGGAGAATGAACAGGATCCTGAGGAACGAACAAGCTCTGTCTCAAATAAAAAGGGGAAGCTCATCAAGGAAAAGAAAATTTGTGTGGAGATAATTTGCAACGTCTCTTTTTGAGAGAAGAGGAGAGAATTTCAAAATGTGCATGGGAGGGAAAATGTCCGTGGTAAGGAGAGAGTTTTCAACTTGCCAAATAGGATTGTTTATGTTAAATTCACAAATAAAAGCAGGAAGATGTGCATATGGAAGCCTGTATTTTGACGGTTTTAGTCGTGTATGTGTGTGAAGGTGGCCTCCATGTTAACCTGTAATAGTGATAATAAGCAGGCTCTTGCACAAGGACCTGAGGCTTCCCTGTGCGCTGGTTAAAACTGCATTGCATTCTAGTAGTCCTGAGTTGAAATGCGCCTGTGAGATAGCCAGGAGCCATAAGGAAGCTGTTTTTGCAAGAGCCATCACCAGGTTTTCATCCAGATCTCCCTCCCTCTGTCCCCTTTGCTATGTGCATTACAGAGGCTCCGCCTCACCCTGGGAGGGAAGGATCCCACCTTGTCAGTTTATGGAGAATCCAGTAAAAGGCAATTTGACACGAAAATTACAGAATAGAAGTCTTTGCTCTTTATTGTTCTTCACCAGTCCTAAGTGCTTGAGGGGAGAAGAGTGGTGCTTATGCTGCCTAGAAAGCTAAATATGCTGGAATCCCATTGAAATTGCATGCTACTTTGGGGTAATTTAAAGGTTTTTCCAAGCACTGTGCTATATTTATTTGGTGTTATACTGTCCAAGGAGTCTTCATTTAGCAACTTTCTTTAAATTATAACCATGTCTTACAAAAATAGGCCCATTTTCTAAAATTACATTTTAACCCAACCCTTGTATTGCTTATTATAGCATTAAAATCCCCTTAAATTTCAAACTCATTGTGGAGAAGCATTGCGCTGAAAGGCACCTATATAAACCTACTGCCCGGGGAGGCTGCGGAGCTTTCAGCGGTGGCGTTCGTTCAGATCAGGTTAGACTAACAGCTCGGGAATGACGTAGGGACAGCTTACCCTGCCTTGGGGTGGTTTGGTGGCTCACTGATCTCTTAAGGACCCTGCTGGCCTGTTTTCTACAGTTTTTTAATCTTACCTCAACATGAGTTTTTGAGGGTTTTTTTGTTTTGCCTCAGCCTATAAATTCTTTATATTGAGAACTGTTTTCACTGGTTGGACTGGTTAACATCAGCCCAAATTGCAAGGCACGTAAATGGGAACTGGGAGCTGCTTCTATAAATAGTACAAAGACATTTAAGAACAAATCAGAAGTCTTAGAAGGATTGGGCACACTTGTACTCCTGTCTGTATTTTCGTATTGTACAGATCAGTTGTCCCCAGGCCGTGTGGGCCGCCCAGCATTCTTCTGAAATAGCCTCTCAAAATATACTGCTCTCTGGTGAGGCCAAGGACAGGGTTCTGCTGGAGCTGTGTCTGGATGAGGCTTTCCAATGCAGTCACAGGGCTGTTCTATATATATGTATATAATTCTATATATAACACTCTGTTTATGGCCAGAAAGCATGCATGCCCTCGGTTGCTTCCCAGTTGCTGTAGGTAAGTTCCTCAGCAGCCCATGGAAACTGCTACAACTACCAGACTTTCCTGATGGCTCTGTGCCTTAACATTTGTTTTCAGTGTAAATAAATTCTAGCTTCAAACACCTTCCTTCTGCAGACTCAGGAGCTACTGATAACAGCGAATGCTGTGATGGTAGACATCTAAAGAAGAGGTGTTAACCTTACTAATGAGGTGAGCTGCTCTGGCCATAGGCCGCACGGCGTCCCCCCCTCCTCTGCTGCCCCAGGCTTCTCATAGTTATTATTAACCGCAGTTATGAGGGAACCACGGCGGTGTGTGTTGCATCCTGTTTGCCCGAGATGGAGACCCTTCCCCGGCAAGGGGTATTCAGGGAACTCGGATGGCGGGAACAGCAGCTAGCAGTGGGAAAGCTGCCTCCACATCCCGGTAACCCCTGCCGGCGCGCTCTGGGGCTCGGTGGCCCAGGAGCTCAGCGTCTGCGCAGGCAGCAGAGCCCGCTGCTTGCTTGCAGGGGCCTGTGCCTCATGGGAGCTGGGCTCTTGAACGTTTCTTCTCCTGTTCCTGGGTGACCCTAGTTCTGTATCTCTAATAACCCAACTGTAAGCCTTCCGGACGATTGCAGGCTTTCTTTAACCTCTCATGACTTCAAGTCATGGTGAAGAAGCCCCAGCACAGGGAAGTTTCAGGGTTCCCTACGCAAAGCAAAGGAAAGCAGTCTGCTTTTGGCTGCGGCAGAAGCCCGAACAAGCACGCAGACTGGCATTTGAGATGCATGTAGTGTATGGTCTCCAGGGAGAGCTCTTTTTTGAGCCGAAGACTCTGCAAGCTATGAAGTGCAACAGTTCCCACGAGCTCCCTTCTAAAAAAGGAAAGTGAATTCTGCAGCAGCTGTTGATCTGATAGCCAGTCTGGACGGGGTGCCCCTCTCGTCCCCTTCCGGTTAGCCAGCCTCCTCCAGCTACCCATGCGCTAGCTTTGCCATCAGAACAAGCTGAGCTTTGTGCTGCTTTTTGAGGCCAGCCAGATTTGGAGCAAACAGGAAGGTAGAGGAAGGGTGATTTTTCTTCGTTTCAAAAATAAAAGTTATGATGTCAGCGACTCTGGTGAAGGTCTGCACGCTACAAGCACTGGCAAAGGAAGATTCAGAGGTGCTTTGCCTTGGTGCAGAGAGCCCACTAAAAGGCTGAGACAGCTCTAGGCTAGAGACTTCTGCCAGTTTACCGATGTCAGTCAGGAGCCGATTATTCTTGATGACAATTTAATCATGGTAAAACATAAATAAAATCAAACCAAACCAAAATGTCTTTTTTGCAAACATAATTTCACTCACCCCAGCTCTACCTGAAAAGAGTAGGTAAAAGGTAGGAAGGTAGAAAAAAAAGGAAAAGATAATAAATAATGCCGTATTTCTAGCTAGTGGAAGAAGGGTTTGTTTTGACTTTAACCAGTTTGAAATCCTGCGCTGGCAGGTGGTTTTGGGAGGACTCTGGAAGGAGCCAGCCTTGGCAGAGCAGCATGCATTTGACTTTCCTCTCCTTCACAGCCGGGCAAAGCGAGCGTGACTCTGTGAAGTTCGTGAGTTATAGCTGAATCGGAGGGAAATCCGTTCCACTCAGTTAGGCTGGTGCATCAAGGAGGCCTTTGCAAGCACGCCAGGGAGAATTGCTGCAGTTATCAAGAGACATACAGAAGTCAAAGGAATAAAAAGAAGGTTACATTGAAAACCAGGGATATTTCTGATTAGTGACGCCTAGAAATTACGGGATGGTGTTTAAGTGCTCGTCTGCCAGTGTTAGGGCTGAGAGTCGTATCACCAAGGGCTGTGCTTCTGCTTTTCGCCCGCTCGATAACTAGCCTTCTGCAGCGGCCAGGTCCCTGCAGCAAGGCATGTCCGACCTCGCTCTGCGCTGTGGCGTGTGCAGGGCAGGGACGACGTCCCGAACAGTTGCTGAGCGTTCGTGGGACTGCTGTCTTGCAGCTGGCTGTGCATGTTGTGGCACTCTGCTTGCACTGCATTGCAACACACGTAGGGGAACCAGCCGGAACCACGTTTTGGGCAGTTTGGCCCCAAACAGACCTCTCTCCCTCCTCCCCCAGCCAGCCTTGGCATCCATCCTGCACACCTGGGCTTGGGGAATTGTCCCAGGCCCTCTGGGCTCCTCAGGGTGCAGACAGCTAGCAGGAGGACTGCTGTATTTTGCCCTTGGCTTTTTGTTGATCTAACTAGGAACAATGTGCTTTGTTGTGACTTTGGATAACATTCTGTGAGTGACGTTTGTGGCCTTTCGTTCAGTACTGTACATCCCTTTGTATACATATGCCAAGTTTGTTTATCTCAGTGGATCTCTGAGGGGTCACCAGCATCTTTGTCAGTCCTCAGAGAGGGGGAAGAAATGCAAGAGTCCCCCTGGGCTGGGGTTTGCCTGCCCAGACCCGCTGTACCGCTGCTCTGCTGACCCTGTTACGGTGCTATGGGATGCTCCTCCAGCAGGGTGACATTTGTTTACGTACTTATCCCAGCTGGATGCTGGTATTAAAACTGGGTTGTAGGACCTGGTCAGGGGAACTGCAGACCGGTGGAAGACGCACAGGTAAACAGGAATGCTAATTCTGGCGTGGTGCACAGCAGGTCCACATCGGGATGGTAGTTGTCTGACTAATGCAAGTACAATAGGGTCTACGCAGATATTGTTTCATGCAAATTCAATCCACAGTGAACTTAATCCACTTTCAGTGGGGATTAAGGACAGTATTAACTGCCTGGTAAATACATACAAAGAATTCAGTTGAGCAAACACGGGGCATACCATTTTGAAAAACGAAAGTTAACTCAAACCCAGTCCTGGTGTAGTTAAGCGTAAAGACAAGTGCAGGAGCCCAGCTGCTGCATTTAAACCTTGAGCACATAAATTAAGCAAACTTTGTAGAGAGAGAGGCCTTTAAAGGCCAGCTGAATCTGAAAAGCTTTCAGGCCTATCCATTCTTCTTCAGAGCCTTCACTGTTACAGACCTGTCTCTTCTGTAACTCGAACACGTACATCACTAAAATATGTATCACTGCAGTCGCATGCAGATCTCAGTAGCATTTGTCTTTCCTTCATCT
This sequence comes from Dromaius novaehollandiae, assembly GCF_036370855.1. Taxonomy (NCBI): domain Eukaryota; kingdom Metazoa; phylum Chordata; class Aves; order Casuariiformes; family Dromaiidae; genus Dromaius; species Dromaius novaehollandiae. Next base: position 41,637,557 of record NC_088132.1, read on the forward strand.
TTCCCTAATCTCCACATGTCTCTGATTTCTTTGTTGGACAAATTCTTTCAAGTAAATTAACAGAATCAGTCTGCCATGTTTTACTCAATTAATATTTTTAAAAATTCTAGATACATGAAATTCTCTTTATATTGTCAAATTTGATGTACTGTGTTTGTAGCATAAAATGGCCACTACATTACATATTCATGGTATGCATCATTACATACTTTGACTGATTCCTTATAAATATAGAATAACATACTCAATATATTAAATATTAATAGTAGTCTACATAATTAACCCATATTTCTTAAATGAACTTGTTCCCAGGGGCATGTGATACTGTACCAGTGTCATATGGGACAATCTAAGAGGAAATCATGCAGAAAGGTATGTTTCTATATAGCACAGATGCAGTTTTCACTCTATGCTTTCTTTTGTGTGTTGGCGCCTTATAGATAGTGCATGGAGATGTTTATGGTACTTGGATGGAGGTGTTAAGTGGAGAAAGGCAAAAAGCCTAGAGGTAGATACCTCTGGTGTCAAAGAGGTCTGAACACAAGTCACAGCTGCCCTGTGTGAACAAAGTCAAACAAAACGTCGGTGGATTTGAAATTCACCTTTTTATTTTACTACATTTGTCCTTAGACACTAAGGAAGACTAGAGACACTGAGGATGTGCTCTGATGGAGCACTGAGGATGTAAAATCAAATTCTCTGACACAAGGTGAGGGTGTGAACAGACAGCTGCATCACAGAGGGAGATGCGGGGATGCCAGGGAGTCACCAACTAAGTCTGAACCCAGAGCGGGATTTATGACCAGGAGGGGCAGAGGGAAGGGGCAGGAGATAGGTGGCCTGCCCTAGGTATCCGTGGTGGAACCTCAGCTGAGGGTGGAATAGATGCAAAAGGAGGCAGCTCCCTGTCTTGCTCACTAAGAGACTCCAGCTCGTTGTCTTCCTTCTTTCTCCCCAGAACACCACAGATGGGAGTGGAAAAAATATAACGTCTCACTGTCATGCCTGAAAGAACAACTGGGGATGGGTTGTGTTGCAGGGAGAGGTTTAGGTCTGCATGCAGGTACTGGGAGCTTTGAAACGCAGTTTGGTCACATCACATTTATGCTGCTTGTAAAGGCTTTCTAGCCATCAGAAGGGCTCATCTGTTTCATGGCAATTTTTTTCAGCTGGTGACAGTTCCCATCAACATCACTCCCTATGGAAAGAAGCTGTTTACATAAAATTCATAAACTATTTACACCAACTCTCTTTAGTATTGCTTGAATTGGATCTAGCCCTTTGAATGCTGCTATGAGAATAAATGCGGGTCACAATTCTTATCAGAGGCATGCATGCTTGGCTATGCATAAGGGTTTTTCCATGATTTCAAATGTTTGTTCAAAAGTACAATTTAGCACTGAGGTAGGTCATACTGAATACTGGCAGTTTTCCACTACCTATAACATCATCTTTCTTGCCATCTCGATTGCTGTGGCATTGAAATTGTCAGCAACATTTGAGTCCTGTGAGATGAAGTACGTTACACAGATCCATTTCCTTATGAATACTGTAAAATGGAAGCCCTCCCCCTCTCCCCAGTACTGAATTAATTTTATTGGTCCTTTCTTTATTGCCACTTGTAACTGCTTTAAAACATCTTTAAGTAGATTTCCTCATGTAATGATGGCCAGCAATTTTAAGGATGGTGTACACATGTATGGTGGGGGAAGCCCCCAGGCACGATACTTAGACTGGTATAAAGGGTGTGTGCTTGAGTGAATTCACTCTATAATGGAAACAAGAAAATATCTTAGACTCCTAGGAGAGTAGAAAGAAAATAGCATCAGGCTTCACTACTCAGATTTATTTCAGAAGCAGAAAGTGAGCTACAGAAGGAGATCAAGCAGCAAATCTAGAGCTGTCACTGCTGTTGGTGAAGAATCAACATATTTCACAGGTCAGGAAATACAAATTTTCTTTACAATTGAATTTCCATATCAATGTGCCAAGACAGAGCACTGTGTCACATGACATTTCAGGATTACAGTACCAGGCCAGATTTTCCACTGGTATACATTTGTACAAATCAGTTTAGATCATTGGATAATCTGGCCCGAGATACTTGCTTGTTTGGAGACCTGCTTGAAGACTAAGTGATGTAAAGCAAATTGAATCATTCTACTATTTATTTTTAATATAATATGATGTTTTTGAGATTGATGGAACAGGTGAGGAGTTCTTGGCTATTCTGATATACAGCCTACCTTGCAAAGGTTTTGTAAAACACTGCAAACGGTTACTAAGAGTGGTGAAAGTTCCTCGGCCACCAGCTGCAAGGCGAAGTCCTCCCATCTGTCAGCAGCCTTCCAAAGGCACATTCCACTGTCATTCTGCAGCTACTCGAGATAAAGCCTGGCACAGACTTTCCTCCATCCAAGGGAAGGTAAACTGGATCCTGCAGAACGGCTACAGGAATCGGCATCTCTTGCAGAGAGTAGTCCTGAATTCCTAACTAGTCTGCATCTTTGGAGACAGCCTGTGTTAATGTTACTGAAGTGTCCACGAGGCTCCGTGAAATCTTGCAGTACTCTGCAGAAATACCCTTTTCTTCAGGGCTGATGGTGGAGAGGGCTAATGGTCATCCCAGAGCTGTCACACAGGTATGCCATTGCTGAAGCTGTAAAATCAATGCCAAAGTGGGCTGTGACATCCTCCTGTTTACCTGTCACTGACAGCCACCCACCCCTGGAGGAACGTCAGTGGTAGTAAAGCTTACTCTGAAATAAAACTGCTCCCAGAAAAGAGCACAAAAGAATCCTCTTTTTCCTTCTCCTCCAGTATCCTTCTTGCCCTGGTTGACTTCATCATATGAGCTGTATTTACATCTCTTTACATATATGTCGTGTTGTAATGAGAACCAGAGCACTTTGCGAGCTGTGAGTGTGTTGTCGATCCATTTAATAAAAATGAGAGATAAGAAGGGGAAACCTTCCCTTTCAATCCCAAGCCCCAGAATTCCACCCCAGGCTGGTCAGAAATCCCATGTACAGCAGAAAGAAGCAAAACAAAACACACTGGTGGAGCAAAAAATCATGAGACAGCAGCTGGAAATTCAGAGCAGTTAATTCAAAATAACAGCCTGATTCATGGCCAAAGAGCACAAGGTAAAAGTGCAGCTATTTCAGAATAGTTGTACGGTGCGCACACCATGGGAGACCGTTGTCTCCTATGGTTTGGGAGATTGGTGGTGTGGGTCATTTAACATGAACATAACAAACCTGCAACAAGATTCAGGTGCAGACACGCCTCAAGCTGAAAGTTTTTTTAGTGTGGTAAACTGCTGCATGAGGAGCTATTGTCTTCTGTATCGTGCAGCAGAAAGGGTTGTAAATTCCTCAGCTTTTCAAATGGCCTGTCATTACTGAACAGCGAGGTCAAAGGTATGTTTGCTGCTTGGCTCTGGTTATCATTTAGAGATTCACACTGATACTGTGGTATAATCTTCCTTGACGTGGGAGTGCCTCAGTTGCTTAGCTCAGGACTAAAGCAGAGTCCTCAAAATGATTACACGAGCAACTTGGGAAATGCGAGACACAGTCCACCGTCCCAAGCTGAGCGAGCTCTGCTTTCTGACTGCAGTCAGTATTTACCAAAGAAATTACAACAGTGAAAATGTCCCGCGTGAGTGCCATTTACTGAGCTGGAATAAGATCAGAGAAGCAAAATATCTCACATCATGTTAAATTATGTATCAAGGACTTCTTAACTGCATGGGTGATGACAGCTGATTGTCCCCTGTGCCTCTCTCCCCATTGTTTATTCCTAAGCTCCTTGCACAAAAGCAATACGTGGAACACTGAAGCATACTGAAAGTGTGTCTATATCCCAATAACAAGCTATTTGGTTAATGAGTCATCTGATATATATAATTCTACAGTATCTAGTAACAGAAAAGCCTGGTAGCTATTCCTGTGTCCCATTTCCTCAGAAAGAAAGGGTATATTGTTTCAGTGAGTAACCTGTAGAAAGAATCTGGGATAACATTACTACAGTATCAGTAGGCTTAGGAAATACAGCCTCCAAAGAGATACATTATACTGGTAAAAACATACCAAAGGGTGTTTTATAACACATGGAGTGATGTGCTCCGTGGGCTACCTGGTATCTAAAGTGTAAGAGTGGCTTGCCCTTTCCACAGTTTAGTTTTGGCATGAGCAAGAGGGAGAGGAAATGAGAGTGGAGGACTAGCTACTTGTTAGGCCTTCTCTCCGAGTCTTGGGACAGCGGGGCCCTAAGGGTTTGGGGGTGATTCTAGCAGTGGAGGAGGAAGAATTGAGCCAAATGCTGGCTGAAGTGACCTTTTGTGCCTCTGCCAGAAGCAGGCTACTGCAGCTGCTTGGGCGAGGAGCGTGCTGCCTGTGGGTTTGGAGGCATCGTTCCCCAGCTGTCCTGTGGGCCCTCTTGCCCACAGCGCTTGGGTGGTTTTGCAGTGTCTCTCCCTGCAACTGGCCGTCGTACCAGCTGTAAGTCCTGCAGCTTGCCTGCCTCAAGCAGCAACTCACCCATCCCGGAGTACTCCAGTTGCCAGGATCTGTTTTTCTGCCTCAGTTATAGGTGGAGAGACATTGCCTCCATCTCACCTTGAGTGGTAGTATCAAGTTCTGGGATACAGCAAAATAGATGATAGAAGTTTTCCTCCTGAGTTACCCTACAAATACACTGTGAACCAAGTGCAAACACAACCACACAGCTCATCCTCTCAGTTATGTACATCAGTAGATGCTATTCTCTATAGAGGTGCTTACACACTCTTTCATCTAAACAAAAGCTTGGAATTTAAGAAAAACACGGTGCCTTTGGACAGATGCATTATGCATACATCCCATTTTGAGCTGTGCTTTGAGGTCCCTCTTTTTGAAGAGAGGCATGTCTCCCTTGGTACTGCCTACTTCAGCAGATCCAGCTGCAGGATCAGCCCCAAAGGTTTTTCAAAAGCACTTTTTGTGTCAGCATTTAAATGCAACTCATGGCCATGCCATAGGATCCAGCGAAGATTGAGGGTATATTTACATAGTAATACTTCGATTTGGCAAGACTGCGAGTATGAGCAGCCCGCGAGCTTTAACCTAGCACAAGCAGCTGTGGCATCCCAGTAGGCAGCATGGTATTTCTGGGTATCTTGAGGTGTACTCTGACGGCCAGCCCACCCTGAAGCCTGTATGGCTGCTAGGTGAGAGGTTTTCAGCCTGCGGGCTGCGTGCCTCCACGGTCCCAAGAGTAGCCTCTGCGAGGTGAGCAAATGCGAGGAAAACACCCCAACACGACCCCTCTCGAACACCCTGGAGAGCATTTAAGCGCTTACGGACTGGTGAGGGCTGACGATTGCTTACCCCAACAGCCCTGCCTGTCCCAGCGGACACCTTGGCTGCTCGGGCCGTGGACCAGCCAAAGCCCCATATATATATCTATTTATTTATTTAATATATATATTTAACATATTTTATATTTACATATTTATGTACACAGTGACGGCAGGGAACACGTTACATTAGCGGGCGGATCGGTGTCGGCACAGGTCCGTTACCCGCCCGCTCGCTGGCAGCGGCGCTGGGAGCGGAGCCCCGCCGCCCTCCCCCTGCTCCGGGCGCGGCGGGCGGAGGGAGCCGCGCACGGCGGGGCCGCGCCTCCCGAGCCCGCCGCCCCTCATGAAATTTTCACAGCGCGGCCGCCTCGGGCGCCCCGCCGCCCGCCCCGCGGCCACACGGCCGGCGGCTCCGCGCGGCGACGCCGCTCCCTGCCGCCCCGCCCGCCCGCCATGTCCGCGGCAGCCGACGGGAGCCGCTTCGGCTACATCATGGACCTGCTGGAGCGAGGCAAGGTGGGGCCGCCGCCGCCGCCGCCGCCGCCCCCCGCGCGCCACGCCGGCTCCTGGCGGCCGGGCGGAACGCGGGGGCCGCGGCCGGGGGTCCCCGGGGCCGGGCGGGGTCCCCGGGCGGGGCGGGGCGGGGCGCGTGCCGCGGGCGTGCGCGGCCTGATGGCCACAGGTGCGCTCGAGCGGGCGCGGAGCGGCCGTTACCGCGCGCGCCCCTGCCCCGCCGCGGCGGCCCTCGGCCGTTGAGCCTGGCCAGGAGCGCCAGGGCCCCGGGTTGTGGCTGAAGGCAGCTGGGGAGCGGCGCCCTGAGCCGCGAGGCGGGTGGCCGGGAGGTGGGTGCCGTGCTGGAGCGACAGGAGCGTGCTGGGAGCCCGGGGTTTGGCACCGGCGTGCCCCTTCGGCGGGAGCGCGCCAAGGCCAGCGGCGTCTTGGGAGGGAGCGCGGGGCTGTCCGAGACGTGTCTGGGAGAAGGGGTCGCTCGCCGCAGCAGGAGACGGCACCTCCGGCCCTCTATTTTTAACCATTTCAAATTTCCTCTGTCATTTCTTTTAACTCATCCTTAAGATTGATGTATCTGGGAGACTTGCATGATGTTTGTGGCACACTTCCGAGGCCATCAGATGAAAGAGTAAAAAGAAAAAACCCAAACAAACCCCACAAATGTGGAGTGTTACTCAGTCTGAAACGGTTAGACATCTGTCAGTTTTGCAGCTTTCCGTGCCATAAATGACAGTTTGTCCTTCTGCTAGTTTGTGGATACAGTGTGCTAATGTAGGCAGTATCCATGCCAACGGGTTACTTGGTGCTTTTTCCATTATCCGTAGTTGGTGTGGCTGCAGACAATGCTGGAGTGAAAGTGTCACCCACAGGAAATGATTCAGAGTTTGCAAATATTTGGGGGGAAATGGTAGTGTGTGCATTTGTTAAAACAAGGGGAAAAAAAATCCAACTTCTCATATATTCAGAGCTGCTGATACATGTCAAAAATGTGGAGCTTTTCTCCCCCCACCGAAGACTTTGCTGTGATGGATTTTAAAAAGCCTGAAATACATGGCATTTTTGAATTTAAAAATAAGCGCAGTATATAAAAGGCTTATTTGGAAGACGCTGTTTCTGTTCTGAAGGCAGAGTCATTCTAGATCGTTTCCAGAGACTGCGTTCAAATTGCAGTTCCAGTTCACCCACCATTGCTTCCCACTCCCTCTCCTAAATGGGTTGAATGAATGTGTGGAGTGAGAGACATCTTTCCTGGGCGGTTTTCTGCTTCTCCTTGCTGGGGAATAGTCATGCCTGCAGCTCCAAAGGACAATTTGGATGGCCAAATCTTGTTTCTGTCACAGTCACTTTACACAATACACGTAGTCATAAAGGCTTCAGGCGAAGATCCCCTTTTGCCTGTGATTTCCCCGTGAAGGGGGATGATATTCTGTGCTGTCTCTCACAGTTAAACAGTCTGTGCTGGTAACTCGAATTAGACTTCCCTCTGCAAGAGCATATGCTTCAGTAGACAACTGAGTTAGCACTTTCGAGTGAAATATGCATATTTATTACAAACAGTGCTGTTCTTTATACACAGAACATCACAGTTGCCAAGTCCCATCTCAAGAGACACTTGATGAACCTGAGGAAAATAGGAGCAGTAGCTGTGCTGTGCTCTTAGCAGACTGTTTTGGAGAGGTTGTCACTCTATTTGAGACTCTTCAAGGGCCAGCTCTTCAGACCTCTCACTCTGCTTTTCCTTTTGCATTTATTTCCCTTCAGAGTGGGGTTTTAGATTGCAGCCCCTTTGTAATTTATTGATGTTATCCAGGAGCTTTGAGTTTAATACACCACCTGCAGTTCTGCTTTCCCAGAGACAGTAGTGGAGATTTAGTCTACCCAGCCCAGACTACCCAACTGTACTGGCAATGCCTGCTACAGGAGAGAGCAGCTCGGACCAGCAGAATGGTAATTCTGCTGGGATAATTAAGCTGCTTTTTCAAGTGACATAAACCATGCCAACAAAAGGACTGTCCTGCTTGGTAAACTGTATTTGCTTAGGGGCAGGGTGTTACCGCTTAGAGGTCTCATTAGCCTCATTTTCCCCTTCCCGTACTCTTAAATCAATAAAGCTGTTTCAGCAAAGCCTGAGAGCATTAACATACTCTGAATCCATAGACTGGTAAATGTCTAGCTGTCACAGAACAGTGAACTCCTACTAGAGAAACAGAATGTAATAACAATACTTGAGACTCACATACTCACCTATCTGCTATAGAGGATCCTAACAGGTATGACAGAGCTGATTTATCAGCTTTTAGGCTGAGCAGGTGACCTCTTTTATAGAAAGGGGTCATGCTGTTTTCTCACATAGCTTGCCTTCTGTGTCAAGCCTCTCAAACCAGAGCAAATCTTTGTATATTGCTTTCCCCGGAGGATGTGGCTCCACAGACTTGTTATCTTTATTAGTGATTTAATTAGTATTCCTGTGTGATATTATTCCCCTGTGATTCTGTTTCACACTCACAACTTACACATTGTACCTGGAGCACAAAGATGCATATAACACTTAGAGCTCCAATATGATAGTCCTTGTGTAATCCATATGTCCACAACATCTGTTATGGCTCAATACAATAGTCTTTGAGGTATTCTAGGCTTCCAAGGCACCTGTCACAATCGTCACACTGAGCACTTCAAAATATCCTTGTGAGATAGATTAACTGTTAGCTACATTTTATAGTAGAGGCACTGAGGCATAAAGAGATCGTATGAACTTCTGTCAGGACTCTCAAGTCTCAATTCAAATCTTAGCAAGGAAGGGCATTCAGCTGCCTCAAAATCACATAATGTTCTAGAAATGGTTTGGGGCTTTTCCCCCCTCTTCTTCACTGTCGTGAATTTTCTTTTGCAATAGTCAAACACACAAATACCCCCCACAATTATTTTCCCTTACTCCATTGAAAATTATGTTCTATTTTCATAGACTTATGTTTTCTTCATTGAAATGCATCTACTTCCTTTCTAATAACAACTTTAATGAATTTTTAGATGCTGTAAATAAATACTTGTGTTTGATGGTGTAATTGATACCAGTGTCTCCATGTAGTAGTAACATTTTGGGGTATTTTTCTGTAACAGGAGTAAAATCCATGAACCAATACAAAACAGTATGAATTTCAGAGACGGGCTACCATCACTGACACTATGTGCACTAGCTGTTGATTTTGTTGAAATGAGGGTCTTGGCATACTCCATTTTTTGATAAAACCCCTGGTCTCTTCTGTTATTTCCTCACTCATTTATTTTATCATCTATTCCTGCTGAGCGTGGTTTGCAGAAGCTGAAAGCATGTGATTCATAAAGAACAGTTTTGAAAACAGTGCTCCAGGAAACGCATTTTGAGAAACGGATACTTTTAAAAACAAGCCCAAAACCCCATATGAGAACATGTCAACTTTTCAAAATAATTAAGAGCATATGAAATTCTGCAAGCTCTCCATCTAGACCCCACAGATAACTAAACACCAATTTTCTATCCTTGTCTTCTGTCTGTTTTTTTACAGTGACTGATGTAAAATTCTCTTATAATGGCATTTTTTTCATTTCTTCAGAGGAGGATAAGGGATAGAGCTACATAGTGGTGTAAAAACCAAGTCACAAGAGGAACTGAAAAGAGGAAATACAGTAAAAGTTTACGAGCGGCTGCGGGGGTCGGTGGGTTGTTCTGAGCTGCCTGACTCACTCGAATTGAAGTTCTGCTCCTTGACTTCCAGAAGAGAAAGCTTTAGATACTTCTTGCTTATGTGTGGGAAAACACTTGTTCCGGTGTTCGGTCCCTTTGAGGAGACTAATCCCTTCTTTTAACATCAGTCTTTACTACTGTTTACAGAGTATCCAGAAGTGTGTTAGATTATGTCTGTATTGTGAGGGGTACTTGTGCAAAAAGGTGACTTCGGTTAAAAGACTAGGGTTAAAAGAGCACGTAAAGGTAACTTCGTGTTTGATTTGGGCTAACAGCTTAAGTTACAAGTTTCAGAGGAGTCTGAGCTTGAAATCTTGCAGCTAGGAAGAATTAAAATACAACTTGCTTATCTTCACCGCTTTTAATCTGAGTTACTTAGCCGAGTTAGTCAGCGTCTGTGACAAAGGTGTGTTTCTACAGCATATACATGCCCTCATCATTTCAGTGATGGATTTTCTGAAGGGTCTACAACAGCAAGGGATGTGATACAGCAAGAGTGAGGTACCAGCTTTGCCCTTAGGGACAGGGATAGCTACAATCGGAAGTGAAGTAGAGAAGGCAGTGGGATCCAAACAGCAATACGCTATGCGGTACATGTGTATTATTTGTGTTTCATGCTGTATCTTATGTGGTGTCAGAAACTGAATCTGTGGTTGAGCTTCCTGTAAATTAGATTTTTTTAAAATGTAAACCTTTCACATTTCAAATGCTTTTAAAAATAACTATTATGTTTTGTTTCTTTTAAACAGTAATATTTGTTTACAGTTGTGATTCTCTCTTAGTTCAGAGCTGGATTATTGAATTTCATGTATTTTTGGGGAGCTTTTTCATGGTAATTCTTACATTTGCTTGGCAAGTGAACACAAAGGATGGCGCGAAATAGCAGTGTCTTCTGTCTGGGCTGTTGTTTGTAGCTGCTCTTTGGATTCCCTGAAACTGCTGCTCTCCAGGTTGTCCTTGATGTGAAGCAGAATAGTGTAGACATGGCAGTAAGTGAAAAAGTAAGGATGTACTAAACTGACTTCTGCTTTGAGGTGTGCTAGCTACAAATCCTTCCCAAAGCTGAACATAATCCTAATATTCTGGCAGTTTGGTGAGCATAGTTGTTATTGGTTCAGCACTCTGTTTCTAGCAGTGGATTACATGACCTTCCTAATTTGTCCAGTCTAAGCCTAAGAGCTTTGTTAGCAAACCCATCAGACTAGCAAAGGTTATGGTCCTGTAGCACATCTCTGCTCCTGCAAAGTAGATAAACAACCAGAATCAAAGGGTAATTTGGATCCAGCAAATGTCTTGCTACCAGAGAAAACACAGAGCAAAGGCCTTGAAGGGTCTACAAGTCAGAAGAGAGCTGTTATTTCTTTGGCATTTGGGAAGGAGGCATGTTAAAGCTGTCATCTCAGGTGATTGGACTAGCAGTATTTATCAGTGATCTATAGGTGCTGTCATCAAATAAACTGAATATTCACAAATGTTCGACATACCTCACAGGAATGCTAATTCTTGTCTTGGACAATATGCAAAATAATTAAGCATTAGTCTCACACAGTTACTGAGAGTCCTCAGCAGGTAAAACGTGGCACCAGTGGGATGGAGAAAAGTTGCAACAGTGACTGTACATGAAAGATAAAGCAAGCACTCTTTAAAATAATGATTCTTTTCCACACTGCAACCTAACAAGTTTGAATGCAGATAAAGTCCTCAGATTAGGGTTTGATATTTTTTATTTTATGACCAAAAAACCTCAAGTCATCATCATTTTCTCTGTATTTTGAAACACCCAAAGGCTGTAGGCCCTTGCTGGCTGTTCAGAGTGACACAGTTGAAGTGTAACTATCAAGAAGACAAAGATGAGCCTGTACTCCTAAGCCAAAAGAAGCACATTTCTCTCAGGCACTCTAAGTTCCAGCCTGACTGCTGAGCTAAATATGTATCTCAACCTGTGTGATGGAGAAAAGCCTGGGAAAAATAATGACCTTCAAGGTTCAATACTTTAAGTAGAGAAGCAAATTGCACCACTGACGATTTAGAGAGCCAGCTGTAGGCTGCAACCCCACTGCATCCATCCTGGCTGAAAATATTTATTGCTCAGGGAGAAAAATGTCTATCTAGTAACTTGGTCCCCGAGACTGTGCCTGTGCTGCCACGTTAGCTGAGGACAAATTTCACACTTCAATCCGAATGTCATATGTATTTATGCTGTGTACATATTGGCTCTGCTCTGATGCAAGTCTGGTGTGAGCCAGTGAGCACTGCAATCAGAGAAATGCAGACCCAGCAGGGAACTGGCACACTCATGCTTTGGCTAGAAAAGCAGTGTAAATAAAATTCTCTTGAATGACTTGGTTCTGGATTTGAATGTGGCCTCGAGTGCAACTACCGGAGGCAGGAGAGGTGTTGCCAGAATGCCCTGAGCTGTTCAGGGCAGGGACAGGGCTGTGTTGCTTTGTACGGTAGGATCACAATCACAGTGCAAATAACAGAACAGTGTAGGCTTTCTATTGCTTACCAAAAACCAGTGCCTCATCCTTCTTCAAATCGTACTGATAGTTAATGCAGATCAGTGCTTGGGAGACTGCTGTGTACTCCTGATTAAATTAACAAGCACATTTAACCCCAGGTAGGATGTAAAATAAGGATAACAAAACCGTCCTTCAGTTTCTCTCCTGTGCAGCTGATCTTGGGATTGCAAAGCACTACTCTGGTTCCCTCAGTAAGCCCCACCTGCTGAGGGGACAAGAGCAAATTATGCAGGATGAGTTGAATTCTCTTGACACTTTCCAGGTATTTCTTGATGTAAAAAAGGGATCCCTAGTTATTCTCTGTAGAACAGCTTTCCAGCTGATCTGACCTTGGTGGCCACGCTGTGCTTACTAACCCTTTCTGCAGAGGCTACCAACAGGAGTCTCTTCTGATAGCAGGTTGCACTCTTAGTCATTTAATGTATCAGTGATTCCTAACTGTTCTTTTCTTCCTCTCAACAGTTTAAAGCTAATGCAGAGTTTGGCACTGCAAATGCAGTGGGACTGGCTCAAAAGGCTAGTAAAACGGTGCAAGTGCAGAAGGGGGAGTTTTGCCCTTTGGAGGCCTTCAAAGACCTTTTTATCCATGTCACATCTTAATGTGGTGGAGGAGATGGTAATTAAAATCCTGCTCTAAAGTACCTGAAGCCGGAGCAAACAGACTTGCAAACAAGTTAATACCTTAATGATCTATTAGGGGATTGAACAAGCAGTCGCTCGCAAGTCCTGACAATGATAGTGGCTGACACTGTGATGCAACTGCAGACTGTGGGAGGACGGGAAGGATGCATGTGCTCCAGGTGTGGCCCCACTGACAACATTGGCCTTGGCTGGCAGCTACACCTCCGGTGTAAAGCGAAGCATGGTTTCCCTTGCTGAGCTGCCCAAGACGAAGCTCGTCATACTGTATCAAAGGCAGCAGCAGAGCCAAACAGGCTTTGTTCTTGTCTGCAGTGGGTAGTTTATGTGGCCCCAAATCAGTCACATCCAGGATCAGCAAGGGGTAGTGTGCTAATGTAGTCAAGGCTGGGTTATGCTTATTAAGAATTATATCCTTTAAAACACGCCCTAAAAATCAGGAAACTTAGGGATAATAAAGGAGGTTAATTGATAATATAATTATTCACAGGCATCCAAATCGTTACTCAATGTGTAGCTGGAAGGCTGACAACTAAACAGGTCCTTATCAACCTGTTCTTCCTCCCTTGCATGCTTTTATTACTGCAGGACACTGTAGGAACTTGGTCAAGTGACAGGATTCATTTTGAATATACAGACTCTGCATTAGTGGCATTGTCAGGATAATTTCAAGCCTACTACTCTATTTTTAAGAGGATGGTTTCTAAAGTAAAAATGTACCATTAAATATAATCTTAGAAGTTCTTCTAATGTATTTTTCTTTGTAGTGCTGGACATGCAAAAACATGACCTCTGTCTTCATAATTTCCAAGTGTAATTTTCCATTCAAATTTCACGGCCAAGTCACAGAAGCCCAAATGTAAATAATGATCAAAACCAAATTAGACTTTTCATATATGTTTCTTTTATTGACTCATCTGAAATGTAATTTTGAGGGGGAGAAGGAGCTTATTATCCCAATGTCATTCTTTTAAATAACTATGTAAAAATAGGTCAAATTTAGGTTTTGTCAAACTGGCAGCCCTTCATCATTCACATAGTCCCTTACTCCATCTGTTTTAATTAACTAAACCTCCTTCCATTGTGTAATATAAGGACACTGTATGTCTTAACCTTGAATTTCCTAACTAAAGTGATTTCTCTCCCTTAGCCTAATACTGCATAACTGCAGACAGCATTGTTTCTGCACTTTCCCCAACATCTGAAGAAGCTAGAGATTTAATGTATTTTCCGTTTGCTCTGGCTGTTGGTGAAAAGGATATTTGCCTCCCCTTTTCACATGCAGACATGTTGTATGGAGAGGCAGACACAAATGCTTGTCATAATCTTTAGTTTTCAGCCTGTCTAGCTGCCACAAAAGCCACGAGGGCTCACCTGGTGCATTTCTGCCCCTAAAATAGCCACTGCCCAGCTTGCTTTCCCAAGTCCTGGATATCATGACATTACTCTCTTTAGGGATGGATAGCCATGTGTGACGTTGTTGTTATTAAAGGCAGTAATAAAGGGATTTTGAATGGGAGAGCAGAAACTATTTCTGCAGTGAAGAGTAAGGAACAGGAACTTAAGCCGAAGTCCTAGGAAAGGGAGCGTTTTGGGTTATTTCTCCAGCGTCGGGAGGGCCTTGTGTGATCCTCAGGGCCGCGCGGCCACAGTCTGATGAAGAAGCACTGGCAGGGAAGGTGCAGTGGGGCAGCGGGCCGGGAAGCAGCGGGGCTGCGGGTGTCTGGGGCCTGCGGCCTGGAAGACGAGCACACGCTGCGGCCCAGGGCAGCAGGCAGCAGTGGGGTGAAACGGTGTTTTGCGCTGAAGAGGAGAGCGGTTGTGTTTTGACCCAGCTGCCGTATGTGCTGGTGAATGCCTGTCACCGGGTGAACTGGCAGTGCAAAGTCTGAATACTTCATTTCCCCGTACTGCGAGGGTTTCTGATTGGAAAGGACAGCTTCAGGCGCTGCGCTTCACTCTGTGTACGACGTGCTAAACACTCCATGCTGCGGTCCCCCAGCTTAGCTGAGTGACGTTCCTGGTGGGTGTCGCGTCACTTGGAAAAAAAATACTCATTTCTCCCTTCAGACGTACAACTCCCGAGAAGCGCTAGCCCCCCCCCGCCCCGCCTCCTGCGCTCCCCGCGTGCCCCAGCCCTCCCCCCCCGGAGCACACCTACACCGCCACACGCGCCGCGCAGCCCCCTGCGGGCCGTTGGGCCGCGCCGGCCGTTGGGGGGCGGTTGGGGGCGGGTCTGTTGGCCGCGCCCGGTGCGGCGCCGAGGGGGGCGGGGCCCTCCGCTCCGCCCCACCGCACCCCGGGGGCGCGGGAGCCGCGGCCCCGCTGGACAGCTCCGGCGGCGCGGGGCGGGGCGGGGAGGCGGCGCCCCGCTGCCCGCCGCGCCGTGCCGCGCCCCGGCGGGCGTGGCCGCCCCCCGCGGCTCGCCGAGGCTGCTAGGTGCCGCGGCCGGCCGCCATTGTGCGCTGGGCGCCGCGCGCGGCCCCACCCGCGCAGGCGGCACTAGGCGAGCAGCCGCCCCGGGGCAGCGCCGACAGCTCGCCGACCTCCGCCCCGCCCCGCCGGCCGCTGCAGCAGAGCCTGCGGGCGCAGGCGGCGCGAGGATGGAGGGCGACCGGCTGGAGCCCTCTGTGAGTGCCGGGGGGCGCCCGGGGGAGCGCGCCGGGGACCTGGCGCCGGGCTGGGGCGGGGGCCCGGGCGGCTCCTTCCCGAGCCTGAGCGCCTCCGCTTCGGTGAAGCGCAAAGCCCGGCGGCGGGGGCAGCCGTGGCCGGTCCGCGCGGTCAGCCGCGCCGGGGGGGCAGGGGCACGGCCGGGCCCCCCAAGTCTGCAGCGGCTGCCGGGGTGTAAGCGGCGGCCGCTCGCCGCGGAGGGGCTGCGCAGCCCGGCGGCGCTGCGCCTTTGTTCCCGCCGCCCTCCTCGGGGCGGCCCTGCCCGGTCCCCGCGGCGCCCCGGGAGCGGGCGGGCGTCGGAGCTGGGGACGTTGTTTCCCCTTTACTTCCGAGGGGGTTTTGTCTTTCTTTGCTTGTAAGAGCTTTGAGGCCCCCGACCCCTGTGTCTTAACAAGGGGCTTCGTGAGCACGCGAGAAACGCCGCCGCTCCTGCGGGCGGGCGGTGAAGCCGGCTGTGGTTTCGTGGCAGGCTGAGCGTTCAGAGGCCGGGCGAGTCGTCCCCGAGTGGCGAGCGTGTGCCGGGACCCCCGTGCTGGCGGAGGGTTTGCTTGCCGTTGGCTTCCTCAGCGGATTTTCCAGCGTCCGAGCTCAATGCCAGATGGCCGTAGGCACATTAAATTGTCGGAAGTGCTGTAGAGATCCGAGGGCTGCTCTTTGTGCGCAAAAAAAGAAGAGAAAGGGTCCTTGATTAGAACTATTAGCCTAATGAAGTCAAGGCAGTTGCAGTGCTTAAATGTGATTTACACTGCAGGAAAGCCCGATGTGTGGCTCTTGGGGGGGGGGGGAGTTGGTTGGTTTGTTACAAAAACCAGCAAGCAAGCAGAGTTAAACCTATAGATTCCCCTTTTTAATAACTATGGTTGCTCTCACTTCAGTAAGATTTTTACCCTGAGTTAAGGCTACTCCCCTCCTTTTTCCTCCCCTGCAATGCAGACATGACCTGAAGGTGAACTGAGTTTGCATGGTTTCAGTTGAAATGAGTGTTGCCAGTGCTTTCAGAAATGGCGATTTAGATTTGTGTGCAGGGTTAATCAGAGCTGTGC
Source organism: Dromaius novaehollandiae (assembly GCF_036370855.1). Classification (NCBI taxonomy): domain Eukaryota; kingdom Metazoa; phylum Chordata; class Aves; order Casuariiformes; family Dromaiidae; genus Dromaius; species Dromaius novaehollandiae. The sequence continues at coordinate 41,654,009 of NC_088132.1, forward strand.
CTCAAAACAGCTAATACTGTGTAGAACAATTGTTCTATAGAGCTGGGGTTCAATGGCATATATACATACAGTAATGCAGTAAGTCCTGCTGGCTTGTGTTTTCTGCACTTACACTTGTTTTCCCCCCCTCTGTCATGAAGGTTACCATAAAGAATATTGAAAGAGAGCTCATCTGCCCAGCATGCAAGGAACTATTTACCCATCCGCTGATCCTTCCCTGTCAGCACAGTATTTGTCACAAATGTGTAAAAGAAATTCTCTTCACACTCGAAGACTCTTTCACCGATGGAGGCTCTGAATCCTCTAATCAGAGTAGCCCTCGAATTCGAATCCATTCTCCTAGCATGGATAGAATTGACAGGATTAGTAGATCAGGTACGTATCAGAGTTTTGCATGTTTTTCTAATTTCATGTATGTTAGACTGTTTTGAACTGAATGGTATCTACATTGGTAAAGTGTCTTCTTGGTACTCCTGACATCAGTAGTTAAATGGATAACTTTGGGAATAGTGTGAGTCTTGTTCATTCTGCACTAAGAACAATGGGAATATTTTTATTTTAAGGACAATGCACTCTATTTCATGTAGGAATAAATTAGTCTTTATGGCATCATGTAAATGTTTGTAGCCATTGCTTTTATTTATTCCTATGCATCAAGATGTTGATTTCAACAATTTTATTATCTGTCATAGTACTGTTAAGTTGTTCTCTTAGATTTTTGCCAGCCTAAATTCCGTAGTTATGACTTCCTTCTGAGTCTTTGCAGACTTTCCAAATAATAGTTTTGTCCTATCTATTTCCTTACATTTACATTAAATTATTTCTGTAGAGGATGATCGTGGTTGAAGAACTCTGATGGATTACTGTGACAGTCTCTTTCAGCATGCTCTGCTTGAAGTTTTAAAGAATACTTAGCTTTATGGCCCTTATTGCTCTTTGTGATACTACACTGTAAAGATTCTTAGTTTGATTCTACTCAGTTATCTGTCTAATCCACAGAGAAGTTGATCAGCTTTTATGCAGATATATGGAAAGTATTTCATGCATGCTATACTTAAAAGAAACCTCACATCTTGGCTTTTAGGGTTCATTCAGGAATAATTATCCAATTTACATCCACGTGCTGCAGTATTGTGGGAAAGCATTCATGTGCAAGACAAATCCTAAATCTTGCATTTCACGTGTTCCTAATGTTCATCCTCCCCAGTTTTCCAAGTTCAAATGTTTTATTTCACCATCTTCTCTTAAACATCTCTTAACTTTAGTACTAATATTTTTTTCAAATAACTTTGATAAGTAAATGTTATCTTTTGCCTTAATTTGGCTGATTGATGCTTACATGGCATGAGGGAATCCTCAGTTGAGTGGCCAGTTATTTTCATTACAGCCCTCTTCAGGTATGGGATGGACAGCCCCCCAGTTGCTCTTTAGCTCTACATACAGTTCACTTATTGTCTAGGCCCTTTGCTAACTTCAGTTTCACGCGAGGTTAGAATGAAGAGAGCCCCAGGATACTGAATCCTCCCAAATAGAAGTCCATTTAATTTTTTTTTACCCATTAAGCATAATGTGCTGACATTCCTTCATGTGTATTGACCAAAGCTCTCACTGATTTCAGTTGCAGCTGTCCGCTTTATATTTTTGCAAAGTGGACATCAGACCTCCAGGTTGAGTGCCTGGGAAGTAATGGATAGACCATGGGTGATCTCCCGGTGAGAGCTGTGGCTTATGAAATGTGGGAGTATCAGACAGGCTATGCATGGGGAACAGCCTCTCCACGCTGCGTTTGGCAGCTTAAGCAAGGAGATAATCCTTTCTCTCCTGTCAAAACCTGTCTTCCTGCTTGCTTTCCACAGCCACTACAAATAAAGATCTAACATTGCATGGTCTCTGCTTGCTGCCATAGCACCCATGTGCTGAATGAGACAGAGGCTTTGTTGAGAGACTGACATTTAATTACTATGAGAAACCAAACACTGTAATGTCTCCAGTGTCAATGTATGGAGGAGGAGCAGGTAGTTTGGGAGACTAGAGAATTAAGATTAGAAGAGCTTAACTTGCAGCTCTACCAGACTTGTTGGATGCCCTTTTCACAAGGTTTAGTGTTACTGCTTTGTTATGTCGGTAAGGACAAGACAACAAAGATTCGTTCTTGGGACTCCTCCCCCTTGTGATTTATGCACTCAAGTTATTGCAGGGGTTGTAATTTTTAAATCCATAGTAGTTCTCCACCATCCCAGCAAGCTGATAGGAAGTAATGTGTGTTATCTCCTCATCTGACCTGTTAGTAGAGGGAGATGAAGGCTTTGTTAGAGGTCTTTGTACCTGTTTGATGAGCAGCAGCAGAATGTAGAGACATGGAAATATTGGGCTTTCCCGCCTTCCCCCAAAAGAGCGTTGGGCAGATGCACACTGTAGGAAAAATTATCATCTCAAATGGTTCAAATTTGCAAAATAAAAAGCATATGGAAATGAGAGCTTTAAAGAATGAAGTTAGACATACAAGTTGTGCTGTCTTTGCTTGCAGAGTTGAAGGCATTGCAGCTCCATTGCTATGTGGGATGGGAGATTTGCTCTCAAAAATTCGGTACCATCAGTGTTCAACTAAATTGCAACTGACATTTGTACAATTTTTGTCTGGCATCCCCAGTAACTATATTGTGCATCCTCTTGCTTACTTCCTTTTGTGACTAGACCTTACACATTTTATATAATGCATAAATTTATTATGTAGCCTGAGTGGAATTTGTAATAAAATATTAAAGAAAAACATCCAAAGTCATGTGTCACGTGAAACAGTAGAATTTCTGGCAGGTTTGTATAGGGCATGTTGCTGTAGGACATTATTTTCATAGTTGAAAATACATATGACATCCTCCTCATTTATTTATTTAATTTTCTTAAGGAATCCGTACCATCTGTTGAGGATACCAGCTATTTTAAATGATTTTGGCCTTTAAAATTCTTGAGAAACCAGAAAGAGCTGGTCCACATCTTGTAATTATTGTGCATACACAGCTTGCATTTTCAAATACAGTTTGTCGTAATGTAGAAGAGCTGGAACTGGTAGAACAGTTTATTTTTCAGTTGAAATGGAGTGCATGTTCTTGTTAAATCTAAGGTTTTGGTTAAAAAAAAATCCAGTTTTGTATGTGAAATGATATGATTTTTTTGATTAAAAAAGATCAAATTATGTTGTATATAAAATAAAAATAAAGGGTGTTTCTTATTGCTAATTGATCTTCTGTAATGTTAGTGTAATTAGAAAAGGCATGTGATGTGGTTATGTTGACACTTGTGCGGCATTGATGATGAGAAATGGAATAAGTTTGAAAAATATATATATAGATATCTATCTATCTATATATATTTTTTCCCTCCATCTGTTCTTTCTCCCTTCTTCCTACTTTAATACTACAATTGTTGTGTGTTAGGAAATTAAACAACCTTTCCTTTCAGCCTTACAATAGTTTAACAGCCACAGGAAAGAAAACAATTGATGCTCTTCATCTAAGCCATTGTAAACCAATGGTATATCTCATTTTTCAACTTCTAAAAACAGCTTTCTGTTCATTGTTCGCAGCCTCGCAGAGGAGGTCTTTTGGGTGGAGAGGTAGAAATGCTTCACTTCTTGTATGGCTCTAGATAGTATAGTGTTTAGATCTCGAGTTAAATATTGTTGGTTAGCATATAGTGTTTTGTCAGTGGTCAAGTCCACAAAATGGCTTTTGCAGTGAGCAAAGGTACAGAAGACTTCTATTAGGAAAGCTTTTCATTCTGTTCTACAATTGACTTAAAGGTCAACTGGACTGGAATTAAAGGTTGGATTTTTTTCACATGCGCACGCATGATTCCCATACTTTAAAAGGTGCAAATGCATCAGCTATCTCTTCCCTTTAAAACAAACAAATAAAGCAACAAACCCCTGGCTTTTTAATTTTCAACCGTTACATAATCAAGTTTCAATAAAATTGCTCTTACTACCAGTGAAATGTAGTTATTATATTGATTTTTCTAACACTTAGAGGTCATGGTCAGCAATATCACTTTTAAATTGAAGGCAGTATCAGTTCTTCATTGGATCTGAGTCCCCTTCATTGTATCTGAGTAAAAAGGAAAGGATTGAAATTCACACCTTGCTGATCTGACCGGTAGTTCCGGATCTGGCAATTTAGTATGGCACATACAGGTATCAGGGAAAACTAAATACTTGAAACTGTCACTTTTTTTCTCCTGATTAGCATGCTGACCAACATAGTCAAGTTGAAGGATAGCCAGTGTCTCTTTGTTTTAAATAGATTTAATTCCTGAAAGTCTGCTAGTCTGAGCATCTCCGCCACTGTTTTGGGCTTGTTCTTGAATGTTATCATAAATGTTTCTTTTTAGGTGTGATGCTCTGTCAAAGATGGGAAAACCTAACCTTCCTGTTGGCATAATATTAGCAGGCACATGAGCAGTCCATAAAAATACTGTATCCTTCAAGAAAGGAATGAACTGAACTAACCACAGATCTGAATTTTCACACACCACATGAAGAACAAAGCAGCTAACAGGAAGTGGAAGTTAAATTGCCTCAGCTGGAGAATAAAGTGCCATAAAGAAAGATAGTGTAGGGCCCTTAAAGTTCTCATAAAGCTGCACTTATCTGCCCTGGTCACAGAAAGCACCCCTGACTTGGGGCAGATTTTTGAACTATCTAAAAATCATTTTTTAACTTTTAATTATTTTTTAAGCTATGAATTTGTCTCCATTTTTTTTTCTTTCTTCCTAAAGATCTGTTCACAAGTATTAACTGCGTTTGGGGATGGCAGTATACACACTCTCTCTCTCTCTTTTTTTTAAATGCATCAGAATCCAGTTGACTTTTAAAAACTTTTTTTTTGTTTAAACTCTCACAGAATTAACATTCATGTCTTCCATAATCACAGAATGCTGGTGATACTGTTTACTTGGAAAACACAATTTTATCTTTAAGATGTCTTATCCCTTTCCAAACCCACAGCTGTAGGTGGGTGACTTTTCCACATTTTAAGTGTTAGTATCTCCCTGTGGGAAGAGGATGTTTAAATGATGTATTTATAAGATGTGCCTAGCTTAAGGGTGCTCTTTGGCTTGAGTCTTTACAACCTGTATGTATTCTAATATTTGCGAGTTTGGAGTCCAAGTAGGAAAAAAAATTTTTTTTTTAATTTTTTTAACAAACTTAGAAATCTAACTATTTTTACTGAGCCAGTAATAATCAGTAGTATGTTCTCCAGTTACCGATCGAGGTGTTCACTGAAAGGGGAGTGTTCTGTTTACAGCCCACAATGGAAGTTTTTTTGTGATAACTCCTAGTGTTTCACAAAATAAATATTTGTTGCTGGAAACTGAATTGGCAAGGTGTAAAAGAGAATCTGGGGAGGATCAAAGTTTCTCTGAACTGCTAATCTAATATGTCTGCAGAATCCACATTTTTTGCTACTTGAAATGCTTTTGGGGTTTTTTGTTTGTTTTTCGTATATGTGCAAAATTCAATTTTAGCAAACTGAAAGCCAGACAAAGATAGAAAAACCAGTGCTCAAAGTACTCTGTCATTTCAACAGACAGTGTTTGCTTTTCAAAATACAAGCTTATAGATCCTGTAAAGAATAAGCAGACTAATTCTTACTGCATGTTAATATTTTAACATTCTCACTAGGCAAAAAGAGAATATTTCCATGCTTTAAGTATTAAAGTGGCAGAGTATGCTGAGAAACTTAGCAAGTACGCTTCCAGGTTTTAAAACAGAAAAAAACTGAGCTCTTAGACTACTGTTTAGTGAAAAGGGATGAGACATCTTAAGATATGCGGGACTTTCTGGGTGTTGGATTGCCTTCTGTAAGCAAAGTGTCACCAGTATGTGTAGAGCATGGCTCATCACTACAGTCTTGTTTTGTTCCATGACTGGCAGAATGAAAGGCCTCAATTGGATTGCAGCTAAACTCATCTTTGAGTTAAACAGACACCAATTCCACATTTGAGCCGCTTGGGCCAGACTTCAAAAGCATGCTAGTGGATAAGAATTTCAGACTGTATTTTTAAACTTGACCACTGCACCATATTTTTCCTTGTTATCTTGCTTTGTCATTGCTTGCTTTCTGCTATAGTGAACTGCTTGTAGGCAGTATCATACATACAACACTGTATCATTATTTTCCTAGTTTTAGCAAATGTAAGTATTCCCCATCCCCTTCTTATAGCTGTTGACTGCATGATACTGCATGTGAAATCATCCTTCTGCTCAGGCCGTTGTAGAAGCCTGTGCAGAAGGTCTCTTTCCATTCTGTGCAGAGTGCTAGCTTGGAGCATACATTTTAAACAAGGTTTGTGTTTCACTGCCGTTTCTGTGCATTGCATGTGTGTGTTGCTGTATGTGCCAAGTTACAGGTATTACAGGATGTGCGGTTTGGGTTATTAATTCCCTTCAAGTAAGTACCAAAAAAAAAAAAATCTCTGCTTCCCTTAGCCAGAGAGTTATATACTGTTGATGTGGGTTACTAGTATTGTGTTCTGTAAATGCGATCTAATTGTGCTGCTCAGAACCTGTAGAAAGGAGTAAGAATAGCTGACTTTGAGACCGTCAGCTTGTGCACACTTATTCCTGCTCTAGTTCTGGCTTTTTAGCTGACAATCATGCACAACTATCATGGGACACATTTCAAAGATTTGTAAAGGAATTAGTTCCTTATGGGAGTGTTTCTAAAGAGGCTGAGAAGTGCATGATAGGAAGGGAGGCTTTAAGCTGTTGGTCGTAGCAATCATAGAAGAACATTGTAAAGCAAGTGTCTTTTTGGCTAGCATCAAAGGACACTTCAGAAATGTTGATGCTTCCCTTCATTTTGGAGGGGAGCTGACTGAATACAGGTAAGAACCAATTTCCCATTCTAGTAAAGAACTGATTTCAGCACTGCAGGAATGTGGCTGTATGCACTCCAAGTCATACCCCCATTTACAGTTTGGTTAGTTGTAGCAGCATGCACTCCTCTCAAAGGGATTTTAGAACTGTGCTCCAGTTGGAGGATGGTTTTTAGTTTCTTTGTATGGGGAACTGCAAGGATACATATTAGGTGTAAATGCTGGCTTAGCCTGCTTCAGAATTGCTCAAAGGACCCCTCTCTGTTGTTCCCCTTGAGTTCATAAATGAGGTGGGGGATGCGCTCCCTGTTCCATAGCTTTGAGAGCATTGAGCTCTGAAGAGCTTTTGGGTCTACAAGAGCCATTTCAGAACAAGTTCCAAGGGCTTTTTAAGCTTACAGCTTTACTTGAGCCTTGGATGACTTTATTCTGGAGAGAAGGAGAAATTTTCGCGTAGCTATTTGGTGGGAATGTAACCTCTCTGCAGTCTCTTTCTGAAACAAAAAGCAATAGGCTTACTCTGTTTAATCATGCAGATCTATGGTTCCCTAACTCAGGGTAAGGGAGTCTCTCAAACTTACTCATCTCAGTGATAAGGTTCCCTTTGATTTCTGTGCAGGTTTAGTTAACAATCCTCCTTTATCAAGGCCATTCAGCTGGAGAAAGGCCAAGTCAGCCATGCATGTTTTGACTAACTGATTTAGTTTGCTTTGGTTCTCTTGCTGGCTGTTTTTATGACTCCTCTTGGGAAAAGCAAGATAAGTGTGTCTCAGTCAAAGCAAACTTCTAGGAGCTCAAAACTGGCTATACTCATCTGGGAATAACTATTTGCTCTCACTCTGAGAATAAGCATCCTTCGCTTGAACATGTTACAAAGCCATGACTCTGTATCTGGGCAGCCTAATACTCATTGGTTTCCGGAAGTACATGTTTAGTGTTTAAAAATGTCTGCAACTTGAATGCATCCAAAACTAGACGAGGATCTCCAGAGCGTTCTCTTAAGGGAGTGCCTTTTGAAGCTTTACGTGCTATGTAATTGCCATAGGAGTGTTTTAGGCTTATGAAAGAAAAGAGTTTGTTCCTGTGTAAACCCTCAGACTAGTTAAAGTAACTAGCCCCAAGTGACTTGCCATGAGTTTAGGCAGTCCTCTTCCACACCTTGTGCAGAGATGGTGAGACGTTCTGAACAGAAAAGAAATTATTTTTACAAATGTCTGGCTATGCAGGGCCTGCTTTGAAGAAAAAGGGTAGTGATGTTGACATAGTGATGCTGCGAGAAACGAAATTGCAGGAAGCAGATGATAGAATTGGAACAGTTAAATTCATCTTAACATCAAATTAAGTTTTAGTGTAGTTTGTAATGTGTCTGTACTCAAACATTACAGTGCTTTGTAATGGCAAATCTGTTCTCTTTGGCTTGGCAGAATGCATATGAATTACTATTGTATTGGTTTGGATGATGTGCTAAAATAGTTTGGGATTGGTTCATAAATTCCTATGTTCCTGAAACATCTAAAACTCTCCTGTTTATGCTCCTACTAAACCAGGATTTGCTGTCTATACAGGCAGAAAACGCAATTCACTGACTCCTAGAACAACTATGTTTCCTTGTCCTGGCTGTCGGCATGATATTGATCTTGGAGAACGTGGCATCAGTGGCTTATTTCGAAACCTTACTTTGGAAACCATTGTGGAAAGATACAGGCAGGCAGCCAGGGCAGCCACAGCTATTATGTGCGATTTCTGCAAACCTCCAGCTCAAGAATCCACAAAGAGCTGCATGGACTGCAGTGCAAGCTATTGCAATGAATGTTTCAAAGTATACCATCCTTGGGGAACTGTAAAAGCCCAGCATGAGTATGTAGGACCAACCACCAACTTCAGACCCAAGGTAAGTGTATATCTTAATATAGTGCAGCATTTGGATATAGCTTGTAGACACATCTGTGCAGCGGTAGTTGCTTTTTAGAATCATTGTTGCTTTATTGACTTCTGCTGTTACTTATTGAGTAAATCATAAGCTTTCGTTCTTGTGGATGCTGAGGTAGTTGGAGCTGACAAGTACATAGAAAATGTATTTGAAGGGGACCCTAGAATAAAGGATTTTTTTACTTTGAGGAATGGATTGTGTTATTTGTGGTTTGTTGTCCTTTTGTGAGACTTGATGATCTTGAACAACTAGAATTGCAGTGCTTTTCTCTAAAGGTCAGGTCAAGCAGGACATGTGTGTGTGGTAAACTAAAAGAACACTTTTCCCTCCCCAACTTTGTGCAGGTTCCCTTTGGATGTTTTTTGCCTGAACTTGATCTCAAGCAGAGCATCAACCCCCCCCCCCCCCACACACACAAAGCATCTGCCAGTAGCAGGAGGTGGAGTTCAAGCCTGCACTGTCACTACACCCCATTATTTCTTAGCTGTAGCAGAAGAGGAAAACAGTAATGACTAGTTTTCTACTTCTCATGCTGCTGCTGCATTCAGGCAAAACAGAGTGACTGCAAACTAGTTACCTTTGTTTCTGCTGCTAAGCTGATGCAGAACATGGCTGTGCCCTATTGAGTTGAAGTTACATGAGAGGGGCAATTGTTACAGCTGCCATCTCTAACAAAAGACTGCAGCAGGTCTTAATGTCCCTGCATTTGCAGCATGCCCTGTGGCCTGTGACAGAGAGCCAGCCTTGGGCTGATTTTCATAGACTGGTTTGTGACAGCAAGACTTGGGGCTACAGCTCTCTGGAGGGGACTGGCCATACTTACTGTAATACTAGCTCTTGGTCCCGTGCAGGTAGTGGTTCTGGTGCACAGGGACACAGCAAGCTCAATTCAAAGTACCTCCAGTAATGAGGCATTCTTCTGGAGCTTTTTCCAGCACATTGCTTAGGTCTGTCGTTATAGAAGGGATATAGTGTGAGCGATATAGCACGAGGGAAGGTTTTAAGCAGGAAGGCAGAGTCCGTTTGCTGCAAGCAAGCATGTCAGCTATACCAGGCTTCCTCTTGGAGGAGAGCTCTTGTCTGGCCCCAGAGCAGATTAACATTAGATTAGGGAGAGCAGGCAAAGCACGCATTGGCCCTGCAACCCCTGTCTCATTAAAGGTCCTGCAAACACCAGAAGTATTGGTGGTCAGGGAATTTCAGTTTGGGTTTGTGAAACTTCTTGCTCTGTGCTGCCTCTTCTTATGGCTAATGCTTTACAATACTAGGCTTTTCTTCAGCTTCTCTATGAACCAGCTTTTGTTGTAGGCCAAAACAGACATTTAAGCTTATACAAATGTGGACCCTCTTGTGCAGCTGACTAGACCTCAGCTCTTCTAGAGCTAGAAATAATTCAGGTATTTTATCGGTGTGGATTTGACTTTACAGGAAACCTCGGGTGGGTCGTTTTCCCCCAGTAGCCTAAAATATAGATGTAAAGATTTACCTGGGCTCTAAGGTTAAAATCTACTCATGCCATTCATGAATAATATCACATCAATGCTAAAATTTCTACAGAGCTAACTTGAAATGAGCTCAGTTCTGGAAAAGGCTCCTGCCTGGGCCTTCTCTTGATTTTAATCCTAGAGTGTCTCCCCTCAACAAGCAGGCTCAACTCTGGCACAACTGCTAATTCAGACTCAAAAAGTTAGGTTCATGTTTATATCTCTAACAAAGTCTTCAAGCTAAGGTACTAAATTTAATACTGTAAAATATGCTACTTGCCATGGTTTACCTGTATTTTTCATAAATTTAAAATCTATAAAAAACAGACCTTTCATTAAAGTTATGCTGTGTACAAGAAGCACTGGACTGATGTTCTCTTGTAGGTGAGATTGGAGAAACTTGAGCCTCAAGAGTTAATAAGCCAGTAGATAATAAACATCCAGTAGTTCACTTAGTGGGGTTCTTTCTGGGTTTAACATATTCATTGCAGTTAATAACAAGCACAGCTTTAAAATGTACTAGCACACAGCTATCTGTGTAAAATGGCACTTTATTGGATAAACAAGTATGTTGAAAATGTGTATGCTCTCTTCTTCCCACAGCTATTGATCTAAAATGCTCTATGGCTCCCTACAAGCTTTTCTTCTATAAGACTTAAACCCTCCTGCTACAATATTGCTACTTAAAAACACCAAAGGTTTCTTGAGCTTTGTGTACTCTTAAACCCGAACTTAATCTGCCTGTAGTTTAACAACATGTGGTGCATACAAAAATCAGTAGTTAAATTCTGTTGAAGCAGAGCCAAATAGGGAAAAGTAGTTTTGATCATCCTGACCTTGATATACCAAGTGCTAATGGGAACTCTGGCTTTTTAAAACTATATGCGAAGACAGAGGTATTGTTTAAAAAACAACAGCAACAACAAAGCCATAGTATAGATACATCAGCTATAGATATATTACTTTTATAAAAGCTTCCCAACAAAAACAAACTGAGCTTTACTGTGCTGTTATAGAGATCTTTTTGAGGACTGTTTCAGGTTAACATGAGGAAAAAAAAAATGCATATTTCATTACACTGCCCTGTTAAGACCTGAACTGAATGCTTGGAGTATTTGTTAGTCTCCTACACAATGTTCCCAGTCACCACTTTGATTAATTTAATATCAGACTGGAGAGCACTTTGTAACGTGTGGTGGGGATGGACGAGGCACATACTAGACCAATTGTTCCTGCATTTGAGAGGACTGAACAAGATAATCTGCTGACCTCTTCTGTCTCCAGCCTGCAGTTTGTAATTCATGTTCACATGAGCGGGTGAATAAAAATATATGGTTTCTATTGGTGTGGCTAGACAGTGCTGTGTAAAAATGACATACCTGGACTAACAGCATGACTGCAGGTTTTTGTAGATGTCGGCTTGCACAGCTGGCTTTCAGGAAAGCTTCCTTTCTATAATCCAGTGGGCAGTGACAGCAGAATAGTTTATCGTGTTCTGTCTAATGATAGCCATGTGTACCAAGGTGCTTGTGAGACTGATCTCTTTACCCTGTTCATCGAAGCCTAAGGGAACATTGGGGGCTGGCAGCTGGTTTCAGGGAAGGCCTGTATTTTTAGCTTAGTGTGTCCATATTTATACTGCTAGCAAACTTCTATTTTTGTGCTCTTCCCTGTCTTTTCCTTTTTTCCTTTTTTCTTTTTTTTCTTTCTTTTTTTTTTTTTTTATGGCTCGACTGTTTTGACCTGCATGGTACTGCTGCTTGTTCTCCTTGGCTTGCAGCTGAGAACCTTTTTCAAGAGCTCTTCTGTGGCAGTGTAGATGGTCCCAAACGCTGCCTCACAGTATTCTGCAATGGGGCAATGGATTTTATTCCCCCCCTCCCCCCTTTAGATGTGTTTATCTGTTGTCCAAGCTTGAACTGCATTTTTCTCTTTGAGCAATTATTCCAGCTTGTTCAATTTTGAAAGGTGATTTTTAGTGAACAGCGTATTTTTCAAAAAAACATTTCATCTGATATTGGAAATGGCACTCACTCTGAACAACTTGTAATTGGAGTCAGACAAAATAAAAAAGAAACAGTTAGGCTCACTCTCTTTAAGCTGACTGTAACTGGTGTTGGAGGCTGTGTTTTATTTGTTGCTCCAAGAGCAATGGGCTAAGTGGCTGATTTGAGTCTAGTTTAGATTTAGATCGTTACTGGATTATGCCAACTCTGGCTTCAGGAAATAGTTCATAGCTCTTACGGGAGAGAATTGAGAAGCTGGTTTGGCAGAGGTTAAGTTTGACAGGGCGGGGTGTGTTGCTGTATTGCATTTACAGCTCTGACCAGGAGTGCCAGGGAGCTGGTTAAGTGTGATAATGTGGGGCATGCAAACAAACTCAGGGAATAGCAAAGTTAATTGCAGTGTGCAGGCTATGTGGTGTGTACGTGGACGTTGCTACAGATTTACTCAGTGTAAACCTCACTGATGCTGTGTGTGTTCATTCCTTGGATATCGCTTGCATGGACATATATAAAATGATGGTGGATAAAGTGAATATAAAAATGCAGTGAAGGAATTGGATACTGCTGTGGGATTGTTTGTTTTAATGGCTTGTTGAGCTCCTCAGTTTTTAGAAATACACCTGCATTCTCTCTGCTGTCTTTTCAGATTTTGATGTGCCCAGAACATGAAATGGAGAGGGTAAACATGTACTGTGAAATTTGCAGAAGGCCTGTTTGTCATCTTTGTAAACTGGGTGGATCTCATGCAAACCATAGAGTAACAACTATGAGCACTGCCTACAAAACCCTTAAGGTAAAAGTAAATATTGTTTGACCTGGCCTTAAGAAGGGGAAGAGTACTGAGCTTCTGGTGTAAGGACAAACTCTCTCTGGCAGAAAGCGAGGACACTGAACTAGTCATGAGGTGTGCTCTTGTGCAACATCTGTTAATATGTGTATTAGTGCGACTTAGTGTGTGTCTGACAAATCAAACTATGTATTCCTTGACACTTGAACCATAACTCCTTTAGAGTGCTTCTACTTTATTTTAGCCAACTGTACTGCAGTATTGACGAAGGCAAAAGGCTTAAGCAGTTAATACTTTGCAGTCTAGTTCTCACCACTGAAGGTTCAGACAAGTATCCTTGTGGCTTGGATGAACTGACACCTTAAGACCACTCCAGATAAATTTGGATCTGAAATAACTTTGGGGACCTTGTATGTTATGTATCTGTTAATTCTCTAAGCGTATTAGAATAGGGAAGACTTGCAGGCATTGCTTTGTTATTAGCGAATGATTGCTGCTACTTCCTCTTCTTCCTTTTTTTTTCCTCTCTTCTTCCCCACCAAAAAAACAAAAAAACAAACAAAAAAACCCCAACCCTGCTTGCCTTGTGCTCCTTGGCCTCCTCACCTGTTGTTTGCAAGGCTATTCCTGTATGGTTGCTGACCCTTTTGCAAATAGGGAAGTGCAGAAACACTCAGAAAGTTAGTGTTCCAAACCACTCCTTTTTCTACTAAATCTTATTGCAAAGGAGTTAATAATAACTGAGGAGGCTTTTTGCTAAGTTTCAGTAATGCCCGCGAGCCTCATGTTGCTCGGTCTAAGAGAGGATGGCTCCTGTGGCTGGGGAAGGGTGGGTCAAGTTAGGCTGTTGCATGTTGGCGTTAGAAGCCTCTGCTCCTAGCCCTGCTCAGAACGGTGGGTGGCCTGATTGCTGGGCACGCTCGTTGTCGATCACTGAACAACAGGTCTCCGCAGCGTTGGCTTTCATAACTGGTAGTGGGTTTTCAGCCTCATAACTAGACAAACTGAGGGCCAGCCGGACGACTTACCTGCGCTGGTTTGAGTGGGATATCTGTGTTCTGCCAGCTTGCTATTGTATTTTAACAGGAGAAGCTTTCAAAAGATATAGAATACCTCATCAGTAAGGAGAGCCAGGTAAAAAGTCAAATCTCTCAGCTGGGTCTCCTGATGAAGGAAACAGAGGTAAGCATGACCTGCTAATTGCTTGGGGATGGTCCTTGAAGGCACACAACAGGGACTTGCACTGTTCTCAGTAAAGCCTTTCAAATCCTTTTTTTTTTTTTAATTTTTTCTTTTCTTTTCTTCCAGTTAGCCAATAAAACAGTTTCTGTAATTTGTGTTAGCATTGAATCACACTTGTCTACTGTAAGGCATAATTCTAATGGTGAGGCAAATTTGGACAACATAAGCAATCTGCCCAGAATGGAAGTTTTGGATGGTACTGTAAATGTAATTGGTTAAGGTATCAGATGAGCCTTATTTCAGAGAAGTGGATTAGAGTTAAAGCTCTGGGTATTAATGTCACTGCTCAATTTATACCCTCTGTTTAATTTGAGAGGCTGTTGCAATAAAGTTAGTTAAGCACAAAAACTACGTGTAGAGAACCCAGAGTGGAGAAGCATACTTGCACACAAGCTGAAAAATTTGTATGGAAATGGCAGGAGCTCCTAGCCCTGTCCATATCTTGATACAGACCATACCTGTGCTTTGTAGTTCCTTATCCAGCATAGTCAGAGATGGGCCTGCTGTTCTGAGGGCATATGTGGGAAAATGGATTTGACTCCTGATTCAGGACAATTGGGGAAACTGGAAGAACACCTGGCTCTTGGGCATGAAGACTTCAGAGGCTGACTTGCTTTTATAGTGCTTTCATATGAGCTGTTTAGACAGAGAAATGTCCTGCATAATTCAAGAAGTAATCAGAGGAATATTTTCCTAATCTTCATTTGCTGTGTTCAAATAGTAAATGCTTTCTAGCTTGGGTGTAGTGTTGCTCATATGAGCTTTATTGTGTTGTTAAATACTGAAAATACTAGTCTTGTCTGCCAAACAGATGACTAGAGTGCTATGATGTTTTGAAAAACCTTCAATATGCTGCTGTACTCATGCCACAGTGCTGTGGAATCTCTCTCAAATGTATTTTGTTCCCTCCTAGTGCAATGGTGAGAGAGCTAAAGAAGAAGCATCTCAGAATTTTGAGAAACTATTTGATGTTCTGCAAGAGAAGAGATCAGTAGCTCTCAGGGCAATAGAAGCATCTAAGAATTTAAGGCTGGAGAAACTACAAACCCAAATAGAAGAATATCAAGGTCTTCTGGAAAATAACGGCCTTGTAGGATATGCTCAAGAAGTGCTCAAAGAAACTGATCAGTCTTGTTTTGTCCAAACAGCAAAACAACTTCATGTCAGGTATTTTAAATATCTTCCGTTTTAGGTACAGGATGTCTGTTCAAGCGTACTCTTCTGGTGTCTGATACCAAAGTTCTCAATGCAGTATCCTGTATTTGCAGAGGTTCACAGGTGGTCCAGGTGGTGTTTGGTAGAAATTACTATGTTCCAGTGCATGCTAAGAAATGGCACACACGAGATTCTCTCCTACGACATCTAGCCTCGCTTAGCAGAACTGCAATATAAGGGTAGTCCATTCAGCTCATTGGTGCCTGTCTTTGCTCAGAGATTGTATCGGGAATTTGCAAGTTAATCTAATAGTTCTGTTCTGGCTTTGAACTCTTTGATCTTAATAGTTGTTCTCCATTAGCACTTCACAACTATTTTGTTCTTTGAACGTAATTCCCCAAATAGTTCAGATGTTCTGCCGTCTGAACTACTATGTGTTCATTATCTTTACATCAATATACAAAAGGCATTTAAATTTTGCAGTTAAGTTCTGTCTGGCGAGACAAATTCCTGGGAGACTTCAGTAATTACATGAAAATAAAAATGTTAGTTCTTGTTTTAAAAGAAAAGTCTTATTTTAAGAAATGCATACATATGAATTCCCTCTTCTCTCTTCCCTCAACCTTGTGCTTTCAGAATCCAGAAGGCTACTGAATCTCTAAAGAGCTTCAGGCCAGCAGCTGAAACTTCTTTTCAAGACTTTGTGGTGGACGTAGCGAAGCAAGAAGAGGTCCTTGGTGACTTGTCCTTCTATTCCAGTGGTAAGTTGCAAGAGCAGCAGGTTTTTCTTGATCTATGGCCTTTAAGGCTCTCTCTACAGAGAAACAAGATTTAGACAGGGCTGCAGTTAAATAACTCTGTCATGCACCTTTTGGCTTCCGTTGTTCCCTCTTTCTCCATGATAGACAAAGCATTACCTATCGGCAATGCTAGCTTCAGCTTTGATAAACCTGCTAAGATGCTATCATCTTCCGTACCAGTTTATGTTGCCTTCTAAAATACTGTAATTAAGTAAGACCTACCTCGTCTTGCTAGAAGCTTGTCTTTGAATGAAGAAAAGGATTGGGTTTTGTATGGTTTTTGGCTTGTCAGCAAAAATAAATAATAATGGAGAACTGTCAAAGTAAGCACAGAAAATAAGAGATTTATTTCAGCGCGTGAACAGAACCATCCTCACCTGCACTCTTTCACTGTGTTGAGTCAGATTTTCTTCTTCACTGCACTATAACCACTGTACAAAGGGCTTATATAGTTAATTTTAAAACAACATAAATCTAAATTTTAATGGTTTTTTTCTCCTTAATCTCTGGCGTTCCAGGTCTAGGTGTACCAGAAATCAATGAAGAAAAAAGCAAAATGTACAACAAGGCTGTGATCAGTTGGGAATGTCCTGGGAAAGCAGATTCAGCTGATATCTATGTCCTTGAGTATCGGAAGCTTAATAAAGACGAGGAGAGTGTGACGTGGCAGGAGATCGAAGTTTGCAGCAAGAGCAAAGTAATATCTGATCTTGATAACAACAGTAGCTATGCCTTTAGAGTTCGAGGATATAAAGGGTCCATCTGCAGCCCTTGGAGCAGAGAAGTTATCTTGCATACACCTCCAGCTCCAGGTACTATTTTATTTATATCCAGAAGGTGCTGAATTTATATCTGTAGATGTTAAGAGAAGCTGTAGGCAATTTCTAGAAGCTCTCAGACTTCTATTTTACCGTTTTCCAGTTGCATAAATGTATAGAAGCTTTGTTAACAAACACATTATTTAGCATATGGAGACTATGTTAGCTTGTGTGACATTCCTGGTAGCTTTTATAAGTGAGAATTTCAAATGCCAGTGCGTGCTAAAATGTAGTTTATAAGCACAGAACACCAGGTTGTTAACTAATGGTCAATTTTTGGGATACTATTTTTCAGTTTTTAGTTTTCTTTTTGATGACAAATGTGGGTACAACAGCGAACATCTCCTGCTGAACCCAAGAAGGAGCTCTGTGGAAAGCAGGGCTGGATTTCCTCTGCTGCTAGGAGCTGAACGCATACAGGTTGGATGTTACACAACCCTGGATTACATCATTGGCGACACTGGGATTGCCAAAGGAAAGCATTTCTGGGCTTTTCATGTGGAAGCCCATTCATACCTGGTGAAAGTGGGAGTTGCTTCTAGCGCCAAGATACAGGAATGGCTTCATAATCCCCGTGATGTGACCAGCCCAAGGTAAATTGTGGATTCTTGCATAATATATGTTCTATATAATACATGTTCTTATATAATACATGCTCTATATAAGTAGATGGCTTTTTGAAAAATAAATTAAGCGGAAGTCCGGTCTAAATCAGTAAACAACATGAACCCTAATCAGTGGAAAGTAGTTTGAAGGATCTGGTGTATGCAAAGTTGTTTTTATTTTGGGTTGGGGTGGAGGGTTGTTTTTGTTTTGTTTTGTTTTTCCAAATGTTAATAGAAAGGTGCGCTTTTAATTATCCATAGTCTTATTTTCTTTCTTTTGGGGGAAAGAAGTCATGTTCCTATATATGTCAAGATACGTAAATGAAAGCAAGAAAGAAAAAAATCCTTTAGTTGCAAGATTGAAGCAATGTTTAATAATCAATAGGTGGACTCTGCTTTAATTCCCTGAGCTTGCTACGTTTGCCTGCCATTCGGGGGTACAGTGTTCACTGTGTATCTTTTTGGTAGCTTTCTTCACAGTGGATTCCAAGTCACTGACTTATCCCGGCTATCTTCTTGGATACTGTACTGGGATGATACTAGGCACAAGCCAAAGTACAATGGGCAAACCAGCAAAAACACTTCCAGCTCTCAATTACAATTATAGTAATCTTGGATGTGTCTAGGAACTGTGGGCTGAGGGGGTATTCCCTGGGGACTTGAAATTTTTCAGGAATCTAACGTGTATTGGCTTCTTCCTATATAACGTACTAAAACTGTAAAAATGCCAATGTTTTGAGTTGCTTGAGGTCAGACAGAGCCTTTTTGCAAAGTGAGAAATTAAATCCTGTTTCCTTATCCCTTTTTCCTTATTCACACAAATATCTGGAAACCTTTAGCTGAGACACAGCCAACAAAAAAAGCCACCTAGGAATTGTACACGCAGAAGAATGATGGCTTGTATGCTTCTGTGATCTGTCTTCATCTGGTAGAAAAGTAGGGAAAACTTTGCAGACTGAACAGATCTGGCTACAAACTTCCCCCAGTCACCAACTAGGAACCAGGAGTTCAGGGAGACCTCCCCAAAGAGTCCAAATTATTATTATTTTTTTAAAGCTAGAACATAACATGCTGTGTTGTGTATTTAAAAGACAATATAATACAGCAGTGACATGGAAAACTCGTAGTGCAACAGTAATGTTAAATGTATTTACTTGTGTTGTTTAACATCATGTAAATATGTTCAAGTTGAACATATCCTGCCTGTAGTGATTAGTCATATTTGCTAAGCTACTACTCATGTTAACTTATTTCCTGTAACTTTAAGTTCATTACAGATCATCTTTCACAAGTCTGTTTAGATAAAGCTGCAAGTTGAGCACCTTAGTAAAACTTTCTCCAGTTGCATCCTCATTAGTGTTCACCTTCATTAACTGTGTTTGAAGTGGCCTAAGTGAGTGTTCCCCAACTACTAATGCATCTTTCCTTCTGACTTAGGTATATTCTTATGCACAAGGTTTTGTGGGTGCTTGTGTAGTGTTACCTGTCTTACAAAAATATTTTCTCATTTAAATTGCAGATAACACTTCAGTTTGACAAAAGCAAACTTTTTTTTTCTATTCTAGATACGAACAAGACAGTGGTCATGACAGTGGGAGTGAAGATACCTGCTTTGAATCATCACAGCCTTTTACACTGGTCACTTTAGGCATGAGAAGTTTCTTTATCCCCAAGGCACCTGCTGCCCCAAAAGATTCAGCGAGCAGAATTCTTCCCATGCCATCGTGTATCGGGGTCTGCCTTGACTATGACAAAGGCAAGGTTGGCTTCTATGATGCAGATCATATGAAATGCCTTTATGAGCGCCAGGTGGACTGCTCTGGTATAATGTATCCGGCATTTGCTTTAATGGGTGGCTCAGGAATTCATCTTGAGGAAGCCATCGCAGCAAACTACTTGGAGTACCAAGATGACATATAATACAGTGATCTCTTCCCATTGCTGTTTTGAGATGGAAAATGAGAAGTGTTCTGCCTTAGCGTTCAGTCCTAATTAATTACATCATATTTAAGTGCTGCACAAAAGCGTTTGGGTCATGTTTTTTTTAAACAAATGGCCCAGTCGCTTCTACAAGTGGGAAACGTTCTTCCAGCAGCTCTCCTGCCTTTCTTGTGATCTGTGCGATGCTGTTCTCCGCAGACTTTCTTCCCAGGGGGAGGCGGTTGGGAAGAAGTTTGATTAGCAACCAAAATTTCTCCTCGGGGTGGAAATCTGCCTTTTAAGTAATTTAAATCCTTACATAGTTGGTTTTGCATTAATGGAGTCAAAGCTGCCAGTGTGTGATTGCCATTATCCTTTAAGAAATCTGCCTGAATGCATTTGAGTGGTCAAATGCTTTCTGACTAATCCATGAGCACCACTAGGGTGGGCCTTTTAGTACTAAATAACACTTGCACAAATACAAAGCAGTGAGAAATCAAAACTGCAGCTGAACGTTTAGGTTGTATTTGGAAGGAGAAGGGTAAACTAAAAACTGATCGTATTTCATGTATCTTTAATGTGACTATAAGCTAAAACTCTAATTCTGACACCTGGTGTATAGTTGGTGGCATAATGGTAATTTTTTTTGCTCTTCCAGGTTTTTAGTATAGGCTACATAAAATAAAGAAAGTGCAATTTGACCTTAAACATCAGACTTCTAAGTGTGAAGTCTGAATTATTTGCATGTATGAGTAATAGTACCTGGTATGTGGGCAAAAGCAAATGAGTTGTTGACACAAGTAATGAAATGCGAACTTTTAAATTCAGGTATTTCTCTTAATACATGTTTTATAAGTTAACTTTGTACCTAATAAAGGCTTGTTTTTAGTAAGAATGTTAAAAATGCACTGATTAAGTTTTGAGACCCAAATTTTGCCTTAAAGGGTGTCTCTGTTCAAATTTCTGTTCCTCTCATGTTAAAAACTGTATTGGGTAGTAGTGTTTGCATCTGTCTGGAAGGAATCTGTGTAAAAATCCATTTGAGTACTTGCACTGTTAGCTTGCATCGTGAAAAATATGGATCTAAAGTGAAGGATGTTTCTAACACATACTCGGTGCTTTCTGATTTTGGGGTATAGTAGCCTATCTTGATGAATGTGTGTGAAGTATGCTCACTAAGTACATGTATACAGTTGTGGAAATGGGACCTGAAAATCAGTATACGCTTAAATGAATGTAGGTCATAATGCAAAACCTGAGCTACGCTTTGCTGTGTGGACTGTCATGCTGATCAGATCTAGAGTCTGCCTCTCCCAGTGTCCTCTCTCCTAAGCCTCCATCCAGCGGCCACTGTTGGAAGATAAGAAAGGGGCGATGTGGAGGGGTTGTTCTCCTGCCACACACTCCCAGCCTCTGGTGACTGGCAGGAAAGTCACCTGCACCAAGGTGAGTGCGATAGCCCTGTGGGGGCTAGGTAGGCTCAGCAAAGGCAACCTCTTGTGTGTGTCTTACCATTAATGCTCTTGCCTTACTAACACTGTGGGGCATTAAGCTCCACAGCTTAATCATGTGATTGTGTAAGAAATACTTTGATAGATTTAGGCAGCAGTTTGAAAACAGGGGGTATTTCTTGGGACTTATCCTGCAGGGGAAATGGCAAATCGTTTGTCACTAGTCATCCTTTAGGTTATTTCTCTGTGTAGCAGATGTTTATCATAGTCTTTCCTTCTCATCACACCCTCCCCATCTTTGTATTTTCCATATCCATATTTCCTATCTACCTAGTTGCTCATGACATGGAAGCTGCTCTGTGCTTGTGAGCATCCTGTTGCCCCTCTTTGTCTTTTCTCACCTTTCAAGGCCGAGTAGAGCAGCACTCCATACAGACACTCTGCTGCTGTGAAGGCTCACAAGGTTCTGGGTTTTGTTTTTTACCATGGTTGTAAAATTGTATTTGCCTTTTTGGTTCATAGTAAATACCAGGCTGGTGTTTTCTGAGATTCTTTTGCAATGTTTTCTGCATGATCCTAATGATGAGTTCTAAACAAGCTATGCACATGCAGGGTTTCCCCACTCTGTGTGTTATTTTGTATTTATTAATGTTGAATTTCATCTGCCAGTTTGTCTAGTGACTTAGTCCTGATGACCTCCTGCAGCTCTTCACAATAATTTCTAGACTGGATTGTTCCTGAGTAATTTTGTAGGTAACAGAAGTATCTTTTTTGTTTGCTTCCTTTCCTAGATCACTGAGGAGTACCTTGAATAACTTAAATTGTAGTGAGACCCAGCAGATCTCCTTCCATTGTTAAAATTTATTGTTCCTTCCATTTTTGTTTTCTGTTCAATGAACTATTGAAAACGTCTAAATTCTAGTACACTGTATTGATTAGATCACTCATTCTTTTGTGTGTGAGCTCAGTAAAGTCAAACAGATCCAAGAGACAGGATTCTCTCTTTAGTAGCTGTGTCTTTTCCCATCACCATTTGTCCATTTATCTACCAAATCTAGTATAAGCTTAAAGCTATAGATTTTGGAGGGCTTGACTTTCTGGTCCGTTGTTCCCAGATCAAATCTTTTTCTACAAATGAGTATCACATATGTCACTTTTGATTCCTCTGTTTCAGTAACTGGTCTAAATGGCACATTTTATGTCATGGTTAGCATTCCACACTTCTGCATTGGGATTCTTTGGAAACATCTGGATCAATATCGCTAGGATGTAGCAGTTCATAACTGTTTATTTTAAAGAAATCTTTATAAACTGAACACTTTGTCTTAAATACCGAGAGTCCCTCAGACTCATTCCTTATTTAAAAAAAAATTAAATTGTCCCAGTTTGAGAATAGAGGTAAGGGATGAAGAATTCTTTTTTTTTTTCCCACTCTGGCCTTATCTTACATTCATTTAAGATGTGCTCAGCTATGCAATTACTTACTCTACTGGACAGAGACTGATGCTACTTTATAAACTCTTCCTTTGACAAGAACATTTATCTACGTTTTTATATGTCTGTTTGTATTTATCTCAGTTTAAAAATTGATTTGGCATTTGGTGTTACTTGAATACTTTGGACACATTCATTACAGTACTATATGGTGCTTACTCCCACTTATTAAATAGAAAACATACTGTTAGAGGCAAAGGATTTTTTCACTACAATGAAAAAGTGTCATCTCTTTGAAATGCAGTTCAGTGGTACTTGCGTATCCAGATGCTTTTTTTTTTCCGAAACAAGTTTCTTCCTACAAAACAGCACTTTACAATGTAGACTAAGCTAAGAATGGTGTGGTATTTGTGTGGATCCTTGTGCAATATAGCTGTTTGGTGACTACTGTGTGATCTGCAAAGCTCCATGCAGGTGTGAATCGTGTAGACCCTTTTTCTTAAATATCTAAAGCTTTAACAAGAAGGCCTCGTTTAAAAATATTCTGAAATGTAAATGTGATGTCACTTTTTTTTTTAATAAAAGCTGAAAATCCAGTAGCTTGCTCATTCACATTATTGCACTCCTGTTGAAATGATATTTCTTACAGTAGATGAGAACGGGTGGTCTGGGGGGAGATAGCACTGTTCTTCCTTGCAAAAGGCTTGGCTCTCAAGTCTGCCCATGCACCCACTGAGGGGTGCTCCAGGTAAGTACCTCTAGTTTTTCACTGGATAAGGAGTCTAGTTTGGGCTAGTTGCCACAGCAGGTGTTTACTTAAGATGCTAGTATTAGGAACCTGGCTGCCCAAGGCTCCCTCTCCAGTCAGGGGAGGGAAATGTATATCTAGAAGGAACTTGGCTCTTGGGCATTTTCAGGGGAGCCTACCCGTTCCTTCCTTATGAAGGAAACAGGTAATGCTTACCTCAGCCCAGTGCCTGAAGGTAGGTCAGGTGGACCCAGACCCTTGTCTGACTTGAACTGTAATTGTGAAAGCTGGTGCCAGGGCTTGTATCTGCGTCTCTGAAGTCAGGGCTGACACTTGGGGTGGTTACTGCTTCTAAGTGCCAGCTCCTGGTGGGTTCTTCCTTTCAGGTCTGTTGCATTGGGTACCTAGGAGCGCTGGAGACTGTATTCACAAGTGTCCTGTGAGCAGTGCTAATGTGATTAAGACAGCTGCAAAGCTGTACCTCAGTCAGAAAGAAAATAAATAAATATACACATAACTTCTTTATGAGGGAACAGCTGACACCTCTTGGAGGTAGGAGTATCAAAACTAAATACAGTGTTTGCTAAATTTCCTCAACTTTCTGACTTAAGCTCAAGCCTCAAGTATGTTGTTCAAACCTATAAATGAAAGGTTTGTTTATTGCTTGTGTGAAACCAGCTCTATAAAGACAGAAGAGTGTCTGAGGAAGCACTTGGAAAAAAAATTCAGGGTGAAGAATATCCTTTGAGCCACATCAGCAAACGAATGCTGTTTTCTGGCACTCCCTGAAATGTGTGCCATGAGGACTAGATTCAGACGGTGCATGGTCTTTGACTCACCTCCTATTCTGTAACAGTTTGCTGAAGGCTTATAAGATTCAAAAAAAACATCATTCCATAAGTGCACATCTGTATGAGAGAAAACTTCAGTTTGCACTGGCGTCTCAAATTAGAAAGAATTGGCTTTGACTTGGCCTGAAGGATATTTCTAGCTCCTTTGGCAAAATAATAAGGCTTTTTGTGTACTTATTGCCCAACTATAAACATTGCACTGGGCAAATCCAACTAAGCATGAAAGGATCCATTTGTTTTAGCTGTTCTGCCTGGTTTGACAGGCTTAGTCCTCATTCTTAACCCTTTTATTTCTCTGAACACATCTGCAAGGGAGAAGTAGAGGGCTCAAACAGTTTCTCTTTTGTTTAAAAGAAGTTTTTTTTCCCCCAAGTCTTTTTCCTACCTGTTGATTTAATTCTGACTCTCCATTACACCCACATCAGCTCTGCTTTGCTGTGGCTATTGAATTTTCTTTTTTCTCTCAGACCGGGAAACAACTACAGCAGCAATATCCTCCGCTCCTACACACAACATAACTGATTGGGGGGGGGGGGGGGGTAGAAGCTATCCTTAACTCTTAAGGGGAAAGAGAGAAGCTTCCCACGTAGACAGAAAACTTTCATCCTGTAAAAATAAGTTTCTGAAGAGAGGAAAAAATGCCTGGTTCTTCTTCTGCATGAAGTGGTCCAGCTGGGTGGGGGCAGCCAGGCAGTCAGAGGAGGTTCTCATCAGAGCTGCTAAAAATGTACAACCTACAGTGCAACTTGTCATGTTGTTCAGAAACAGCTGTTTCTGGAGCTGGTAACCCACTGTGGTGTGGTAGGCTAACGCAGGGGATTTGGTGCAGTCCTCCTGGAGAGGAACATGCAGATGCTTTTGTTTCTGCCCTGGCTTAGGCAAAAAGGTTGTATTTGGCCTCTGCCTTTGTCCCTTTAATTTAAAAGATGGACATCTCCTAGGAAAAACTGTTGTCTGAATTGTTATACAGATATCTACCCATCCTTTTCTTCTGGGGGAGTGGTGGTGGGGAGACCTACAGTACAACTTTAAGAGTAGAAATCATGTTAATACAATTTGAAAGGGTTGTCATTCTTAGTTACATTATGCTGTAAATACAACATAACTACTGGAATGAAAATATTTCCTTCAAGAAATTGTCCCATAAATACTCCTTCAAAGCCAAGTTAAGCAATAAATGCAGATTAAAAACTAGGGATTCATTTAAGAAGTTTTTTCCTAAGAAAACTGCAAAGTGTTGGAATTAACCACTTGACTTTGGAAAACAAACAGCAATTCATTCATCACTGAACCCCTCCGTGTACAAATGCATCTACCTCGGGGTGTATGTGCATATGCCTTTTTTTTTTTTCTGCAAAGCTATTTGGCTGCTTATAAAGAAATCATTAGGAACATCAGAAAACTGTGACTCGCTCAATATCAGTAGTTGTTCTTAGGGCCGCCTTATTCATGATTTGGCATATTGCTGGACCAAGTGTACTCACTGCATCTAGTTATTTAGAATATAAAAAGTGATAGAAGAGAGGCCTTTTCATACACACCTGGGCATGCATTCAGTGAACGGGCTATTTGCAGAAGTTGCACAAGGACCTGGAGCTGAGATGTGACAGGGCACCTTAGCAGAGCTGACAGGCTGATTTACTGTTTCTCTGGACTTAAAAGAAGGTGGTAGAGCCAGGAGTGCTGACTGCTGCAACCCATCGTGTAGGACACCTGACGCAGGCACAGGCTCTTGAATACCTCCTGCAATTGCTGAAGTTATGCTCCCCCCTCGCCACTGCCCTTGGCGGCTTTAAACCCCTTGCCTTTTAGCTCCCCTGAGTCAGCACAGTACTCGCAGCCTTCCTGCTCTTCTGAAAAGCAGCCTTTTGTAGTGGAGCTACTTAGTGGCCACAGGCAGGAGACCCCCACCTCCATGGAGCCTTGTGTCTGGCAGCAAGCTCCCTGCGTGGAGGAAGGCTTCTCTCTTTCCCAACAGACCAATGCTCCTGCTTACGGATGGGGATCTAACTAGAAGGGCACCCTGTTTTGTGCAGCCTCTCTGCATTTTAGCTGGATTTGTCTCTTCTTTCCTTCTGCAGAAAGAAAGGTTTTACGTCTCAGGCACCCTCTGACATTTCAGAGTATTCATGAAGGTGTTGCTCCAGGCTTTATGAAATCTTTTTCCCTTGTGCAGACTTCCTGCCTTGCAGGGGAAAAGACAAGAGTCCCTTTCAGAAAACTATTAAGACAGAAAAATATGGATGAGGAAAGATAAGACCAGGACTTGTTATGACAAAAAAATACTTATAGTACCATGTACTATTTTAATTTCATTTCTGAGTACTTTGTTTCCTCCAGACAAGTAAGATTACTAAAACAGCATTTTCAAGGCACTACTGAGTAAAGGATGTATCAGTAAGAACCTCCCTCTACAACCCCTTTTTCTCTCTGAATACCTTGACTCGCTAGTTCACAGATTTTTAATTTTGTACAGTTTATATTTTGTGGTTGTTGTTGACTTTTGGAAGAAGAAGGCCTCTGTTTTCAAAGCCCGTCCTCCTGTGGATGGAAAAACAACCCTGCTTTGGCTTCTGCTTTCCCCTATTTGCTCATGTGCAGGCGCAAAGGCAGGAGTCTCCAAAAACGGGGCACGTATCCTGAAGAGCAGCAAATCAAAGGGACAGGGACTTCACAGGATGAAGTGTATTGCAGTGCATTACATGAACGAAGTTAACCTCTTTTTATTGCTCAACGCTGTTAAAGCCAGCGAGACGTTGCTGGTGTTGCCAGTGAGCAGGGGCTCCGCGCCGCAGGCTGGGAGCGCTCCCCGGGCGCTCTGCCTTTCCCCAGACTCCGTGCTGCACAGCTGCCGGCACCCGCAGCCCCAGCCAGCTCCCCGCGCACCAGCCAGCGCCTGGCAGTCACAGCGCTTAGCCTGGTTAATTAATACTGTAATCAAAGGGCAATAACATAAATCATGCAGATTTCCAGTGTAAACATATTCAAGAGTATTTAAACATGAATTTATCTTCCAGTGCCTTTTTTTTTTAACAGTTCTGTCTGTATGTGCCGTGGGAGCAGCCGGTACGACAGGACACCGGGCCTCGAGGGGCTCTCCTCAGGGCCGCGGGATCGTTTCCGCCTGGTCCCAGGCAGTGGGTCTGGAGCTCCGTGGTCAGATCTGACCATGTGCTCAGGTTGCCGGGAGGTCGAGGAGGGGCCACTGCCTTCACATCACGCCCTGGCAATTAGGCTTCTTCCGAAGCGGTGAGTAGCAGCATTGACAGGTTCCTTTTTATTGCCTTTACAGTGTCTCCTCCTCTATTTTTTTCCTTCTTTTCAAGTTTTCCTACCTAGCCAGTACCTGGATTTCTAACATTAATGTAAACAGAGGTTTTTCTGTTTTTTTTTTTTTTTTTTTTTTTTTAAGAGAAACAGCACATAGAAAATGCCCTTGCAGAGCATTCCTGAAAGGATTACGTATGGTAAGGAAAAAATACTAAATAGTTACTTATTTACAATGTTGACATATTGCCTGTTTTAGTATTTTATTATTTATAGCTATTATATTAAAAAAAAAAAAAGACAAGAGAAGACTTTAGCTTAGCTTGAGCCCGCGGGGCCGGCTCAGGCAGCCCTGCTGTAGCCGGGCATCCCCTCCCAGCCAGCCCCACGGGCTCTCCTGCGGGGACCGGACCCTCCCAGCACTCGCCCCACGCTCCCACTGACGGGGCCAGTTACACGTGTTTGCGGGATTGGTGCATGGAGCAGGGCAGCAAGGAGGAAACAGTGAAACATTTTTAAGAATGCATAAGCAAAGCCTATCAACCGAGAAGTAGATGCTGAAATAGTTTGGAAAGATGGGTGATGGGGTTTCACAGCAGCCGTAAGCAGCTCTTCCCAGAAGACAGGCCGAGCCTGCTTAGTGTAGCTCATGGATAGTCAGTGCGTGCCTTGTGCCTCACTTCATACACTCTGCAGTTTCATAAATGCCTACTTACTTCTCAAGAGAGAGGCACAAGATTTAAGATTGTGTGAGGCGTTCTTTGACACAGAACCAGCCCAGGCTTTAATGTATTTTCCGATGCTGCTGGTAGCATTGCAATCCTCTGCAGAACATACACGAACGCAAAGGCACGTGGGCTGACTGCTTTGAAGTAAATCTGGGAAATGGTTCCTCCCCTTTGAAATGCAAACCTGAGGCTGCCGCTCCCTTTCATACCGCACATACAATGCAAACAAAAGCTAGAGAGTGACAGTCAAAGGCTTTGAGAGGCAAAGGGCCACAAAAAACACATTCTTCTTGTCAACTTGTTTGATGCGAAGCAATACTTAGTCTGCTGAAATAGAGTTCAACAAGCAGGTCTGCGGGGACCTACTTGTTGGAAATTAAGCCGAAAGCCTGCACTCCAGTGGAGGATTATACTGTATCTCAGTGTCGAGGTCAGCACTGCTCACATTTACAATGTGTCTGCAATGGAAAATTTAGGTTGGGCTTTGCCAACTTCTATCCGTATTGTTGAGAAATCTACTGGAAGTTTTTTCAGTTTTCATAAGACAAACTGATTTAGTAAGAATGTTCTTTGTCAATATGAACATTTCTTAGTCACTTGCTGAGATTTGTCGCTGTTGTGATACTAGGGATAGCAAGGATGTTAAGACATAATAAGTAGTAATAAAGTTCTTGCTATTTATAAATAAAAACAATGCATCACTATTGTGAAATACTGCCACAGAAAGGATTACAGATGCTTTGGCATGAAGATCTTTCCTGTAGCTATGGAAAACTTTTAAATGAATCAAGAAATCGAGGGACTTCTTTTTTAAAATCTGTAAGAAGTGTACAGGCAAGGGCATGGAAGTACTAAAAGGAGTACAGCAACCTCCTGTCTATGTGGAGTGAAATGAAATCTCCCTGAGCCTCCCTCTGCAGTGTGATGAATTTTGTAGATTTAGCAAAGTGCTGAATTTCTTATATTTGGTTATTTCTTGTTAAAATGATGTAAAACTTATTTTCCCTGTGGTTCCATTATTTTCTGGTGCCACTACAAAGAAAAGCGTCCTCTTGCAAAAAAAGAAAGTCCTTTTCTATTTTCAAAACAATTTTAAATTTTTGTTAAAAAAAAGACTAAGAAGTGACCACAATCCCCTACACACCACATCTGCCTGAAGTGAGATATTGATAAGAAACTAGGTGTCTGACTCAGACATACTTACTTCTCATTTTCAATGCAGATGGGATTTTAACCATGTTCTTTAACCCAGCATAGTTGTTGTTATGGTCTGGATTTATCCAGTTTTCAAAGCAGGCTTAGGTTTCATTCACACAAGTTTTTATCATGTGTGAATAAGCCAAATCATGTCCAACCCAGATTGGCTGAAACTACAAGGTGGGCTTTGTTCCAAGACTTGCTGAAGCAGATAAAAAGTCAGATGAGAGCAGCTCTAAGTCAACAAGTTGGAAAGAAAAAAGTCAGGTTTCCAGAAAATTTAGTGAGTGTTATAATGTCATACGGAAGCCTGCCATTTTTTATTTCCCTCTTTCACACTTCAGTTACTGGCCAGAACATTTATACCCCTCTGCTCTTCCCACCCTTATAGAAGGTTTGGTCTCAATCCCTGTATAGTATTGCAGAATATATTATCACAAACACTGGCAGAAGTATTTGCAGATAATTAATGTTAGGTTGTTTCATTTAATATCTGGGCTTTCTCTTTGTCAGAGTGATAAGGCAAGAATATTGCAAGATAATCAAACTATTTATGAAAGAGGAAAGAAAGCCCTGCTCTACATCTTCATTAACAAGCTCTCATCTGATTCTTGTATAGTTATCACCGGACAAAATTATCATTAACAAACTCCAGTTTCTCTTATACCCATTATGTAATTGGTGTGTTTCTGTATTGAAGCATGATGTGATGCAGAAAGTAGTAGTGAACTAGCCCAGATACAAAGCGCCCCCATAGAAGCAAACCCACGCTGGCTGCAAATGTGGTCATCTATAACAATCTCCCCTGCCCATCAGTCCGATCTTCCTTTTCTAGGACGGGAGGCATTAACACCATCGGCTTGGTAAATCACACTGTCCCCAAAGCAGCCAAGGGGGCACTTAATTATTAAACCCCATTGTTGGACTCGAAAGAAGAGAAACAGAATGTCTTGAGCCTGAGTTAGAAAATTTCAGATAATCTTTCTCATTCTGAAACACAGCTAATCCCTTCCAGGAAAGCTCAGCTTTCCTATATTTAAGAAAGTGTAGTCTATTGACAAAACATCCACTGATTACTTGCTCTTGCAAAACCTCTTCCATGCAACAAGGTCTTTAAAGACAGAGCCAAGCAAATGGAACCAAACCAAGTCTGAGAAAGCAATTAAAACTCCTACTGTTTGCATTACCATCAAGTCCTCATCATGGAGTTCCTGTAACACCATAAATTCAGGAATAGACCCTTGAAAGAAGCCAAGAACAGTATATTCCCCTCAACTCCAGGTGACCTTCCCACTGGATGGAGTCAGGTTTCTGCCCACACAGATGTCACAGAATGGTAAGGATCTTTGCTTAACAACAGCCACGATCCCTAGCATATTAAAATGAAAACCAGCAAGATTCTTGCAAAGAAATAGTCTTAGACTCCTTCACGTTCCAAAAGTGTCTAATGCTTCCCTCCTCACACACCTGCATGTTTTACTTCTCATCACATAACCATTTTACACACAGTGACTTCAGGTGGGTTTCAAGCTTGTAGCTAGATTGCTATCCTCTGAGATCATTGCTTTGGGCAATTAGCATAATATTCTCTGGTTTTACCTAAACACTCAGATTCAGTTTGAAAGAAGTATTTCCTTAGCCGAAAAGCCAGGTTTCTGTGGCATTGTGCTGACTGCAGACCTCTAGCCAGAGGCCCTAATTTGAAAATTGGCAGGCAGTGGTTCACAGCTGCAATAGCAGGAAGAAGCAGCTATGATTTTTTCCAGGTCTGACAATTAATATAATTAAGTCATGAGCTTAGTTCCGTTAAGTTGCTGTCATTAAACCACGCATCCATCTGGCAATCACAACATCACTTGTGAACTGCTGCGGGTACAGAGTAGTTAGATCTTCAAAATGGAGACTGAGATTGTAATTGGAAAACCCTTCTTAAACAGATTTCCTAGCAAAGGAAAACACTCATTCCCTTATTCCTCAAAGCCATTATATTTTCAAGGGGCATGATTTAATCACTCACTAAATACTGGAAAGCTGTAAGCAGAAGCTGTAAGTTACTGCTTTTGCATTCATTTATTTTTAAGAGAAGTAAGCAACAAAGTCTGCTAGAGGAGACCTGCTGGAAGCATGAAACATCTAAAAGTAAAGCCCTAGAGCCCGGTTTCTGGGCTGTTGGTGATGTTCCTGCTTGTTGCACGTACAACGCAGATGTTGCGGCCCTTTGCTCGGGCTGGGTTTTGCAACCAGTCCGAAGGCTGGCAGAGGCGGTGAGTGGGGGTACCTGGAGCAGCTGTCTGGGGGGCTGGAGACAGACACCCACCACTTGTGGTGGAAGGGGTTAGACCTGCCACCCTTCCAGTGCCTCTATGGCAAGGGCACAGGGCGAGTTATTCGAGAAAGATTGGGTTAGGCCATGTGGCGATCCCTCCTGCGGAGGGCCGGCAAAGGCAGTGGCACCCATGGGGCTGGCAGGACCTCGGGGAGCCCCCACCGGGCTGGGGCCGCTCTGCCGCCCGGTGCATCCAGCCCAGCGCGGCGTCCTTGGGGTCTGCTCCCCCTCCACCCTCCGAAAACCCCCGCAGAAAAACAGGGGAAGCCTATTTATACTGACAAACAACCTGAGTTTAGATTTGTCTCCTTTTTTGTTATAGTTGGTTACGGGCCGTAACGCCACAAACAAAACTCTGGCTAGATGGTGTAAGAGGCCAAGGAACGCGCGTTCCCACTTGGGGTGCCGCGAGGGGCATGGGGGCTGCGATGGCAATGGCCGAAAGCACGACGCCTGCTTAAATTGAAAGCTGGCAGCTGTAATGGGGACGCTGCGCTGTTCAAAGGCCCTCGGCGAGCCACTGCAGGGACGGGGTGCGCCAACACTTGACGCGAGGCTAGAGCGAGCGCCCGGCACAGCGTGCCTCAGTGCAAGCCAATGCAAGCGAGCTACTGTAAGGGCCAGGCATTTCTAGGTGTCAGCGGCAGAAAAGCAACAACCACCGTTCTTAGTGGACTGACAGCTGCAGATACCCGAACAGCTAGTTCTGAAGGGCACTGGGCCTCAAATGCCTGCGGTGCAGATCATTAACCGCCTTCTTCCTTGAAGTATAAGGTATTTCGCAGCTTCAGAGTGACTGGTTGTTCGCGCGTCCCCAGCGCGACTTCGGGGGGGGGCGGCAGGTGAACGCAGCCCCTGTAAGCGTGGCCAAAACTGCCTTGAGCTGGGTAATGCCGAAGGCCTGCCGTGCCCGGGGCCGCTGCCCCTCGAGCCCTGGGGGCAGCGCCGCGCTCCCGCCGGCGCTCCCTTCCCCTCCCATTGTAAACGGCCGCGGCTTCCCGCCGCAGCCCCGCGGAGCCGCCTGGCGCGCGGCGGCCGTTGGGGCCGGCGGCGGCCGTTGGGGCCGGCGGCGGCCGTTGGGGCCGGCGGCGGCCGTTGGGGCCGGCGGCGGCCGTTGGGGCCGGCGGCGGCTCCGCGCGGCTCTGCCCGGCCGCTGCCACGAGATGGCAGCGCCGCGCCGCGACCTGGCCGCGACTCTGCGGCGGGGGGTCTGTGGGGAGCCCGGCCCCGCCGCGGGGTAGGGGAGCGGCGGGTCGCCCTCGGCCGGCCCGGCCGCCTCCAGAGAGCCCAGACACGGCGCGGGTGGGCGGGCGAAGGGCCTCGGCCGCCTGCGGGGCCGCTGGTCCTGGCGGAGATGCGGGTCCAGCCGCCTGCCCGGTTCTGCTGCGCTGTGGTTCAAAGCACGTGGACAGACTGCAGGACGAGGGTGCTGCTGTGGCACAAACGCTCCTCTACTCTAGCTTTCGTAGGTAAGAGAGACCTTAAGGGCTACCTAGCAGGCACGCATAGGGTTTTGCCTGAATTTGGTGAATGCGTCTACCAAGCATGCTTCGGACCTACAGCCCACTTAGGTCTTTCTGCCACCAAAAGTAGGAGCCACCTAAGCAGGCCGCTGTGCTGTGTAGCGGGCCGGCCTCCTCCACGGCCGGGTCTCCTGAAATCCTGGGCTTTTTCACTTAAAAGTAGAGGAGGTTGAACTGGGACCAACTTCCGCCCCTCCTGCCTCCCTCCCATGTCTGCGGCAGGGACGCAGCAGCCTGGTGGCAGCGCCGCCTGCTCCAGCAGTGCCCACATGCAGCCCTGGTCCCCCGCCGCGCTCGCCTCGCGCAGAGAGGACCGTCCGGTCCGCGGGCAGCCGCCATGCCAGGTGAGCCAAAGCAGAGCCTTTCTCTGGCTGGGCAGGCTGGCGCCATGCGCCAGGTGTCTCAGCTGGAGGCCGCCCTTGGCACACGTTCATGGTGTTGCCAAAAGAGCACGTGGCTTGTCCTGACACCAAGCGCTCCCGACTTGTATTCACTGCATCACTGAGATAATAACGAAATGTAAAGCCAAAGAACTTGGAGAAGGCCACGCTCCCTACAATTTTTTAACCTGCTAGTGGGGAAAAAAAGGTGGAAAGGGGACACAACACTCATTTACAATGCAGGCGCTTCTATTGAAAGGACAGCTTCTAAATTTGTTGCCTAGATGGGTCTGTACCTATCTGAGCAATTCTTCAGAAATCTGAATCTCCCACTAAATAACATGGCTGTTTGTTTTTGGAAAGCAGGCCCACAGGGTGCTGCCAGCATGCAGGTATACCAGCAAGAATATCTATGAATTTTCTGCTTTCTTTTTAATGACATGTATAAGATGAAAAATGTTCCGTGATCAGCTCACTAAATAATTGCTTCAGGATAAAGAGTCAAGTATCAGAATAATTGGCCTTGATGTCACTGATGTTTCTGTGCCCATGCTCTTGATGAGCTCCTGTCTCTCAATTTCAGAAGATACTTTTTTCTTAAGCAGGAAAGAAAGTGAAGTATTTAAGAAAGAAATTGCTTCTCTAGGAGCAGACCAGAAGCCTTCTAGGCAGGCACATGAAAGTATTAAACTAGCGTTCTTCAGGAAGTTGACCAGATGACTGTTACTTCCCCTGAGATTAGCCAGCCAGCTTCTCAGCAGTTAGGACTTGATACCTCTGGTCTTATAAACTACTTGCTTGAAGAGCGCTGTAGGAGAAGCAGGGACTTGACAGGTTCACCCATTGCAATGTCACTGGGTCCTGCGCGGCTCACATGGCTTGCTGACTCTGTTTCCCCACGTGCTTTACCTGCTTTTCCTGTCTTCGTGCTTTTTTTTTGGATTGCTTCCTTAGCCCCACTTAGGAGCATCACAAGTCTACCCTACAATTAGTGCAGTAATCATTGCCTCTCTTCCTGTCTGACACATGCCCGCTCATTTCTCTGGAGCATCTGTGTTTTATTTAAGGACTATGCTGTCAGCACTGTGACATGATTAAGTGAAGAAGGGCTGTGTTTTGGGTCAAGACTGCTAAGTAACATTTGCTGTAAAGAATAACTTTGTGATTGCATATTATGTTTTCTCAGCAGCAGAGCTGGTTTAAGAAGTTTCTGAATGGGCTGCTGCCAGCTGTCCGTTCCTCCCACCTCCAGCCTATTTTTTAAAGAGATGGTAACTGATAGGGCAGGGGTGAGGATGAGCAACGGGGGATGGGAAAGGGAGAACCTCTTTGGCAATGAAGCCACATTAAGAAAATGTGATGTGCAAGTATGCTAGGTACTCCATACCCATCCAAATACCTCAGTGACCTCCTGTTTCCCTTCCCTTTTTTTTCTTACATGATTTATTTCAACCCCAATGCCTGCGGGTTGGCACTGACTAAAGGCAATGTTGCCAAGTTTGTGGGCTTCTATTATTATGCTGTTATTTAATGAGATAAGCAATTTTCAGATAGCCGTGCTAAATAGCCTGTTGGGAACCTGAGCGCTAGTGATCAACACTGACCTCCATACCAGTCTCCTGTAGCAGGTTAGATGCCCAGCATCTTATGTGATACATAAATACCTATTTTTAATAAGAGAATGGGAATTGCTTTTCCTCCCCAAGTCCTTTCTGTAGGTGTGTTTTAAAAGTCTCTTCTGGCAGTGATTTTTAGCACTGTGTTACTTATTCTTTTGATCTGCTGATGCTAACATGTCAAATAGTGGAGAGTTTTGTTACCGTCTGTGGCTGCTTCTGAACAAGGGTGCAGCAGGTGATTTCTTCCACAGATGGCTGGATATTTATTTGACGTCCAAAAGTATGACATGAACAATCCTGACTGAGGTGGCGAGAGAGCAATCGAACCACTGCAGGCTCAGTCCCAAGCGGGCCTGCCTGCCCACCCATGTACCTCAGGGTAACCCGGAGGCAGCCAGCTCAAGGGAGCAGCGCTCTCGCGCTGCGTTGCAGCTGGCTGTGCGGGTGCTGGCAGGCTGCAGGAGACTGACCAAGTTTGGTGGCACCTCCAGAGCACATAGGAACAAGAGCCATGGAAAAGAGCTTGGGGGGGGGGGGGGGCCCTTGCAGTCACAGTAGTACAAAGTAGTACTCACAGTAGAGGTTTTTCACCCTTCATAAGAAGGGAAGGTTCGTGTGTGTGTGTGTGGATCATCAACAAAAATGACTAAATGCTTTGCACTGTCTTAATAAGCTTGACCTGTGGCATCTCAGTTCAGGGCTTTGCATAGAAATGTGGGGTTTATTTGTCTGGACAGCGCTGAGAACCACACTTCGATACGCATAAATCATAAATGAGACCTTAGAGCCAGATAATGGCAGGAAACAACCACGTATTTGCCAGGTCCTACCTTTGTCTGCACAATTGCGGAGATTACCCATAGCTGCAGATGTTTCACTGGGTATATGCTTTTCTGTGAGAGTAGCGGGTATCACTTAAATAATGTTTGGGGAGATCTATTTCTTCCTGTTTATAAAGATAGGCTTGCAATGGTGCTTAGTTTATAAATTGCTTCTTTTAACAATTAGGGTTATTTCCTATCATTCAGTTAATGCTGGA
This sequence comes from Dromaius novaehollandiae, assembly GCF_036370855.1. Classification (NCBI taxonomy): domain Eukaryota; kingdom Metazoa; phylum Chordata; class Aves; order Casuariiformes; family Dromaiidae; genus Dromaius; species Dromaius novaehollandiae. The sequence goes on from NC_088132.1 coordinate 41,690,195, forward strand.
AAATCCTCTCTAACTCCAGACAGGCAGGCAAAGGAACCTTTATAAACGTTGCGTTTTCTCTCTGCTTTGGAAAGTTATCATAGCTATTGCTTTGTGGAGGTAGCTGGTAAGAGAAATAAAAATGGTTGAAGTTTTTTTTTTTTCTAATTCTTGTGTTGTGACACTTTGCTGTCTGTTTTGAATTGCGATGATGTGTCCTAAACTCAGTTTCTCTGCCACTGTTGTAGTGCTTCCACAGAGGAAGGTTTTATGAAGAAGTTCTCTTTCTTGAAGGGCAAATACACTACAAGTTGTTACCAATCAGTCTCTTAATGGCTGTATTCACAGCTCCAAAAGACTGTATTTCAGACTACACAAATACTTCACTGTAGTCCCATGATCAGATGCCTATGCATACCAAGCACTTGTCAACTTGTGCTCAGAAATGGTTGCTGCAGTGTTTCTCAATCACGGCTTCTCAGCCAATTAGTGCTTTGCTGAGGAACTCAGCAAAGTCTGTGCTGGGACCTTTTTAGCAATGTGGATATTTTGGGGGGATGGAGGAATATGCATGGGATGGTGGTATTTGCTTTGCTGAGATGCCTTTTAAGGATTTGAAGACCTCTGATAATTTTTTGTGCTTGTAAAGGAGTACTCTGGAGGCTAAAATGCTTTCTCATTGTACTGTAGATTCGGCTTGGATAATAAGTGTGTGAACTTCCCTGTTAGCCATCCTGAGCATAACTAATGCCTTGTGTGGGAGGGATGAGAGAACATGCTGTGCTTTCAAGTTCATATTTGTGCCTCTGTTTCCTCACCTCGAAGGGTCCCATGGTATTGTTCCATGATATGATCCCGTGGCAGTGATGGTGACAAACTCTCTCTTCCTTGTTGCTAGTATCTATCCTCATGCTATAGTGCTCTGCATACTTGGGTCTCATGCACAGCGAAACTATGGGGTCCTTCAGCCTTGAGGTTGATCTGACTTTCTATGAATTTCAGAATTTATTTGTTGAGCCTAAGATTTGATACCTGCAGACGTAACGGCCAGCACAAATCCAGCTGGTGATGGAGTGGCCAATTTACCTGTTTTTTTTTTTTAACTGCCTTTTTTTTGCAAGTGTGAGGGAAATCCTCGTATAGGAGAGAGTGCTGTAGTGAGGGTGGGGAGCGCACTCAGTTGCTGTCGACAGAGTCAACAGATCCCACCGAACTCAGGGCTTACCTGCTCCAGCACTCGCCCACCCACGCAGAGAGGGTTAACCAAGGGGGCGATGCCAAGGCATGCGGGTCAGCTCTGCAGTTAGAGGAAGCCAGACCCTCAGAGCACTAAGCTGCGATTCCTTGCTTGTTTGAGCAAAGATGCCTGATTTCTTATCCTTGATTTCTCTCTGAAAATTAACAGACATACAAAAGGTGCTGGAAGGAATAGGGATTTTGTGAGCTGAATATTTGTTCGTGAAGCTGAGAATTTCGCTGATTAAATGTGATTTAATTCCTTGAGATCCAAAGAGCTGTGTCCACTTGCATCAATAGTGAACATAGCCCTGTTTTGCAAATAACTGTGTGCCTCTGCGTGACAGATCTACAGTTTGGATGCTGATGTTCTTTCTAAATTTGCCAGTACTTTGAGGCTCCTTTTTAAGTACAGAAAGAAATGAAATCCTGTTCTTACTCCCAGGTCTACCTAAAGCAAAATTCTATGCTCATGTCCCCTATTTCCTAATGCAGGCACGATCTCAATCTGTTATCAGCAAATGTCATTTCACTCAAATAATCTTGGCACAGCACAACTGACCAAGACAACCTACAATAAGGGTAGGTGTCTGAATACCTAACCTGTTCAAATTCAATAGTTTTGCCCCTTAGTTTGCTTCGTGGCACAGCTTGGGTATGTGAAGTTCATTCTCCTGGTACTCCTCACAGTAACAGAGTAAAATATGCATTTTCTTGCTGATTAAAAACATAGGAATGATTATTAAGAAAGCAAAGAGAAGACCTCCCACAGTAGGGTCACAGCAATCAAACAAGCACAGAACCAGTCACTACTGTCTTATCTTTCAGCTTTCCCTGTGTTGTTAGGATAGCCCTTATAGCTGGGTGGAAGGGGATTATAAATCTTTTTCAAGTTGGAAAAACATTTTCTTCCATGCACTTCCAATACCCAGCCCTGCTGCACTGCATACCTGGCTGCTCTTTTTCTCTGCCTTTGCTTTTGACTCTCCAGCCTGGGCAAAGGACATAGTATCTGAGTAAACTAAGAAGAAAAAGGTAAAAGCACATTGCAGGTCACCTTAAACAAGAGCCTTCCCTATCTGAAAGGCTGCCTGTGTCATGATCTTTAAGTAGATGTTTAGTGCAGAAGAAATTGTTAGTAGTGTTCATGTCTTTTATTATTTTGTTACTAGTTTTTATTTAGAAACCTCTGAACCAGCCATCTCCAGCAAGGGCTGCCATTGGCCATGACACTGGTGCATGGAGGAGAAGGCGCTGAGCAGACAACAAGCCTTGTCAGTGACTTTACTATGAAAAGTGCATTTTATTTGCTATTATCATACAGCTACTGACAAGATGAACGTGAAGTCTGGTCATTACAGGCCTCACAGAGGACTTCACTTCTGACTTTAATGGGGCCAAGATGCTCCTCACTGCTCTCCCTCTTAAAGCCTTAGAGGGTGCAACGGGCCATATCACACAAGGGCCTTGCAGTCTCTGTGCCTGGATTCATTTATTGCTTCACATGTTTTCATAGGAACTACTACATGACTTTGTGCATTTTCACTTTCATGTTAAATAACAAAGCAAGGCTGACTTGTGAAAACTCCCTCTGTAGATGTCACTAACACACTCTGCTGGATTATCCTGAGAGTTAGAAGTAAGGCCATCACACGAGGAATCATTGTATAAGGAACTGCACTGGCTGTGCTCTGCCTGAGGGTATTTATGCCAGTTACTTTTGGTCATTTTCATGTAATAATTAGGATTTTCAAATCTTGTACCAGTTGGTCATGCATTTTTTTATAAGGACTAATTTATTTTACAGAGACTAATTACTATTCCAGTCTATTTCCCCCTCCCCATGCTCTTTTATAATAAATTAGGAAAGTTATATTATTATTATTTTCCCTGGAGAAAGGAGAGTTTTGAGGGACCTGATCATTGTAATATTCATAATGAAGAAGGCCCTTTTGAAAGCAATGAGATGCTGTTCAGAATAAAGAGAAGTCAAAACCCTGGGGCCTGAAAGTAATAAGAAATCAGAAATTCACTTAGGACTACTTCAGTCAGAAGGAAGATGTGTGGAGAGGGGTAAATCCAAGAATAAATGGCCCAGTGATGTTATAAGATGGTAAGATTCAGGTATTGATTCAGCAGAGAAGTATAATGTAAGCAATATATAACCAAGAGTTGGGATGAATTATATCTGAGAGGAGCTTGCTTCTTTCACTTAATGGTCTTGCATCCCCCCTTATGTGCAGTGCATCTCAAGGGGCAAGTCCTCTTCCTCCTCTGTATAGATTAATGCTGTTTTTCCAACATATTAATGCTGTTTTTCCAAAATCCAGGGCCTTCTTCAGAGGGACAAGTGACAAGATTGAAGAATCTTGCAGAAGAGCCTGTTGCAAACTTTTCAGGATAGGGCCTACCCTAATACGCGCCGACATTTTGAGGGCTCAGTGGCCAAAAGGAGGGGGCATGTGAGCAGGAGGAGGGGGATTAGCGAGAGACCATCTCCAGTGGTGCAGCTAGAGCAGCCCAAAGCCCCACATGTGGGGGGCACGGGGATGGCAGCCGCTGCAGGAAGGCATTGTGGTTCTGAGGTTGCATTGGCACTCTGATATTCCTCCTCCTCCCAAGGGCCACTGTGGCTCTTTGATGCACCTCTTTGTCTTGAGCACAGGGCTGAAGACTTCATTTTTGACAGGAGACCATACAGAAAATGTGTTTGCTCTTTAAATTCGTAGTTAAGAGACATCCCAACGCATTATGGTAAGGAAATGCACAGGTTGGGGGCACAAGTTCTTCCAACCTCTTCTATCCTGTTCATTCCAAGAAGGGTACCAAGGTGACTGAAAAATGTTCATGTTTGAAGTAGGCATCTCCAGGCCATGTCTACAATTTCTTGTAAATTTACAGCTGGGTACATTCCAGGAGACTAGGACTGGGTGAAAGTTATGCCAGTGTTTTTAAAAAGGGAAGTGAAATGATTTTTAGGTCGATCTTTCATTGATTTGTGTCCGAAAGATATAGAATGATTAAAAGATGGAAATATAATTAATGTCAGTCAATATGGCTTAGGGAAAATAGGTCTTGTCAAATGTACTTAATTTAATTGCCTGACAAGTTTGGTTGATAAAAGTATCGTGGTTTTCTGGGCTCCCCTTTTTGGACAGGTGCCAGTCCACAGTATTGGTCCAAGAGCCGTGGCCATCCTCTGCTTTAGGCTTTTGAGGAGGTTTCAGGTGCTGTGTCTAGTTTTGTGGCTTTTTCTTGTGGCTGCCCATCCCTCAGGCTTGCAGCTGACCGGGCAGCCTTGCCTGTAAGTTGCTGATATGTCCTTCCAGGAGCCCAGCTAGTCAGGCACGCTTTTGGAGTACAGCAGTCACCACTCTGTCTGCAGCATGGCCATACTCTTTTGCTCAGAAACCATTAATTTTGTGGAACTGCCACGTTCTTCTGTCAGTTTGTGTGGGTACAATTATTTGTATAAGTTGTTCTGGTAGCTTAGCGTTAGCTAAGTTTACAGGCCTATGCATTGAAATGGACAGCGAAAATGTGGGGTTAGGAAAGCTCTTCAAGAATGTTTGGAAGCTTGACCAGTGGTCCTACAAAGGCACGTTTGGGAGTTTGGTCCTGGTTTGTTTTTATGATATAGAAGTACTCATCTGGAGTAATGTGTCTGATTCTCCTTAGTCCTATTAAACAAAATAAGAGAAAGCCTAAAAATCAAACTGAGAAAAAATATGCCTTGAACAGTCGTATCAAGGGCTAAGATAAATGGTCTGTCATTTGGGAGGCTTTCAATTATGGCTCATGTCTTTCTCAAATATATACATACATATATATAGGCCCCAATTCTTGGGTGTCTGGCAGGATGTACTGTGTCATTCTATAGCTTCTGCTTTTTTGGCTTCACTGTACTTATGGACCAATAATACCTGCAGCAGGAAGCACCTATCACTAATTGAGAAGTACTCATTTTCTCTGATTGTCAACCAAATATCTGAGCTCACATTAAGATACATACTAGGCTAGATCCCTGGTTGTTACTGATTTATTTAGCTCTGTTGACTTATCTGGGGTTGCACTCGTTAACACCAGTTTAATTTTGGTTATGACAATACCAGAAAAAGAAAGGCAAACCTTTGAAATTTGCTTATCTGTGGTATCTGTGTTAGGCATTAAATGGAAAACTTTTATCAAAGCAGATGTGTCATCTCCTGGGACAAAACAGAATTCTTGACTTGCCTCTGCCTTCAGTAAACTTTGCACTTACTGTTCATAACATGGCTGACTAGATTCGTTTGTCTCAGTGTCCCTGTAATACAATGTTCAAATCCAGATGTGACAACAGGGAAATAAATAATGCAACTTTTCTCATGCCCTAAACCTCAAGGCCTTTTTTTAACCACTAGTTTGACTATACCTACTGCTTTAGTATAGAATAAAAGCAAAGATACATGAACGCAGTCAGCTATTCTGTCAGCTGTACAAGGCTCGTGTTTGACACAGCTAGAGGAGTACAAACATGCACAAAATTCATCCAGATGAAAGGATAAGCCGTTTGGAAGTGCAGGTTGCAACATCTGTTTAGGGTATGAAAAGTGCTGTATTCTGGTGAGATTACTGCAGAGATACTGAGTTGAAATAAAGCTTCACTAGGGTTTTGAAGGCAGTGAGATTTAAGGACAAAGTTTTGCTGATTGCAAATGTACTTGAAAACTTATGTGAATAGAAATAGACAGTGGACTTGGGGCCTATAAGAATTTCACTGGTATTGCATTCACAGCAAAATTAGTTTCTATGAATCCCCCATACACACCCTGCCCAGGATCTCTGATCTATTGGGCATCTCTAAATCTTTACTTCTGTTCACCTCCTGTAATCTGATATTGCAGCCACAAATCAATAGATAGTCAAATGTCTAATAAATTGTAGTCTGGCTTTCTTATATATATTGAATAGGTGTGCAAGCTGTCTAGTAATGTCTTTAAATACAGAGAAACTCAGATTTAGAAAATTCTGCCAAGTTACACCATCATAAACTTTACTGATAGTTTACTCTAAAGAAGATGAAATGATCTACTTTTAAGATCATCACATCATTTTTTACTACTTAATGTTGCAAGATGTGTCTGCATTCACTGTATTCAGGATAGTGCCTAATTTCACCATGATAATTTTGTAACTCAAGCCCTATTTAGTGTCTGAGCATTGTGTGTGAATAGCTATAATGTCTACTGATCCACTTCAGTGTTACATTATCAGAAACAAAGGGCCACCCGAGATATCAAAGAGTGATCATCCTCCACCTTAAAGAGTGATAGCGAATGGCTTCTCTGTTCTCTTGCTTTGTACGTGCACTTGCCCATTTGTCATGGCTGGCTCTTCTGGTCTCCTGGACGGTTCAGTTCAGCTCTTTGTTCAGAGGCATACTTGCTTTCTCCAAAGGTGTTAGAAGAACCTGCAGTAGTCAGTGATGTACATCTCTATCTCAGACAGGTCCTTCACTGACAGCCTAGAGAAAGCAAGCCTCTGGGAAGAGCTCTGCTGAACTTGGAAGGCTTTGGAGCAAGTTTTTAGTGAGAGGAAAGCAAGTAAAAAGAAATTACATTTTAATCCTAACTCTGGGTGAAGAAAATGGGTTATTAGGTTGTGCCAGTCAGCTACCTGACGGGAATTGCTCTTTCATGCTTTCTAAAGTTCCATCCTGATAACCATATAGCTTTGCAGCGAGGGGCTACAGCCCCTAGCTTTATGATTTATAAGCAGCTGAAAGAAATGATAACAAAATGTAGCAAAGAGAATGGAGAAGATGTCAAAATATAAGAGGCTATAACAAGGTCATTAATCAAAAATGATGAAATAACTATGTAATAGCAGAGGCAGCCATTCCCTGCTATTAATCATGGCTGTAGTTTTAAATAATAAACACAGCCGCATCTGTTAATTCGGACTCCATTTTATAGAAAGGGATTTGTGTCATCAAAGACAGCAGTCGATTTTCACCTGTAACTCCTTGCTTGGTCTGGAGGGCTCGCTTAGTCTCAGTTTAAGTCTTCCCTAGGTTTAATTAGCTTAGTCAGATGTTACTGATAGCTTCTGTCTGAGATTGTAGGGTAGAATAGGGCAGATGGTCAATGAACCCCTCTTAGGGGTTTCTGAATTTCTGTGGTTGTGAAACAGGCATCAGTTTGCACAGCAGGCAGAGAGTGGCTGTGAAAAGCAGAGTTTTCAGAAAACCTCCCATCATGGCAGTGTGAGAGTTGGGCACTGGGTTTTTGAGAACCTCCCTTGTAGATTACTGCAGAGATCAGAGCCCTCCTGCAGATGCCACGGCCTAACAAATTGCCAAACTTTAGAAAAGCCCAATAGTTCCTGAGTCAGTGTGTGTCTGTGATGGTTCAATGTCTCTGGGGAGCAAGCTCAGGTAAGCAAGAGTCTTTCTTGGGCTGTGTCTAAAACATAATAAATGATATCAGAACCCGGGGACAGAAAACAGCAATGCTTCACAACAGCCCAGTTCTGCACACATAGCAGGCTCTGAATTTTGGTAGATGCAAAAACAAAACAAACCCACACACAAAAAAAAAACCCCAAACAAAACCAGAACAACCCACCCTCCATGCTTGCTACACGCAAGGCAGACAAGATTTGTATTTGACCGGAGTGCCATCTAATTTATAATTTGATGGGCATTGAATAGGTCCCTTGGGGCAGAACTCTACCTTTTGTTTCAAAGAAAGAGCCTTTATTGCTATAAAGAAAATAAAAATCTGAAGAAAAGCCATAAACTGAAAGTAAACTTTCTGACCCTCCAGAGAACTGAAACAACTGCAGTGAGAGGTGTGAAGTGCTACATCCATCTCAATAGGTCAGAGCTCCAACCGACCTCAAAATGAACATTTAAATCTCCCTATTTCTAAGCCAACCACTTTGCTGGGAAAGTTCCATTCGTCTTCAAGGCAAAAATTGCCCAGATACTAAAACCTCCATTTCTTCCCCCAGACAGCTGCTCCAGCACAGCTGCTGTAACCTGTCAGAACAGAAATCTGCAGGGAGCTGCCTAGCAAAACTGTGGGGACAGCGATGCAGGAGTAGTTGAGCAGGGAGGCTGTGCTGGGAGCAAGAACAGCCTGGGCAAAAGCACAGCCTGATGTCTCTGCCAGCCGAGGGCGGTTGGTGGATGCTGTGTGAGGCCCATTGCTGTTGAGGGCCTCTGAATTTACTGCATAGGCTTTGTACACAGCTTTTGATTTTCTTTTTTTTCTCTTCTCACCAAGCTGGCTGTGTCAGCAATATCCCCAGTGAAAGATCCATGAAGGTTTGAGTGTTTACATTATCCAAACTCTGACTCATTTTTCCAAACTAAATTTGGTGTTTAAGTGTTTTACGCCTTCATAAATAAACAATAAACGTGTTGTTATCATTCATATTATTTGCTCCATAAAATGAACACTCAGAGCAGGAACTGAAAATGAACATTAGCATATAACATGCTGCAGTATCATTCTGAGAAAACATAGCCAACCATAGAAACATTTCAGGACCTGACCTGTCAGTCTTGGTTCACAAGAGCAATCTTTACTCACATGAGTAATCCCATTGAGTTAACAGACAAGGATTCTGGCTTAAGACTAAATATTTGCTATCTCTTAAAAATTTCTTTTTGACATAAAGTCTTGTTTTATTGCTATTTTCAAAGATGCTATTTCAGAAAATGGACCAAAGCAAAATTTTTGAATTTTGGTCTGCTTTATACATGTTTATTCTTATAATTCTGTTCTGCTAATGCTTTCTTGACTTATACTGCAACTTGGATATAAATGTAGCCCTGCTGAGGCAATATAATACAGGAGAAGCGATTAGCAAAGCCTAGAACTATTTTATCATATTTTTTAGCACTGTGAAATGTGATAGTAGTACAGAAGCCTGGGTCCTGAAAATATTTTGTGACTGCCTCTGTGCTCTTTCATATTTCAATAGCTGATGCACAGAATATTTTCTTAAGCCTCCCTTAGATTTAGATAAACACAAGAGGGCACTTTAGTCCATTTATTTATTCAAGCTAATGTGTAGGATAATGCTTTCCATTACACTGACCCATTAAAGAGTTAAGCCAGTGAAAAGGCTTTTTTAGCAGTTTTTTTTTCTCGCTTAATAGAATCAAACCACAGAGTGTTTGTTAAACGATCAGAGGTGGTGAACTAGGCAAAGGAATGACAGGAGAGAGAACTAAGAAGAAAATGCATGTTATCTTGGTAATGGAAGTTGCCTCTTGTTAAACAACTGTTTGGTGGTCACACCTCTTTGAGCTGTGGCCTGAAATACTGTCATTATGCAAGGCTGGGCATAGGTAACATCTAGAAAATATTTTAGAAAAGGTTTTAGAAAATATTTTAGAAAAGGTTTTAGAAAATGGCGATTAGATAGCTTGCTTCACTCTAGGTCAAAATCAAGTTGGGAGTACTAAACGTCTGGAAATGCAAGCACATAGATGAGAGCAAATCAAGGCCTTTTTTTTTTTAAGCTCTTTTTGAAGCTTTATTTAGGCATAGAGTTGAAGCTGGAAGTCCAGGAGCTGTGATTCTGCAGTGGAAGTCCTCCTTAGCTTTTGAGTTGGACAGTGATTATGAAAACTGGTTATTCAGCTAGTGCTGGTGAGTGTGGCTATATTCAGCTGCTGAACAATTGCTATATTTTCAGCTGATGTGTAAAGATTAAAAAAAAAAACAACTGAGAGAGGGTGCAAGGGTAATGGCAATAAGCTATTGCCTCAGGCTCCAAGATTTTCATTTTACTGCCTGTAATCAGATACTGTCAGCAGCACTGCGCAACCAGGAAATTCCTTTAAACTCCAAGCAAGCTTTATGATATCTGTTGTTCTCCAATGCAACGGATTTCACATACCTCTTCTTTTTTTTTTTTCTTTCTCAGCCCCACTTTCTCTCTTTACTGTTTTGCAACAAAGGGGGCCCCTTTATGTTCCATGTTCTTCATCTTATTTCTATAGCACCGGGAGTGTTATTGCTGGGAGATTCCAAAGGCCCCATTCTTTCCCTATCTTGCTATAAAATAAAAACATGCACTTCAAGTTAGTAGCTAGGCACACTTGTCTTATGTATCTAGTTGTGTAGCGACTTGGCACAGTGTGTTGCATGTCTTTTTAGGTAGGGCTAATGAGGAGTTGCATCTTGCATCTCCCATACCTTTGTGCTGCAGCCTCCTATGGTTTGGGTACACTTCCATCTGCATAATAGCACTTATTCTTTGTAGCTGTATATCTGTTTCTGAATTTGTTTACATCTATTGCAGAGTTTTTATAGAAGATTTTCACTGTTTTCTGGCTGCTCCTTGAGACCTATCATGTTTCCAGGGGATTCTTTTGAGAACCAGAAAGGAAGATGGTTTGACAGGAGGTCAAAGAAACTGGAGGCTAAACTACATAGGGTGCAGAGTGTGGATCGTCTCTGATCAGTTCTCATTAGTATTTGTAATTACATGGCAATGCTCACTGTAAAAAGTGAACAAATTTGAAACTAATAAACATAAACTCTTACTCATTGGTTTAGATTCCCCATTAACTCACTTATATAATTTATTGGACAGAGTATGTGATGTGACTTGAATATGACTCTATCCATTGACAAGGTTGTTTCTTTAGTTCAAGGTGTAGAGACATATGAAGAGACTGTTGGAATGATGAAGTTTGCCAGTTCAGTTCTTAGTGTCAGCTAGGTTTAAAATTCATCATATATCACAGTAGCAATATGACATATATCGTATACGATTGAAGAATCCCTTGAATATTAAGCAGTGCACAGCTAAGTCAAAGGGAATTGTAGACCAAGATAAAAAGACCGATTTAAAGACCTCATTGCACAGCAAATCTAAATATATCCATACATGCTATGAGGAAGCCAAGAAATGTATTTCTTACAGATGAAAGATTCAGAGCTGAACTATTATTAATTGTTTGGAATATTAAACTCTTATATGTAATAATCCATCTATACATACATATTTATAACCATCTGTAGAAAAGATGCTATATGACAGAGTGCTAAATATCTTAGACACAATATTGACTTGAGAAATTCTCTTTTTCCTGTCAAATTGAGTCTAGTTTTATTTATATTGTTTATGAAGCGGCCAAGAAGTTTATAATGGACCACTGCTAAGATGATAAATTCTCACCTGGAGGGGAGTAACTTTTAAACCTATATTGCTGAAATTGATTAAACCATTTTTGTAGCTAACCTGGAGAGTGGCCATGGTATATAAGGTGCTTTTTGAAGTGTGCCGCACTTGGCTGCCAATCTTCCATTAGTCCTAGTAAGTTAATTGGAGCTGAGTTGCCAAAGGCCAGACTGCTGAAATAGGGACATGACCCTTAGCTTTGAAATTACAGGCAGGGTGGTATATGGTACTAAGGCATACTTTTTAGTGTTCAGTTAGGATAGAAATGAGTGAGCATACTGAAAATCTGTTCAGCTGTTTTATATGTACAGTAATATACACTGTATGTATATTATTTATATAGAGAAAGAAAGAAAAAGTATGCTTATGTGTATATGTGCTATGTATAACATAGTGTTACAGCTAAAATGTCATTGGGCTATTTTGGAGTCAGACAAGAAATAACATTTTGCAGAAAGATCCTCTGGGTGTTAATGGTCTTTGTAATAGAACACATTTTTTGATTTACGGATCACTTCAGTCTGCTCTGCACTGCTATAGGTGAATAAAAGGAGATGTGAATCTAGGAAGCTACTGTCATAGCAGAGGGTATGCATGTATTGTATTAACAATGCATGTATGCCAGAATGGATTCACATTCTCCTGCTGGTGTAAGAATGTGTGGTATTTATTAGCTATTAAAATTGGGTAATTTATGTTGCAAAATAAAGTATAAAACAGCAATTAAAATGTAAAAAATCTAATCTTAGTTCACTATAAAGGTGCAGATGTGAGAAATTTATGGGTAGAACTCTGACCTGAATCACTGGTAAAACTTTGGAATTTAGATAAAGCCTGTGTTCTCTGTTCCTTTCAGAAGTGTAGGGGATTGTTTTTTATCTATCCTATACAAGAAGATGGGGCTCTCATCCTTTCAACCCATGAATGCTTTGCGATTTAGCTGAATCATGAGGGATTTGCAAGAGATCAGGCAGTGTGCGCTGATGCCCGTGTTTCTTGCCTGTACACAGTGACTTCTGCTTTGCTGCGCCTCTGCTGGACTCTCATCCGAACTCAGTCTCGCCTTTCCCCTTCCTATCCCCAGGCTGCAGAGGAGCTGTGAGAGTGCACAGTCAAGAGTACTTCAGTCCTCTGCATTGCTGTGGTTACGCAGTTTTGGTGGGCAGGGGACATCAGCTGCAGATACCCCTCTCTCTTGCCTTGCGCTTACTTCTAGCTTGCTCTTACCTGCCCTTTCTGGTAATCATGAACCTGCAGGTTCACCGTGAAGAGACTTGTGAAATATGAGAGAAAGCTGGAGAATACCAAAAAGGGCATGAGGAAGCAGGGCTGACAACTGAGAAAATGTGATTTATTTCCCTGACTCTGTCACCGACTTGCTGTGTAACCTTGAGCAGGTTGTTTTTTATCACCTAGTGTTTCAGAAAAAAGGGAAGAGGACTGCAGAGTCGCTGACTGAAGAGCTGAGATAGTGTGAGCCCTTTCACGGGGGTAATGTAATTGCGATAAGTGAATTTGCCAGGCAGCGCAGATCCCCCTGTTGACCGCTGGAATCGGGGGTCTGACGGGTGGAGAGCACAGCTCATTTTGGTTAACAGTTTGCGGCAATGCAGCACGCTCTGACGGCGCGCTCGGTGACCTGTCACCGCTTTCCCCTGGTGCTGGCGGGTGCCTTCCCTCCCTGGGAGATGAAAGGGAGCAGCAGACTCGCTGGGGTAAGAGATGCTGTACTCAGTTATGTGAACAGAGATTGCTAAAAAGTACAAGGATTAAAAAGCAGATGTGTATTGATATTCAAACAGCTACGTTACCCAAGATCTGAGCTACCCTTACTTGACAGAAGTGTCAAAGGTAACAGCTGAGGTTTTTTGTAGATGTTTTCTTCCTTTGCCCTATTAACTTATGAACCTTTTAAAGCTGCAGTAGTACGCTGTTTTGCAGCTATGTAGTGCTTTCACTCTGAAGTTCCTGAACGCTGGTGAACGTTTTCTCCTTTACTTCCTCTGAGAGAGGAGTGCAGGGTTATGTCACTTGTTTAACGTAACCAAACAGGCAAGTCCCTGTGGCCCAGCAGGGCACAGTCACTCTTTCCCTGCTGTTTTCCTGCAAGTGTGGGGAGATGGTGCCTTACCTCCGTATTTGTGTTTGGCAGTGCCAGGGCCCCGAAGCGCCCACCGGGAAGGCCCGTCCCCGCCTCGCCGGCCAGGACTCATCAGGGCCTGGCCAGGACCACACTGCCCCGCGTGCGGTTTGCTCTGCGGTGTCGACGCGACTACGAGGACGGTTGTACTTTCCCCAGTGAAAAGCGATAGGCTTGGCAATTTCGCACGTTCATTGAGAGCTCCCTAGAAGATTGAATTCGGTTTGAAAGATAAGCTGACGCTACCGTTAGCTTTCCGCTAACAAAATCGAAGTACTCATAAATTACCTTTTCTATAGCGAGGCTTTATGAATGAATTCATTTGTCAGTATCTTTGATCTATACTTTTCTTTAGAGCCAGAGGACGAATGGAAAACAAGCAGAGGTCTTGCTCTGTACTCCTCAGGAACCAATCGCATGTCCGGCCCCTGGGCTGTGTGGGACGGTCCCCTGGGGCCCAGCCGCCCCTCAGGCGCTGCCCCTGGGCTGAGGGGAGCTGTCAGGGCTATGGGGGAACATGAATGTGAGTTTTTAAGGCTTTTAATCGCTTCGGGTCTTGGCCTGTGTGGGGTGTTTCGTGGGGCCTGGAGCAGGTGGCTGGGGAAAGGCTGGCAGAGGGAGACCCTGGTGCACCCCAGGCACTGCAGCAGCTTGTGCCCCTGCCCCTGCCCCTGCCCGTGCCCGGCAGCGTCTCTCGCAGCTCCCTGGGGACGCAGACGGCCGTTTGCCCTCACCTGGCCACAGGCGTGATACACTACTGTGTGGCGTGGGTATAGTGCTTTTCATGGTAACCCAAGGCTCGATCCTCCCGGCTGTGGGGCCAGCCAGGATCTCTCAGTGTGCCTTCGAAAGAGCCAAAGCCATTTTGCTAGTTACTAAATCATTAATGCAGTCTTTCAAATGTGGATCCCTTGCAAAAAGAGAAAGAAGAAAAAAAAGGTATAATCCTTCAGTTAGCAAACATCTGTCTCCTCCAGGAAATCAAAAAGCCTTGAAGGAAATCGAGCAGTGAGAATGAAGCATGCAGACTGTCTTGCAGTCATTGAAGCACATGAGGAAGTACTATTAAAGCTGCAAACACCAGATAATCAAATGATCAGGGCATCAAAATCAAAAGTCGAACATGAAATTTTATCGTATTTCTAGAGAGAATTAATTTTCCAGAGGCACGTGTCTGGTGATGACTTTTAGTTCCTAGCCATGTAGGAGAAGTTACTGTCTAACTCTTCACACAGGCACTCAGAAATTCAGAATAATAAATTTTCCTTCTTTGGTTGCAGTTTCTCCCACATAATCTCCTTGATCGTTCTCTCTTTTTCTTTTTTTTTCTTTTTTCTTTTTTAATGTCCCTGGTGGTAGGTAGGTTGCATATAGAACAGCATTTTATAACACTTAAGTAATCATTTCTTCAAAGCACTACTGAGAAGGAATTTAATACAAAGCAGGCACAATAGCTTTTCCTGAAATGGCTAGAGACCTTTGCTGGTTATTAGCTCTACATGTGCTCTGTGTTGTTATCAGCAGGCTTCTGCAGCAGTTACTTGGAGAATACTATCTTACTAGGTCAACTAAGAGCCTGGAGAGCTTTGATTGAACTTTGTTAGAGCTGAATAGAATAGCTGGTGGGGAACCACTGTATTTTATTGCTACTCTAATGGTTACTTTTTTAAGAGAACAGTGTTTGGAAATTAAAATTCATAAATGGATGTGGAATTTTGTCAGGACAGCTATTACCTTCCACATTAGGCAAGTACTAACTGATTCTGAATCATATGCTTATTGAGATTTACCTGCTGATTGACAGGGCTAGAGATGTACAGGTTTTTGACAGGGTAATAGCTAGGCAGTTGTGAATAAAGCTGAGGTTCTCTGCGTTCTGGTGTGATCTCTTGCTCCAAAGAGGTGTTTCTCACTAACGTGCCATTAAGAAATGCAGATAGCAGTACTCTGGCGTTAAAATAATAAAGTCTTATTTGAATAATCAGTATCCTGTTCAGCTTGTACAGCAGGGACAGTGAAGGTGTAGCTGTGATAATGTAATCTAGTCTGAAAAACATGAAGAGGCCAATGGCTGAAATAGGAATGGAGGAGATACGTAAGCATCTCTCTCATGCAGAAGCCCTGCTGCATTGCACAGCTCAGCATAGACAACTTGAATGTAGTCCCCAGAGGCAACCATATGGTGTGGGGCAGGTGGGTGCAGTATTGTTGCTTCCCTCAAGGACTGCTGTAGGTGCAAATTCCTCCTCGGAAACGCTACAGCTGATTTTTCTAGATGTGATTAACCTCTAGAACTAAGTAATTTTCTTGGTTGATTGTTATGGTAGCATTGTTCTTTATTGGTAAATGTCCTTTATATGTAAGCTAGATAAATACTCCAGGTCCTTTGGTTGTATGGGGCTATGGGGTTCCTGGTCCTGGTAGTCTCTTGGTCTTCTTGAAGTTTGGTTCATTGAGGCTCTCCATTACTTTCTGCGATTCCTGTATGTCACCGCTGATCCTGGAGCTGTCAGTGGTTCTTCCGGGACTTTTCCACTGGGCTTGCTGGGAGCTGCTCGGTGCCATTGGCAAGGGGTGTTTCAGTGGCTCACCCTGTAACGAGACGGGGCCAATAATAAGCAGCCAGATGAACAGCCCTTCAGGAGCAACTCCTTGCTCTTTTTCAAATGCTGCTTGGTGCCTAAAGTGGGAAGATGAACTGTAAATAACAGTAACTAATTACTTCTATTCAGCAGTGATATATATTCTCAGGCAGTTTCAGCCTTGATTTAGCTCCGAGCCAAAGGGCCACCTTATTTGTCCTGAATCCCTGGTGGCATTTTTTGAAACTACTCACAGAAAAACCATTTCTTTAAAGAGTCAGTTCTGATAGCGCAGTTATGTACAAAATAGTTCAACAAATACAAAGGACCTAATTAAAGCAATTATACCAGTAATGTTTCAGGACAGGCTGTGGTGTGGAGGCTTTGCTATGCACAGTGTAGAATACTAGGAACACCTCGTTAACAGTGATCTGTAGCTGGATATCTGTGTCTGTTTTTCTTCCAGTTCAAAGGATTTAAATACAAGGAACTTACTTTTAATGCAAACATGTATTTTTGATTATGCACTGTAGTTATTGTTCTTGCTATGAAGAATAATAAGCAGGAATATCCATTGCAGGTGATACAAGATTATGCAGCAATAAAAGATTACAAACCAGAACAAAGAGTCAAAACAAAAGAAGGAATTTTGCTTTAGATTCATGCATGCATTCAAAAAATAGTCAGTACGATGATGTACCGTCTCACTAAATACGATTTCTGACGCATTTTAGCCTTTCTTGGAGGTCTGAGAAAACCAATCTTTCCTGTTTTGTTTTATTTGCAATTTTATTATTCAGTAAAATGGAGAAAGAACTTGGTAGTCAGCACACTTATTATTAGCGAAATTTTAAAAAGACGCTACGGGAAAAAATACACAGCATTCCTTTGACCAAACATTAACTTTTGACTTCCTTTGACCAACCATTAACTTTTGAACATTAGCTATTTGACCAAACATTCCTTTGTCCAGACATTAACTTACGCAAATTGTGTATTGCAGAACTTTGTGAAATCAGGACTAATGTTACTAGATTATTGTCTGGGTGGCTTTACTAGACAACAAGTGCAAGATAATAAAAGCAAGACGAGAACTGATTTGAAAGGTCAGATTTGCATTGCAGGAAACTGATTCAGTGCATATTTTTAAAGTTAGAAATGTAATTTAAAATTCCCAAACAAAAGTATTGTGCAAAATTGAACTTGTGTTTTTCATCATTCTATCTCCATGCTCAGTACAGAGAAGAGGGATCAGTCTAGCCTGATGTTTATAAACTGCATTGAGACTTCAGGATGCCAGGAATTCTGCTCTCAAACTCCTTTCTTGTAAGTATGGAAGAAAGATGCTTATTGTAGAAGAAAGAAAAAGACAGCAATACAAATAATACCTTAGATTGTGGAACTGTTTTTTTCATGTGTGCCACACCTCCACAGTCTGGACTTATTCAGAAATTATTGCTTAGCTACTGATCTGTGTATTTCAGAAAGCATACCTCATCTGTTAAACGTCCTGATTTCTGATCTGATTAAATCTTAGCTGCTGAGTTGTACTGGTCTGATACTAACAACGCTTTTTACGATTCCTAGTTGTCTTTGCCTACATATAGGACTGCTGAGACAAGACTAAGGAGAAGAAGTTTTTGATTAAAAGATAAATGTGCTGGCAGAATTTGACTGAAAACACTACTTGGAAAGAAAGTGTGATTTTGAGTCACTTTTGTAGGGAACTTGTTACACTGTCCAGAAGAAAAGGATGTGGGAGCAGTTTTTACCTGGAGAGAAAATACAGGAATGCCTAGTGCAGACTTCTGAGCAGGCAGGCCTGGGACGGTGCTTGGGCTGGGCTTTGCCATGTTTCATTTGGTCTCCTTTTCTAAAGAAATTCAACCTGGGAGGGGTAATTCTGACCCATTACAATCAACAGGTACGTTTGGAGAAAAATGGGGAGCTTATATTGTTTACAGCCTGCATGTCACTTGTTAGCAGTGTTTTGCAATATTCCAGAAGGTGTTGTGGTATTTATTAATGGTTTGTATTGCAGTCACACCTACTTTATTTGCATTTCTGTGTTTTGAGAACTCATTTGCTGTGTGGTAAAAGCTTAGTATCTGTTAGATAGAAATGTGATTAGGTGTGTATACTGATATGCAGAGTCTGTAAATTATTGGAGGAGAAGGAAAAAGGAAGACAGATGATGTGTGTAGGGGGAGGGGAGAGGAAAAAAACTTTGAGAAGTTGAAAGGATGACTTTGAAAGTAAAGCAGTTAAGGATGATGGCAGGTTTAAGTGTGTTTTCTGTTGTGTTTTGTCTTGAATTCAAAAGGGATGAATCAAATTATTTTTAAAATTTATGTTCTAAGTATTGTCAATGAAATGTCTGGGCACAGTTCTAGCAACTTAAAACAGAACACTGTAGAATAAGTGCGGATGCAAATACCATTTGTTTTAATGGACTGTGCTATAATTTAATCCAACTATGTGCTGGTAAATAAAATCTAAAAAGATAAAAAACAGTGAGTCTTAAAAGTACTGAAGAATATAAAACTGCGTTGGTGTTAAATAGAGACTGATAACTGACAACTCTGTGGCTATTTTTAGAACATAATTTGAAACCCTAACAATAGTGACAAGACTATCTTGTCATAATGATGTATACGATACTGTGTGCACAGCTATATATTGTGCTGAGTACCCTTAGAATAAAATGTTGCTTTATTAAGAACCTAATGTGATTAGGATTCATGCAGAAGAATGATTATTTTATGTTCTTAACAGGAGTATTTACAACATAATCATATTTTGCAACTGCTAAGGGATGATTTTGGAGAATTTTCTCTAAACCAAGGAAGAACAGCATAAGAGCATGACACTACTGGATCTGCCAGCCGGCCTTTACAGAGTCTGCTTCACCCTTGCCGAAGCTCTGTAGTATCCAATGGTTTTGATGACAGGAATAGAGGTGATACCTGAAGACACTCCTCATCTCACTGCAGGTAAGGGCGCAGAGATTTTAAAACATTAACAATAACTACTGATCAAAGTGCCATATATGAAGTAACATTCTGCCACTGCAGCTTTGTGCTGAAATGAGTTTTCTTTGTTGCGATTTCCCTTTGAGAGTGAATTGCAGCCTGGTTACCCTCTAACACGTATAAGTGACACTTGTGTTGCTCCCACAAGTGCTGAGTGGTGGGGAAATGTGCTTTTGGCAGCCTCGGGAGAATCCCAGGCCTGTGATTTCAGGCCTCTAAGACCTTGACCTTTCTCATAAATTGGCTGAACATCTGCGTGATTCCAGGCTTGGCAAGTTTGCTTATTATCTCTGAGAGATTTCTGACTGTAGAACAGAAATTGGCTTGAGTAATCTCCTTGCTCTGAAAGGATCTCTGTGTTAGTACCATGCTAGGCACACATGTATGCTTGTTATTTCCCTGAGAGAAAAAACCACGAACAGAACATGATGGATCTCCCCATAACTCTTCAGCTATCCACTCTAGTAACTGTTTTTGCCAGTCGCTGTGAGTAGCTATAGCAAGAACTGGATATTCTATACCGTCTGTCTGTTTCCTGACCCTACAGACGCTGGCAACCCTGTCCCACAGTATCACTGATTCAAATGCACAGAGTTCTGGGAAAACCTGATGAGCTGTGTCTCCTGTTACAATCTGCTTTGGGGTCTACTCTCGCAGGAATACTTGGGAGTCGTGAGGACTGGCTGACTCATCTCCCCTGCTATGATTGTAATTTTCCATTTACACAGTAAACCTGGGTTTGTGCACAGAAACTGCTGGAAAATTCCAACTGTCCTTCTCCTGAGCAAGGTCAAAACCGAACTGGATGCCACAGACAGAAACCATAATGCAAACCTAACGTACACAATCTGTTGTGAGTCAGTCATGCGCACATCACTGCTTCCAATCAAAATGCTTAGAATCGATAAGTCTAATGACAACAAACTAAAGACAGCGTAGATAGTATCTGGAAGTTGCCATCAGTTGCTCTGTTCATTAGTAGCTGAGCTGATAGCATCCATTTTAGAAAACTTCTGAACTCTGAAAATCACTGAACTCTGGATCCCATTAAAATCTCATGTTATTGTATAATGGGCCATGCTCTACTCTACCTTTTGGCAATGATGAGCAAGTCTCACTCTCCAGCTGCATGGTCTTTTAGCAAATTGCGATCTTCTTCTAATTGATCTGAATATTCAGACCTCAGAATAGCACAGAGACAGCACTTCTGAGGATAACTAATGATATTTTACAAAATTCAAATTCTGGCCATCCACCAGTGTTCATTTTGCTAAATCAAAGTGCAGTGTGCCTTTGTGAGCTGATACTAAAGCTGAATGCAATTAGAGGCATGCTGAAGAGTTTACTAGAAATCAAGATCTCTCTTGACTCTGGAAAGATTTCTAGCTCATACTAAGAAGAGAAAAATAAAACCTTAATTCCTGTTCCTATGCCCAAGCTTACAGACAGCATTACAAATTATAGTGGGATAAATAGGTTGTGAACTTACAGCATGTCAAACTCTGATACAGAATCGCCCCTACTTTATGATAAAAACAAGGCAGTTCTTTCCCTTTGTCAGTGTGGGGTAGCCTATCTGAAATTACCTAGTGTCTGCCACAGTATAGGAGTATGCACACAGCTACGTGGAACAGCTGCTATGCAGTAATTTGTTCAGTGTCTGCACACTGTATTTCTTGTCATCTTTGGAAAGGGAAATGAAAGTGTCTGTCAGGCAGTAATCTGATATTTTGAGTGCCTGTACACTGTAAACCAAGGGTTCCTTTTTTTTTTTTTTTTTCTGCCTTAGGTACCACATTCAACAGCAATGGTGGTCATATGTCACCCACCATTCACTGAAGCTGCAGCTCCTGGGTGTGTGCCAAGCCCTTAACACTTTGGAGTGATTTATATATTGCAGTTTGAGGACTCATTTCATACATTGCATTTACTGGTAAGATTCCTTCATTAAAAAACAAACAAACAAAAAAGAAACCCCCAAACAGATGGGAGAATCCTGCAAATATAGATTATATTCTTTTCTGCCATTCCCTGTTTCTCATTCACACCTAGTTGTGCTGGTTCATCTGTTAGCAAGGTCAGCATGAGACAGCAGACCAGCTCAGAGAACCAATACACCTTCCAGACAGCCCAGTAAGAAGGTCCAGTTCACTGCACAGCCATGCAGACATTTGTATTGGTACAGTTAGGGCCAGTACAGGAGAATGGGATGGCAGGAGTTGTGTAGCCTGATGTTGCCACCAAAAGAAATGTTTCTCAGACATGTTTGGACAGACTGGATTGACATCAGCCACTCAATCAAGAAGTTAGCAGACAGATGTGCACACACATGTGTACAGAAGAAACAAGTTAGAAGGAAGAACCCCAAAGACAAGCAAAGCCAGAATAATCTTGTCACCTGAGTACGTATTAGAGGCAAAAGACATCTAGCCAAGTCATCAGTGGAAGGCTGAGAGCAGTAGTCTGCATCGAGTATATGTCCTTCTACAACCTGAGTTGGTGATTTCTTACGCACTTAGACTTTCTAGATCTATCCTACTAGATAGTCCCATACAAACACTCAAAGAGATTAACTGGCTGCTTTATAAAGCTAAATTACAAACTACTCTGGGCCTGTAAGTATGTGCAGATACCCACCCGGTACATACGATTTTGGATTCTTTAAAATCTACTCTGTAATCTAAAATGTCTTCTAGTTTTGATTTCTGTTATAACCAGGTTGGTGAAATGAGAGACACCCATCAAATAAAAATAAATTTGACTAAGAAAGAATTAAATATACAACATTCCAGTCATTCCCTAGTGACTAATCTGCTTGTTTCATTGAATTATCACCAACAAGGACATTATTATTCTTACTTGTGTATGTAACTCTGCTGTTTTAACAATTTAGGTGACTCATCCGGAGGAAACTGAACAAGCGACATCTATTTAACTTTGTATTCAGCCATAGCTGGAAGCCATTTAGGTTTTCTAATTTAAAATGCAACTAAAGAGAAATCACATTTGCAATGGTTGGGGGGGGGGAGGGGGGTTGATTAATCTAACCAGGAATACCACCCACTCATTGAGATAATGGAAAAAGTTTGGGATTATGAATATGAGAAATCATTGGATCCTGGCAAGGTGCAGAACCTCCTAAATTCGACTTGACTTCAGTTAAGTGAAGGACACTAAGCACTACCCAGAGGTTTACTCCTAACTGGAGAAAAGATAGAGAATTTGTCTCAGATCTAGTATCTGCTGCTGTAACATGCTAGAACTGCTGAAGTTTATCACTGGTGTCTAAATTGACAACATTACTGTTGTTTTAAATAACAGTTAAAATAGCAAGGTAATTTGTGATTTCCTAATAACGGCTGTCTTTTTGTCTCATCTTGTCATTGGGTTGTTAGCTCAGCAGGAGCAGGCTCTTCTGGCTAGCCTTATGCCCAGTCTATTTGTGGATTTGCTTGCTTGAGAATGGTGTGATATCTTTTCTTTGCTGTTTGTCCAGCTCTGCTGCCAAACAAGAGTTAACCATCAGCCCCTTGGAATCTCTGGGCACTCCTGATAAATACATATGTCCCTGTCACATGCATATGCCTGCGTGGTGTACAGGGTACGCCAATCACTGGATGGTGTCTCACATCCTTTGTTTTGTTTTTTAAACACATTTCACGATTGCTTATGTGCTTTTCTCCTGCCCTTTAGGAGCTGTGAAAATCTTTAGGCAGTGAACGGTTTGGGTGGGCCCTTGAGCTGTCATTGCATTTGTTCTCTTTATTTTGCTTCTCCCTCTTTCCTACTGATTACATTTAAAAGCTTGAGTTCATTGTTGCTAATCCCAGTCTCTTCTCCTTCTTGCTCTTTGAGCTATAGCCTTTGTGAGCAGAATTTGGAGAAGTGATAGATTCCAACTGGTTGAGCTATGAAGGGCTGAGCAGAAGGTACAATCCAGATTATTTATCAGAAAGAGGAGGAAAAAAGTACGTAGGGAGAGCAGCAGTCTGCCTAGATACTACATTTTAAAACGTACACTGTACACAATATTTTGACTATAGTATTAACAGATAAAAATGCCTTATCAATAGACATGTGCTCAGTAACTGCCTTTTTGTATCGGTGGGGATGGAATGAGACATCTTACTATTTTGATGGTGGGGAGGAATCAATATTGTGAAAAGGAATTACCTGTACCTAGCAAAAACTGCTTTTGCTGAAGGTATCAGCAAAAAGTAGAAAATATTACTATCAAAGGAAAAAAAATTGTAAAAAATAATTCTTGGGGTACTTTGACCTAATATTCAAATGTGTGTCATAGTACTGGATGAAAGAGAAAAGAGCTGCATGAAAGGTGACACATTATTGCATACTACCTGCTGCATCTTTATTAGATTAAGTTTCCTGCTCCTTCAGGAGTTTAATGTCAACTATTACAGCACTGACAATGAGATTTCTCATCTCTTTTCCTCCTGTGTCTCCCCATCCTGTTCTAAGCATTAGTCAAATGAGCTCATGATTAAATGATGAGGTATGGAACCAAAGAGAAAGATTTGCTTCAACTTCACTGTTTGTTTGGTTTTTTTTTCTTCCATGAAGTCACGTTGTTCACACTTTGGTTATTGCTTAGATGTATAATTAATGTCAGACACGCGTATTCTAACCCTTGTGCAGACAAATGTGTGACCGTGCCCAGTATAGTATCTGCATTCTTATTTTTTTAATCATATGTAGCCCGTAGTGGGGTTGCTTTTTACCATCACATGCGGTTCAGTTAGTGCTGTGCCTGCTGCCATTATGATAAGCAGTTTCCCAACAGGACAGTACTTTATGATTATGCATACGGACTTGGAGAATGCTTGCGTTCAAGAAGTGTTTGATGACAGAGAACAGTATGTGTAGAAGAGTAGGTATGAACATTGCACTATCTTGGCTCTATCTCTTTAGGCACAGATACAGAATTTGGTGTCAGAAGTGTGTTGCCTCCTGAGGTATGTAAAACTGGAAACTAAACATATTACGAAACAAAGAAGAGCAGGGAACAAAGCATTAGCTGTAGCACCACCCCAGCTCTCTATCCAGGTCAATGGACATAAAGGGGAGGTGTTAGGGACTGGATTGTTTTCGGGTCGCAATAGGAAAATGGGAAAACTCCAAAATTATAACAAATCTGGATGAAAATGGAAAAGGAAGATAAACCAGTGGTAAATATTGCTAAAATCTGGATATGTAGCAGCTGACTTGGAGATGCCATTAAATCCTACCATTTTTCTTCCAATTCAGTAAGCAGAAACTAGCTTATGCAAAAATAATCTTGTGTTAAACAAGCCATGTTTCTTTAGGTCCTTAATCATACATCAGTATGTTGTAAATGGCAGGCTATTGCACTTTACAAAAAGAAATCTAAATCTTGTGGCAGGTTGCAAATGGAGATAAAAGATGAATATCCAAGCTTACCTGGACTTTAGCAAAAACAGTAAGACACATGCAGAACTAATGAAAAACAGCAAAAGTAGAGTAGGGGTGCAGCAGACACAAGGACTGTTTACCAGCCATAAAGGACATAAAAAACAGGGTAAATGTACCAATATGTTTTTTTCCAAAAGCAGTATGTGCGACGGTTTCTGAAAAAGAAATAGTTAAGCCAAAGCTTGCAGGCAAAATAAGCTGAATGGGAGAAATGCACAATACCAGGGAGCAGTCAGTGACCCTGAGGTTGAAATTATGTTCATAGTTCACAAATACTATGTAAAATATCATAAACTATTTGCAAATCCCAAGGCAAGTATTCGGTGCAAAATAAAACAGCGTCACTCCTACAGCTAACAGAAATGATGTTAATAATACTTAACTAGGACAAGCAGTTGATATACTTGACGCACAAGCAAAAGCTGAAATGCATAAAACATGGTGGGTTTCTTGTAATTGAAACAAATAACTATAATGTTCCTGATGGGCTGGAATGTCTTCCTGTTGTCTGTCTGTTGCAAGATATAACGCTGGTGCTCCACAGGCTGATTTGAATTCTAATGGTGCAACCATTGCTTTAAGAGAAAGAAAGAAGATCTCATTAAAACAGTCAGGAAAAGAAGGCTTTTAAAACTAGAAGGATGACAAACTGGAAAGAGAATAGTGACCTTTAAGGTACAGAGGAAGTTGCATTTCTGTAGACTGAGACTATTTTAAAAAATCACTTAACAAAGTTTTCTTTCAAATGCCTGCAGCGAAGAACTGCTATCATCAGACCTGGCAAGAACAAAAGTATCTTCAGAACTTGCTATCAGTAACAAAACATCTGGGCTGATGGCCACAGTTCAGCCAGTTTTCAGATAGTTTGGTTACTCACAGCAATATATGAGATCATGGAGCTCAAGACAGACCAAAAGCCTTACCTGCTTTCTCAGGCAAATAGTGGGCAGGTAGCCCATGCTAAGTTCAGTATCACTGGCAACACTTAAACTTGCAAGTTCAAGTCGGTCCTTGGTTTGTCTGTACCAAAACTGCTTAAATAGAGCCTTACACTTTACTTACACGAAGTAAGTTGCTGTGTTACTGTGCTGCATTTGGAAGCAAACAGGTGGATGCAGATCACAGAGGATGAGAGATTGTGGTACTTGTATTTAATAAATGAGAAAAAAGAAATTATAAGAATGGCCAAAGTAGTATTTATTCCTACCTCCCTCTTTTCATCCAGAAGGAGCAGAAAAAGTCAGTTAAAATATACTGAGTTGACTCAAATGACACATTTTGTTTAGCCATGGAAAAAGATTTAAAAATAGTTTTTTATTCTGTTCATTGTTTCATTCCACTGTAGGACTTCTGGATATTTCTCTTCTGAATTAAAAAATTCAAAGTGAACCATTGCTTTAAAACACAAAATGTTTTGATTTCAGGATATTTTCATTTGAACAGTTTGAAGACAAATTGTTTCAGTTGTCCTGTACACACATTTCTCAGCAGAAAATCGTTCTGACTCGAAATTTTCACTGTTCTAGTAATGAAGGGGGACGTGAGACCCTGATGACAGTCTGGGAAATAGCTGGTGAGAAAGAAGAGCGTACAAAGAAGTGTGTTACTGGAAGCTGCTGGAAGGTGTGCCTGTAGGTGGCTGTATCTGCAGTAGGTGCTCTGCTGCAGGCTGTATTTTGGCTGATGGGTGGCTGCTGTAAGATGAGCGAGGCCACAGGCGCCCTCCGAGCTGCCTCCCCTGCCCTCCTAGGGCAACAGCTGGGTCAGCCAGGGAAGGCATTGCTTGGAAACCAGCCTCTGTCATTGTCCCTCTTCGCCTGGGGAGCACTTTTCGGTACTTCTAGGGTGGCTCCAGGTCCTTGAGGGCTGTGCTGCGACAACTGCCCGTTCTCCTCAGTTCTCTGACAGAGCACGAAGGTGAACGACGCAGTCCCTGGACTGGTCTCGGGTTTCTTCCTCGCAGTGGCTGTTCTGTGCTTCAGCCTTCAGCTGTGAAATAATGTTCAAGTATGTTCATCTGAGTGACTGGTATTCAGCTAGCTGAAGCATTCAATATTAGTAACAGTGTGCCTAAGTGTAAGTAAGTATATGTGTATGTGTGTAGGGGAGAAGGATTAACATGAACGTTTAAATAGCAAATGCATTTTCTTTGAATTTGCCCATGTTAAAAGGACTGGAGCCTTTGTCTTTGATCTGTTGTCTAAAACTCCAGCCCTGCAATTTGCAGTGTACAGACTGCCTTGTAATCACAGCAAGCCATTGGTACATTGTACACTTCAAAACTAGAATGGTTGCAAGGTAAAATCTGCTAGTGCTTTTGCTAAGATTTTTGTAGAGCCTTTCTGACTAAAGATTACTGTTTATGGAGGATCATTAATTTTAGCCTGCATGAAATTTTGTGAAAGATGTGGGTAGGCAAGTTAATACTGACTTGCAAAGATTTTATCGCTCAGGAAAAAGTTACCACAGGAAGCTCTACGCAAAAGCCAGCGGAGTAGCAAATCAAAAAAACAAATTTAATGGTAAACATTATTAGATAAGAAATAGAGAACAAACCATAAACTATGCTACTGTGGAAGTACCTCATGCACGTTATAGTTTTGATACTATACGCAGATCTGCTCTATTCCACTGCTTCCTCTCCAGATCTCCAAAAGGATATATTAGGATTTAAAAAGATACAAAAAGAGCAATAGAAAAGGATGTACAGGCTTCTGCAGTAGGACAGATTACGTGCACTAAGTACCTAGCCTGGAAAAGATTGTTGTGAGGGGACTATGACAGAGATTGGTAGATCATGAAAGGGACAGGAGATGTTAAAAGGGAACAACTGTTTGTTTTTCCTCCTAGTACAAGAACTGTGAGTCATCAGATGAAGTTATGAGGTATTTGGTTTAAGCACACTAAAGTACAGTTTGTATAAATAGCGCTTCAGCTATGGAGCTAACTGTTGAAGGATAGCGTAGGTGCCAATGTCCTAGACAGGTTCAAGAAATGATAGATTTGGCAGAGTCCCAAAGGTAAAAACTGTGAGAAACTGCATGAGTATGCTTGGAGAAGTCTCACTGAGTGATTGACCGTGCCTGTGTTTTTTCCCTAACCTTTAGCGGTCACTATCAGGACATTTGGTCCATTGCAGTGTGATATATGCTTTTTATATAGTATTTGAATTTGAGCTGCATCCACAGTGAGGGAAGAAAACTGTCAAAAGTGTTTACAATAGTGGTATTGTTTACATTATTCCACTGTATTCATCACTATGTATTTTAATGAAATACCATTCTGAAGTGTATTGCAAGTCTGTGGCATTAGTTAATATGCATATTATCTCTAAAGTAGATAAATGTGTGGATAACTAATTGGTACAGATATGCTATGCATTTTGATTTTAATTAGAAACTAATTATAAATCACAGTTGGAAACAACTTATAGACTAATAATTCATACACTAAAATTATCTTTACGGGTTGTTCGCATTTGTATTCAGGAAAGGTGAAGGCATCTACATGCTGATAGGCATTTGGTGTCCAAACAAAAAGCAGCTCACCTGATTATACATGCTGCTTGAAGACTTGGCCAGGAATTTCAAAAGCAACTTGCAATTTTGTGCTACTATGTTTGTAGATGCCCAAATAAAATTAATAGTAAGGCCTGGCTTTTCAAAATACCTAGGCCTGGATCTGGGCAATGAATCTGATATATTAATCATTCTTCTCTCCTGATTGTACACAATTATGAACACCAGTTCTTTCCTCCTCTTAAAGAGATTCAAAGCTCAAGTGGCAAGTTAAAAGAAAACACCAGGCAAAAAGTGATATAAGGATGTAATTGTCATTAGCAGAATCTGATTTCTCTTGAGTCTGTTAAATGCATCTTCAGTAAGTGCAGCATAGCCTTTTTAAGCTTAAATGGCTTGAAGTCTGAATGTTCCTGTACATTAGTCAAATGTATTTATAGTTTTTACTGGAAATCACATATTGTACCAGATCTGAAATCTTTGTCCACAGTTATCTGATTGTTCCTAGTTTCAGATCAAGTATTAGATACTCAGATTTTCCACAATCTCTTTTTTTACAGGAGCTCATTAAAGGCAATTGAGAAGCTCTGTCTATCTCAATTATATCATTTCAGTCTTTTTTCTAACAATTATTGATTTACTTTGGCAAATGATAGCCCTTGGAAGACCCACAAAAAAGGATTGCTATTCAGCTGTAACCAATGGACAAGTCCCGAATTTTACTACATATTTGGAACTCCCAGTTGAAATTAATAAAAATTTGGGGTGCTTAAAAAAATAAAGCAAATTTAGAAGGGGAGACCTGATATTTTCAAACTTATCTGGCCTTCACACTACCCTTAAGGATAGGTACCATCAAAAATATATGAAATTACATGAACATACTTCCTAATTAATTTCACCAGATACAAATAATGGGAATCTTAAATTATCTTCCATGGAGCTTCCACATGGGTGTTCTTCAGCTAAAAAGCATCTGTGTATAATTTTAAGCAATATTACATATCAGTCAGTAGCTCTAGGCACTTCAAAAGGCTAATTGAAAGCATTTTTGAATATTAGTCATGCAACAACTCATGCACAATTTCCAGATTACTTCCTCTAGAGGTCAAGTTATTGATGCAATCATCTAAGTCAGCTGGTCTGTGAAGAAGGCATAATTAGAAACAAGATCAATAGAAACCTACTTGGTTGAAATACCTAGCAGATGTTTCTAATAATAAATAGTTACAGATGTCAGAAGTCACAAGTATTGTGGGATATGATAGTAATGGCTAATTTTATGTGTGCCTTTCCTTTAAAACATGAAGAATGGTACTAACTATAATATTTATGGTTTTTGAAAAAGCCTTTTGGCTGTCCCTCACTTGCTGCCTCAACTTTTTTCTTCAACAGAGCCAACTGTTTCTGTTGCAACCTCTGCCTGGTTAGCCTCCTGGTTTGGTTTACCTCCAGCTTAAACAACAGCAAAATTTACTTTCTTGGGTCATTATTAAGGTAACTTGGATCTCTGTTGTTCTTATCCTAACAAATACTTGTCCTTATTAATAATGGTTTATTAATTATGAAGCCAGTGGCTCTGTTCTGTCCTTAGCATATTTACTCTGTGGTCAGTCCAGTGGATCAAATTAAGGTGGGAACTCCCAGCCCTAACTGGTGTTATGAAATTGCATTCTCAGGAACATTTATCTTGTGGAAAATAATGCTGTAAAAGCTGTTATCATGAGACTGTGTGCTTTATTGCCTTTTAGTTGTTCTCATGTCAGTTGTGCTCAGTTTACAAGTGGAAAGACATTTTTCTCTTTTTGGCTGTCTAATTCCCAAGGGTAAGAGATCAATAGGAAGAAAAAGGTAAAGCACAAAGGGCCTGACAGGACAGAGAAAATGAGGAGGAGGAGATTGGTGAAGCTCAGTCAAGAAACAGTAGCATCTGTTTTTAAGCTCATAGTGTCTTGACAACCACAAGCACAATTTTGAATTGGATTTGGAAGTGGAGAGAGATCTAGTAAAAGGAGTAGAGTATTATTGCCCTTCCTGGTGTTGAAGAGTAGCTTACCTTACTGAAACTCATAAATATTTGGTATTATTTCTTTAAATATAGCTATGAGCTCTTGGGCAGTTTTTTAAATGCTTCTGAAGTGGTGGGAATGCTACCAGCATGCATGTAGATAGACTGTATGTATTGCTTTCTGTTAGTAAATATAGTTTACTCAGGCGCAGAAATCTCTTCCTATTTTCTCTGTGGTATAAGGTGTGAAAGGCATGCCAATAGGGATACAACTACAGCATGAAGAGGGAAGTGTAAAAAAAAAAATTTACAAAGTGTTCCAGTGTATGTATGGATTACAGCAAAGCCAGGGCTGATTTAAAGATGAATTGTTTTTGTGTGTGTGTGTGTGTGTGTGTGTGTGTGTGTGTGTGTGTGTGTGTGTGTTTTGGGGTTCGGAGGGGAGGGGGAAAACCGATTAATCTGAATGAGCTGAGTGTCCGAAATGTAGGTACTTGTAGCTGTGATTGGGAAGCATACGTTTGCTTACCTACTTAGCCATTTGGATTCCTGATGCTATTCTCAATTTCAGTATTAGAGGTACAGTTGCACTGTATGATATTTCTCATGGTTTGAAAATCAGGCCTGCGAAGGAGAATACTTTTTGGAAGAAATATTCAAGTCCATCACTTTTTCCTGACTTGCTGTATAAAGAATAGTATGTAAATATAAATTACATTGTAATATTCATGGCTCTCAGATAAGTTAAACTAAAGCAGCCTTCAGGAGAATTCATTTCTTGTTCCAGTCATGTGCACTTGAACAACATCTACCCTTTCCTCTTCTCCTGAAGACTGATGGGCAGTAGTCATTTTGATATGCCTCCACATGCAATGTTTATATATTTACTTGAATCTGATCCAGTGGTGCAATCAGGTTACCCCTGAAATAGCAATTCTGTAAACAAAAAGCTATCATCTGTTTTGTACTCTTCAACCTTCTTAGCACCATAGTTGGTACTCAGACTGCTGAGTCTACTTTCCAAAAGTAATTTGTATTAACATCATGCTTTTGTGAGACTCCTAGCTGGTTGCAACTTTGCAATGACTTTCAGTTTATTTTCCAAATGATATCACAGCTTGCTTTCCAATGTGGTAGAATTAAGATTAGCTCTTGGGAGAATGCTACTCAGTGAGGTCAGGTTCTTTAGTAATTCTATCCATCTTATGTGCTGTGAAATCCCACTAAGGCCAAGAAAAATAGGCAGTTATTCTATCTGTGGACATTCCTCTGTGTAGCAATGGTAGAGAATATCTTACAAGAAGCAGAAGAGAACTTATTTTACATCACTAATTCTTATATACAGAAACATACAATATGAGCTAAGTATATCCAGGTATCCAAATAGTGATTTATGAAGTTTTGAGTGTACAGCTTAACGAAGTCTCCCTGACATTATATTATGGGAGCATTTCTTGAGTCCATTCTCTAAGGATGTATCCCACAGCACTCACAAAATCAATTGATGGAAAATGTAGTGCAGAAGTTCCCAGATGAACTGGTAATTCTTTTTACCATAGGTAATCTACTTCTAGTAAAACATGAAGTTAGGCCCTCAATCAGTAAGTATTTAAAGGAATACTATGCCTCAAGTTTTGAGCAGTCTGACTTCTTAAAATACCACTTTCAGATCATAGATCATGTTACTTTTTTTTTTTTTTTTTTTTTTGGCAACAATGACAGCTGGGAAAACCAATGTGGGGACCTGTCGCTGGAGGGATCTAATAAGCAGACTGCTTGCTTTAGAGTGCAGAACATTGGGATTTCATTTGTTATTACAAGTTACTCCACAGGCATCTTTCTAAACATGCTCCTGGTGGATGACATTTTCTACATTGCAAAACACTTGCCAGGGCCAGGCAGTTGGCTTGAGAGGTGTGCTAGAACTTAGTGGTGAGAATGAAACCAGAACATTTCTATAATTAGAAACTGAGCTTTCACTATGCAAGGTTTTGATATAAATGAGTCATAAAGTCTATGAAGTTACTGTAGAAGTGGTGTACAAGGACTTCTGAAAGATGTCATTTAAAAAAAAAAAAAACAACCCAAGAACGGCGTGATGTTTGCATAATGTAACTTTTCAAGCAAGATTTTTGCAGGTAATTACAATGCCGACAATATAACTTATGCTGTGACTAATAGCTAAACATTATATCTCCATGGTGCTCTACAGATGTCATGAAAAAGACTGTGGATGGATGTAGAACAGGTTCACACGCAGCAAAATAGAGGGGAATGTTAAAAAAGTGGAGGGAGGGGAAGAGGCTTGCTTTAAAATTCATTGCCGTCCTCTCTCCATAAGCTCCCATTAATTGTAATGCTGACTCCATGGAAGAACAGTGATTCAGACCTGTGAGCAGCCAATTGAGGACTGGGCACATAGGCGTTTCTATCCTGCTGTCTGTTCACATGCTGTGGGGGTGTTCGTCATAATCGCACTTTAAAGCTTTTTGGCTGTCAAGAATAAGATGGCATGCAAATTACTCCATAAATTGTGTGTCTCATAAAAAATGGAGCTGTGAAAACTACTTTATATCAGAAACCACCTTTCGAGGTTTATGAACGCAAACTGGGAACATTTGCAGAACAATTGCCAAAGTGAGTGCTGGGGGAGGGAAGAGAAACACATAACCTATTTACTGTTTTCAAAGGCAGCAGTTACTGTAGATAATGTTCCAACACTGATAATGATATGGAAATGATTAGAGCAGCCTGCCTGCAATCAAGTGTGAACCCTCACAGTCTGTCTTTGTTAGTGCTTCACCTTGAACTAGAGTATATTGTTACAAAAGACACCCCCCCCCCCCCCCCCGGCTTCCTTTGCTTCGGAAGATAATACAGTGGCTGCTCAGAATTTGTTTTTGGGTTAACAGTGTTTATACTTGACTCCAGTGCATCATAATGGATTTCCGTCTTGGGTAGAGCCTCTGGGCACTCAGTAATCGATAATGGATCAAGTAATTCGTGTTTATTTTGTAGAGGTGTATGCTGCTTCAAGCTCATGTGAGTCCCCAAGACAGGATTCCTTGTGCTGGCCTCTGCAAAGGGGTGCTCAACTGTTAGAAGATACATTCGGAACTGCAAAGTGGCTTTGGATGGAGTGCATTGCTCCCAAGATAGATGCGTGCCTACTCTGAAAATCAGTCCGGTTACTTTTTTATATGCTCTCATGCCGCCTACTGCTTCCAGATAAAGCCAGTCCTTGCTTTATCAGGTTATAAGATGATGAGTGTAAACAGACAAATTCTGTCTGGTGATTATAGATCCTTTGAGTGTTCCCAAATATTTGCAGTCTGACACTGATCTTCATGATGCCGTTGCTATTGGTGATTTGCACAAATGTTATATGTGGACAATTTTCTGTTTCAGGCATATTTTTAAAAATATTCTTGCAGTATTTGTTGTTGATGTTATATATGTTACAAGACTGAATGTGGTTTTTGTGACATGAGATACAGGGCCTAGGTGTAGGGAAAAATCAACAATTCAGGCATTCTTAATAATCAGCCATTTATTTCATACCGTCATGGAAGCTTAATAAAGGCATATCAGAAATGTAGAGGATTTTCTCTATGTGGTAAGAGACCACAAATTCTACCTCAGTTTCATCTGCTCTGGCTGTAGACTGGGGAGCCTTCAGCTTTCCAGCGTAGCCTCTGTGTGTGTGTGTGTGTGTGTGTGTGTGTGTGTGTGTGTGTGTGTGTGTGTGTGTGTGTGCCTACCATAATGTGCTTTGTTCTTGTCTAGGCTTCAAGCATACATAATTTGGAGTTTTGAGTGCTGCAGGATTCTTCGGCTGTTTTTTATGGCAGTGCATTGAAAAAGTCTTCTGTAAATATTAGATTTTTCAAAAGCAAACATTTCATTGTTCAATTTACTAGTCTGTGTTAATCATTGATGGCGGAGAGATGTCAAACTAAGGCTTTGTATTTTTTTTTTTCCCCCTTAACTTGCAATTAGAACAAAATTGCGTTTAGGCCTTGAAATTTATATATACTTGAAGAAGTATGAAATTGGAAAATCTATCTGAATCAGAGCTTTTTTTCCCTCAATTTAAAAATGATGCACTGCTATATCAAAATTTCCATTTTAAGTTATGACCAATGGCAAATGCCCACCAGGATATTTTAGGTAAGAACATGAAGATTTGATATTACCAAACTCTCAATGCTGTGGGTTTTCGGTCACATAGGGTACAGCACAGGTGGATGTCTTTGTTGCAATTTTTTCTGGAGCATACACAGAACCTGTAACTTTCCTGCCTGCTAAGTACTGGGTTACATTGGGAGGTTAGGTGAAGGGAAATGTCAGTAATGTATGTGCTCCCTGTAGCTAGAGAGTGTATCACCTAGCATGCTGGGGCACTGGACACAGGTACTCGTTAAGAGATGTGTTAGACCTAATTCCCATTGCAGTTCAAGTGATTTGGCAGGTTTGCAAGTGTATTATTTCACTGGCATTGAGAGTAGGGTCCCTCAATGGGAGAGGGATCCTGTACGGATCTGACTTGTGCTCCTGGGAGTAAATACTTGTGCAATTAACTGCAATTGTTCTAGGATTAGGCCATAAAGTAACACATACATCAGTCTTGCATTTCCTATGTAGTGTATTTTGTGTGTGTGCGCATGTATACTTCTCTAAATATATTTCATGCCTTCCTTGAAATAAATCATCCACTCCTTGTTTACCTGCAGCATCTCTCTGCTGTTGAGGAACTGGCAAAAGGGTACCTTGTGGTCACTTCCTTTCTGTTCTCAGTTGATTTCTTTTTGTGGACCTTTTTTTTAATTATTACTATAAAGCCTCCATTAATAGACTTAAGTAGCAGTTCCTGGACTTTTCTGGTTGTTGCCCTGGGTTTGGTACAACACCAAACTGCCATTCTGCTGCTTCCAGTGTCTCTGGGTGCATATAAAGAGAACATTATTTCTGATAGCTCTGTTTTGTTGCACTGCATGACAGAGAAGAAAATTTGCCTTAAAAAGCATTCATGACCTCTACAAACTGGTCCAAATTCTTCCACCTTTCTGAGTGTCTGTACTGCACTGCTGATGAAGGCAGCCAGTCAAAGCAGTCAGCATATGGTGATCCATGGACACCATTCACATGGAAGTCATTTCACCTATTCAGCTGTCTGAAAGTTGGGAGTCTTGTTATCTAGTAAACCCCCAAAGTGCATGGAGAGAAATAGCTACTTCTAATGTGTGATTTGATATTTTTTTTTTTTTTTATCCCCCCCCCATCCAAATAAAGGTAGTGAAAACAGATGATATAAACTACTATCTGAAAGCACCTCTTTTTGCCCAGTGACCACAGAGAGTGTTTAGATAAATAGCCTAGATGCATCAATTTTAGCAAATAAAGTCGAATGAAACAAATCCCGTTCTCTTTGTGGATGCCTCTCTGCAGTACTCATTCCCTGCAGGTTGCAGCAGTGGTTCTTGCAGCTTTCACAGCTCCAAAAGGCTACTGGCAGCAGAATACGTTAAAAGAAACAGCTGTGAGCAGTGGCAGCCTGTGGCTATGAGCGAAATGTTCCCCATGCAGCCTCAGACTCAGCCAGTTACTGAGTCATAGCCTGCCAGAAGATGGGAGATTATACCAGGGTTTCTGTTTCTTACACTTTTTGCCTAAACATATGCTAGTGCCTACTGTAAGGCAAGACACTGAATTAAAGAGGCTGCTGATCTGATCCAGCGCACTCTTTTTTTTTTTTTATGGTCTGTATAGTTTGTAAAAATACCCCTTTTGTAACTGTAAGAATGAAGAGAATTCTCTATTTGATTCCATCCGGACTTGGTTTTTAGAAATAATTTTACTTAACCACTATGCATTCTCAACTGATATTATTCCCCCCTGCCCCCAGCAGGGTTTCTAAACTCTGTCATGTGACCCCCAGTAGCTGCACATAAAAGGAGACTCTGGACCACATCCTGGTATTTTTGCTTATTTCCTGCTAGGACCTGAATTCTTACTACCATACATCTTTTGTAGCCATTTATACTTCCTTGCAAAGTTAGTATAAAATATCACTCTTCCAATTTGCTCACTGCTTTAGATCTACTTTGGGTGAGGATAAAAGAGAAGTACAAAAAGGAGTTGTCATTCAGTATCTAAGGAAAACTCTCATTCATGGTAGGAATGAAGAATAGTTTTCAACACTTAGCACTGTGTGACTAAGGAATAGGAATGGAAAATATTTTGAAAAGGGCAGAAGATATGTTATAGGACAGAATGAGCAGGTAATACTGAGTCCTGAAACCGCAAGGGGGGGGGGGGAAATTACTACCTGTAGTGCAGGCAGACGTTTATACATTTCAGAATACTTTCACTTGCCCTGGATCATAATGAAGCTCACTGGAGAGGGAGGAAAACAAGCCCTACACAAACAGAGAGCGGACAGGGTGCAAGGCTGAGGAAACACTGGATGTTAGAAATGCACATAGCAGCTGAGAGGACCTTGAGGAAAATGGGTAAAATCCTTCAGTTTCTGTAAACAGTTTGGAACTAGAGTATTTTGGTTTGGTTTGGTTTTTTTTTTTTTTTTTGGATGGACTAGTGGCAACACCTTTGTTCATGGACAGCACTGCTCAAGGGTAATATGGGCAGCCCTGTGAGTATAGATCAATTTTATATCTACCATACAGTTGTTTGAGCAATAATAATTGAAGTGAGGAATATTTCCTTCAGATAAATGACCTGCTAGGTAGAGCAGGAGACTTGAGTCACAGCTGATGGCCATTAACCTTAGCAGATCATTAATCCTCTAGATATGCCATGTGCTTCAGTTATGATTGCTGTTAGAAGTGGAATAACAAAATAAACAGGCTTTGGGTCCATATTCATCTTTAATGGATACAGATATGCTTAGTCAATAAGCTCAGGTATATACCTACATAGGAATAACTGACATCAGGGTGGTGTATAGCCCATAGATAGCTAATTTTAACTGGCAATTCAGTGGTCTTTTGTAGATTTTTGTTCTGAGAATGAGTCATTTAAGAATGTCTTATTTGACTAATTTGATCTGTATCCCTCACTATTTATTCTGATGTGCGTCCTGAAGAATTAATTCTGCCTCATTTGACACAAGACTTTATATGAGTGCTTGAGCAGAATTTGTCCCACTTGCTTTACAGAAACTTCTTACCTTCAATTTTGCCACTGCTTCTGTTTTTACAGTAGGAGGCAAGAGGGAAAAGTCGAGAAGAAGGAAAGCTAGTAAATTAAAGAGGGAAGCTGTGTGTAACTAGCACATACATACAAATATACTTAAGTGATTCATTTTGTTTCTAGTGCAGGTGACTAAATAATTTATATATATTTTACTTGAAGTTTACTAGATTGTGATGTATTAGAAACGGCCCTAAACAAAAGCCTCAGGAAAAAAAACTGGATATGCACATAGGAAAACTGAACCACGATCTGCATCCAAAGTCCAGATATCACCAATATTTTTTTGATGGTCCAAACCACTATCACAAGCTGGTGCATATTTCCTTTTCTTATGTTTAAAACCAAAATTTGCCATATGGGTCAAATCTCTTGCAATTATTAATAGCAGAATGCTTTGAAAATTAAAAATATCAACACTTTGAATCTGGATTTCTCATACCTACTATAAATTTGAGTTATCTCCTCCACACTGTTAAAATTTCCCGTGATTGGTCACTTTCATTATTATCTGAGTGGCAAGAATTTCACTCGACCCTTTGATGTGCATTGGTACATGTCTGTAAAGGCATGAGCACCTTGGGACTGCGTATGCAACAGGAGTGGTTGTCCTGTCATTGCTGTCACATGAGAAACAGGGTGGCTCTGTAAAGCTCAATCATTAAACCGTCTAATGGAAGTAGAGGTGACTATGACTGTTAGTTTTTCTGAGGGAAAGCTGATTGTATGCGTCTGTGGATTTTATTGTTGGCAGCTACATATATATAAATAAATGTGTGTGTGTGCATGCGTATGTGTACAAAAGGAGAAGCAACATGAACAAATGCAGACAATATGTGCTGAATGTAAACTATTAACTACCTAACCTTACAGCAGCTGAGAGATACTTTGAGGTTTACTTAGCTTATCTAGAGGCCTGACAGCTCCAGAAAACTAAATATTTGATTTGGAGGACTATTGGTTCTTAGATCTTACTTGTACCATCAACAGGACAAATCTGTTTAATTTCCTATGTTTAAAACTATTATGGGGTGTGTGGGGGATCTTTGTGACTTTGGGGGTTGTCTACTCCTATTTGTACTATGTTTTATATTGCCTACATCACTGTTTGCAGCAAGGATTGCAACATCACAGAGATGTGATTATTATGGTTTTTCACCTATGAAATTGGTAGCACGTCGCTATCAGAAAAGTGATGTTCTTAGTAATAAAAATACAGATGTAGAGCAAAAAGGCCTCATACATAGATACACTGTTTTCAGAAATGTTTCTAACTAGAAGCTTTCTAAATATGCACAAAAACTTTCTAGGATAAAAAAGCATTATGGGCAGTATGAATTATTTGCAAAGAACAAAGTATTACTTGATGTCCTTTTATTAATGAAAGTCATATAAAAGGACTAACTTCTTACAGCAATTTTATGGAGAAAAAAAGAATTTGTACACAGATTAAGATTTGAAAGCAACATTTGGGAATATAAATATTAAAGCAGGCAAAAGATAGGACAGCCAGTGGCATGTTAGAAACTAACAGAGATATTCAACAGAATCTCCTTAGTTTGAGATCCAGTTTTTCAAACAGTCTCTATCTTTAAAGGGTCTTAAAGAGACTTTTATCTCACTCTGGACTTCAATTTTTTTGTCGCTTGCAGTTTGGAACTAGTTCAGAATGTTGTGCCTCTCAATTCAGAATTCTTTCGAAGCCTGGAGGACTTTCTCTCTCAACTCCTCCCGTGGTGAGTGCCCTTCAGCCCCTCTGTGTTTGAGGACTGGAAAAGAGCGCCACTTGATAAAGAGCCGCATCTGTTATTCAGCAATGTTTCTGGCCACTGGAAGCTCCCAAGGAAGTGACATTGGGTTGAACCTGGGCATACGACTGTTTCCAACACATTCTTTCCTCAAGGCACTATAGGGAGCAAATGGCTGTGATCTGGATTTGAACTCTGCTTCCTGTTTACCATGGCTTTGTTATTAGGCCTTTTGGGAGCATTATGGATGATCTATTTAAGGAATATCTCTGTTTCAGATCATTGTTTTTCGTTTAGATTTAAATGTAGGTTAAATGTGTGCAGCATGGGTTATTTTTTCTTGCACAGAGAACAAATGTGTATTCACAGTTTTCAGAACCAGTGCAAATGTTCAAGGAAAAGCAGAGAGGGTATCCTTACTCTGGCAAATCCATCTGAATTAACTTTCTGCCCTGCCAATTTGCAGCAAAGGAGAGAGCTGCTGATATTTAAAGGTGGATTATGCAAAGTCCAGAATCATAACATCACCTCTGCTTATGGTGCTCTGTGCATCAAATCTGTTGTTAATGTAGATTTCCCTGTCGCACATTCCAGTTTATAGACGCCTACGTAGCACCACCAATAGATTTCCTCTGCCTACAGTATTAGCATCCTTTTTGTAAGCAGAATTACTAGCACACTGGGACCGTTGGTAACTTTTCCAGCATTCAGAACAAGGATTGATTAAGTGTCTCTGGAAATGAGCCTGATGTAATTTCTGACATAGGCATGCGTTACTGTTGTCATCCGTACTGTAGCACCTCTCTTGACTTTGGTTTCAAAGACTCTATATGGTACCTTTCTCAGGCTCTCCAGATTCACTCAGTACTTAAGGAGCGGAGCTTCTTTTGGATATGGAAACCTGTATTTTTGTGCATCACTTGAATTTCTGGTTAAAAGAGTGTATATTTTATGTGGCTAGGGTTTTAGAACACAATTTCTGTAACATCAAGTAACATAGCAGTGTTTTTTGTTTAATTCAAGCTTCCGTGTATGTATTAGTATGGTCTATCACAAACTGAAAGCTATCTTTGACTATGTGAGTTAGGAATTTTGTTTTCATCTGTACTTTATACATGGTAGATGCTGGTGCTTTAGAAATAACATAAATGAGCTGCAAATTGAGAGTGTGATTTCAAAACTTTTCTTATATTATTTCTCAAATGCCAGCATCTACAATGTATAAAGCATAGAAGAAGATAAAATTCCTGGCTCATTTAGCACATAGTCTAAACAAAAAGGCAAAATGATACAAACTGCCCTGAATGACCAAGGAATAGTAGCTTTTCAGTATGATGAATTGCACTGCTTACATGGGTGCACTTCTAATGTGCTTGTTGGAAGTCTACTGCTGTTAACACAATGAAACTGCATATTCTTTCTGCATTGTGCAAGTAGGCTTCTGTGGTATATTTGTGCTAGCTCCATCCATTGAACTCACTGATTTCAGTAAGACATCTGCATGCAGAACTATGGCAGAATAAGCAATAAAGATTCACACTGCAGATAAGAAAGGACTGCAGTTTGGTGCCAGAAGCATACTGCCGTTAGGCTGGTGCTTCTTAAAACGGTGCAAAAGGATCTGTCATTGTTAAGAAAGGAGGCTGATAATACACTATTGATTTCACGTATTTGACTTTTCTGGATTTTTTTTTTTAAATGTGTATGACTATAAATAGACATACATGAACAATGACATACTGTTACATTTTGTTTAAACGATAATGGAGATGGAACCACATCTGTAGCACTGTCACATAAGAGGTCTGTCTGAAAAATGAAGAATAAAGCTACTAGCTACCAGGTGCTTGCAATCTGAGCAATAGTCTCATATTCGTATCTTCACCTCTTTTGTTCTTTGACCTCAGAGAAAGTTGTGAAAGAACTTAGTGTATCAGTTCCACCATTTGCTGATTGGGCATAGTGTAAGTATTTTGTGTCCAAAAATGTCTTTGTAGGTATATGTTAACAGAAGGCATAAGGTAGTCCATTTTCTTCTCTGCAAGGTGTAGTAGAACGGCAAAGAATTCTTGGTCTCAGGATCCACTTCTACAGTGTTTTTTACAAGTACCGTCTAGTCACAGTTGGGGTGACTGGGATAATTCATATAATGCTGTATATTGTCTACTCATATCTCTGACTCTGTTCTTAGATTGTGAGATTTTCTGTCTGACATTTAGGGGAAAAAAGAGTATTTAAGCCTGAATTCTGAATTCAGAATGTGGAAAAATCGTGTTTTCATCTTAAATTTTTGACTTCATCCCATGCTGACCTGGGCTCAGTATATTCTCATGTTTCTGATGTGGGCCTTTTTCTTTCTATAGCACTTTGAAATTTGTAGAGTTCTCTCTCCCTCTCTTTTTTTTTTTTTTTCTTCCTCTTTTTTCAGTAAGAAGAAGGGGGCTAGCTAAAAAGCTACTGAGATTTTTTTTTTCTTTAAGTTTTAAATAGATATGTTCTATTCTCACTGAAGTATCCTTGGGAAAACCTGACAGAATTTCTTTCAATCTGGAAAAACAAATTGTGGACATAAGCTATGACCAAGACAATGCATTTGTGTTTTCATGTTTCCCATTTTTACTATAAAATCATATGTGTACTTTTCAGATGTATGCTTATGAAGCTTCAGGAATTCAGTGCCCCTACAAATTAGGCTACTTTCATTTAGAAAACTCACTGTAAACTAAGAAGCACTCAGTATTGAGAATTATGGCTGGTATTCAGTTGCTAACTATGTTTAATAGTCTGCTCTACAATGCTGTGGAAGATAAAATTTTAATTTTATTCAAGCTATTTTCAAATGAGTTATTTCCTTATGGTGTTAGAGATTTAGAAGGACCAAGCTGTAGCTACCCTGTAGCTACCCTGGCTGAAACTGAACAAGATGGACTCATTCAATTTTCCTGCACAAATGCTATCCTTAGATCAGCTGTCATTATATCTGAGAATCGTAGAGTTAACAGTCTCTCTGCTAGGAGTTAAATGTGACATTTTTTGATATGTCTGGTCTCTGTTGCTTGGTCAGAGGTCTGTGTTCCGGTATGCCTTCTGAGACTGACTGACACCATTAGGCAGCTTTACACTACATTTATCTGCTGTAGCTTGTTGCAATGTACTGAAATCCCTTCCTTGTGGGAGATTACCATTTTGTATTTGGATTGCATGTACTCCCAAGATGGCTCATGCTACATGCTCTGTTTTGGAGCCTCTTTTTCTTATTATCTGTTTTCTTGTACCCTTTTATATTAATGAAAAATAAAAGTTCATCTGGAGCAGAAGTATACAGTTTAGGCTTAGAATCTGCTTATAACAGAGGCATAAAAAGCATGATGCAAAAGCTGCTACAGACACAGCATTTCTATCTCATTCATGTAATTCACAATATTATAATAATGTTTCTGTCACTCTCTTCAACTGATAATCTTTCAATGCCACACTAATATTAAGTAATCTGTAATTATATTTAAGACACAACATTGTTATGTGCAAATGGCAGACAAAGCTGACTGTTGTGAAATTTAAGATTCACTTCTGCTGTGGGAAATGAAAGGCTAGCAAGATTTAGAAAATAAACAAGGAAGTATACAGGAACAGAAAGAGCTCTTTATGATCCTGGTAGTTCTTGCTAACTGCAGTTAGCAACAGTACTTGCTTCAGTACCCAGTAGCTAATAATTGTGGTTTTCAATGAGATTGTATTGAAAAATGATTGGAAAATTGAGGAAAACATCTGAAATGTAAATTAGAAGTGTGTATTCTCCCTAATAAATTCCAAAGAAATCTGTTCTCCTCAATGGCTATGCCTTAGAAGAGGCTTGAAAAATGAGCTATGTGAAAGAAAGTGAGAAACTAGTAAAGACCTCTTTTACAAGAGTGTGTTCTGTTGATGAATGAATTAAAAAACATCCTTTAAAACATTTCTTTGGTATTAGGTCTGGGAAACAGTGAAGTGCCACTTATTTTAAAATGCATGGTTTTATTAATACATCAGGAATAACATTCAGAAGGAGGGCTGGCACTTTTCAGGTGACTTTGAAATACATGGTGCCCTTGATCAGTGTATGAATTGTCCAGTGAGTCACAACTTCTTGTTCCAAAGAACCTCTCAAAGGAGAAGGTCATTTTCAGTGTCAGTTTTGCTTCTGGTAGCTCAACTACCACATCATCTGATGGCAACCTGTTCTGACCTAAAACTCTCTGAAGGCAAGTTAAAGTTCATTGTGCCCTTAGGCTTCAGTTAACCAAGAAGGAGTATACTTGAGCTATGGAAATTTTGGGTAATGCTGGCAAAGCAAATAGTTAGTTGTCTAGCCCTTGCTTATTTCCTTGTTCATATAAAAATTGTACAGAACTGGTTCCCTAGTAGCATGGTCTACAGAGGGCCCAAGAACTTCCTTAGAATCACTGAGCACTTTCCATTCCCATGCTCAGCACTGGTAGGGATCAAGCTTTGTCCTTTTTTTAGTCGATTTTAGAGCTTGAAGTTTTTATCTAATTGTTTCATTTAAGCTAAGCACACGGCTGATCTCAGAACAGCAGTGACACAGGCTATGCAATTAATGAACACCTGCCTTTGTGCTGTCAAGGGGGAAGAGAAAAGAACAAAATCCATAATAAAATTAGCTAATATAACTGGGAGAAATGTGATGATCTGAAGTACTAGACAGGTGTCCTAATCCCATCAAGTTTCTTTCCCCCTCCCATCGCTCTGGTGGGACCATTCTCTTTTCTCTACCATCTTGAGCACTAACCCTCTCCCAGTGCTCAAGTATCCAGTGCAGGAAAAGTTTTGCAACTCTGACCAGCCTGACTATGCAAGTAATCTTTCTTTTCTTCTTTCAACATGCCAATAAAATCCCTTATACGAACATGGCCTATGAGCAAAAGCCGTATCTGATATGGAACCTGCATATGTTAAGACAGTAGAAGTTCTTCATTTTCATTCAGAGGATGATAGCTAAAAAGCAAAAACCATCTCAGTGCAGATTAAGCCCGAAACAGCCTAGTATGAGAAGCCTCAGAAGGTGGAGTCAGGGAAAGGGAAGGAACAAAAAGGGAAAATAGAGAGGTGGCGATTCTCCATTGATTTTCTTTGTTTTCTTCTTTTTTTCTTTTTTTTTCTCCTCCGTTTCTCTGTGCTTTTCATGGTCAATGGTACAAGGGCAAACAGAACT
Organism: Dromaius novaehollandiae; assembly: GCF_036370855.1. Lineage (NCBI taxonomy): Eukaryota > Metazoa > Chordata > Aves > Casuariiformes > Dromaiidae > Dromaius > Dromaius novaehollandiae. The sequence goes on from NC_088132.1 coordinate 41,734,498, forward strand.
TGATATTCCATCCTTCAAGATAAGTTTACCACCTTTTCTTACATATTTAAATGACTCTACAAGGTACAATTCATCAAAATATAAGACCTTTCAGCTTCTGATGTTCATTTTTGGCTTAAATGCTTTTCCTCCATTTTACTTCAGGCAATGAGTATTTTGTCTCCTACACTTTTGGAAATTCCATTATTAGGAATAACATATTTCTTGTGAAATAGTCATGAGAAGAGACTGAAATGTGCATGTTAACCTGGCCAGGTTGTAAGCATCACTAATGATGCTCATTGATGCTTACAGTGAAAAAGGGTGCATGGAACAAGATCAGAATATTTGACACAGTAGAGATGAGGGAAAAGTATTTTGCTTACAGGAGAATATCTGTGGGTTTCACTGGTAGAGCTCATTATTCTGGCATCCTGTCCAGCTAGCTTTTGATAGCCTCAGGAAAGAACCCTCCACACTGACTTTCTGCTTCTGCTTTCAGTCAGGTTTATTTTTCTTTGATATAAATAAATATATTTATTTACAAAGTTGAAGAATTTTCCTTTGTGTACTAGACTACATTAAGCTTTAAAGAGGCAGCTTGCTTTCTCAGACAAAATAATGAAAGGATAACAATATTGAAACAAACTAGTTTTTTTTTTATATAGGCTCAATTGCTATATAGAAATTAATTAGTAATGTGTCATTAGGGACATAAAGGTATGTATTTCTAGGGGCAAGGTCAGAAGAGCCATCTGAAGTGCAAGAGTTTGATGCCTTCCCAGCAGTAGCCACCCACTGAGTTTGGCAGTGGCAGCCAGCCCAGCCCCTCTCCTGCATGGTTCTGGCCCCTGCAGCCCAGAGGACGTGGAGGGGATACATTTGGCTGCTATTAGGGGATTTGGGGGACTGAGTGCTGGTGCCATGCTGAAGAGAAGTGCTGAGCAATACAGAGGAATGAGGGAAAGCAAGAGGGCTCCACAAATCCTAATTCTTTCCCCTGCTGCTGCAGTGATGGAGCCCTTCTGAATTAATGCCGTGACAGCCAGAAGAGAAGACTTCCTAGTGGATTCACGTTGTGCTTCAGATTCCGTTTTGATTTATAGGAGTAGATATCCGGAGTAACTCCATTAATGTCAATAATCAATTGCATAATTGCACATAAACAATTTTGAAAATCTGCCCTCTCACTCCCATTTGAGAAAGAGTTTTGAAAAAGCAAGAGATTATTGATGAACTTGGCTAATCTTCAAGTGATATACTTAGAGTATCAGTCTTCTGATTTCTCCAGAATGCAACAGCTTAAGATATTAATGCTACAGTAACATGCAAGAAAGAATTTTTATGCAAATTTTAAGGAAAGCAGTGCAGTAAGACAAAAACAACCACAGTGCAGATACTGAATTTGCATTTCACTTTAATTTGTAGTCTCTGCTCAATTGCTACTATTCATAGAATCACAGGTTATTCCCAGAAGTTGGCATTGTGATATATATTTGAAGTTTGTATACTACCAAGTCAAGATGAGAAACTTGGAGGCAGTATAAGAAAAGGCCAGGTGTATATGCCAGGCAAAAGTTCAGATGGGTATGAAAGCAAAAGAAAAACTGTGCCTGTAGTGCTGGGCTTCACATTTCTTGATTTCAATCTTACTGTTACATACAAGTGATTACCCTGCCTTTTTCTATCGCAGATATTCTCTGAAAAGCATTGAACATCGAATTCCTTGAAGCACTATATTTCAAAGTAACACAGTACTCAGGTTTCTTATGCGTAACTCAGTGCTTGCATTAAATGAAATTTCAGCCTTCGAAATATTCTAGAAAACTTGCAAAAATCACATTGCTGTTTGAGCAAATTATAGAAGAACAGTTCTGACACTTGCCAGGCTGGGTTTTTTTTAGAAGGTCTTATTTCCATTCATCGGATGGATGACAAATAGTTACCGGACTACTTTTGCTTACATCAGTCACCAGTGATGAGTCAATGTTTATATTTTGAGTTGTGATAACTGAAGAGTTTCTTAGCAAAGGAGTAGCTGGGATTGCCAAAATGTCATTGTGTCAGTGACTACTGCTAACTTTTTGTTTCCTTGAGCAGCTTTTTTGTTTGTTTTTGCATGCTGATGACACGAGTTCCTTGCGTGTTTGTGCTGTTTCCTGTGATATTGCTCTTGTGAAGAACTTAAAATATCTTTATTTTGGGCATTCTGGCTCATTATCTGCTAAGACCTGAGTCCTACATCTACTAAGACTTCAAGTAACATGAGAATAAACACTTCTACTAGTTAAGGAATCATTACTGCTTTAGGACTTCTTTGGCTTTTATTAATATGTGTTTGATTTAAGATTGAGAAATGAGAGAATCCCTCTTTTTTCTTTGATAGAATCATGGAAATTAATAGGAATTCATCTGCTGAGGAACACGGTGGGTTTAGCTGGTCATATGTAATGATGATCATGTTATAGAGAGAAGCAAGAACAGTTCTACCACAAACCTTTCTGACTGTGCGTTGGTTATACTTATATTCATTTACATACGAGAGATTTGCTTGCAACATGTCCAAAAATGATTATTTTAAAATCTTATTTCTTAACAGGGAGATTTTATTGAAAGTTATACTGGGCATCACAGAATTGTTTCAATGGCCTCACGGGCAAATCTGCTGAATGTGGCTAGCAGAAGCAGTAAATCTTCCTTTGGATAAAAAGAGATGTTCTATTGTTACCTACAGCCCAAAACTAGGGCTGATTCTGCTGTGAATTGTTTGAGTCTCCTTTCAGGAAAATGCTGAGCATCATCTTCATTTGTAAGCTGCTGTGGTCCTAAGCCTGTTCTCGCTGACTCATTTTCTTTAATATTCTGCTTGAAAGCCTATACCAAATGTCCGCATCCAGGCCCTTGCACTGTAGTGGGAGAGGTTGTTATGCTGAATCTGCTCAGCTCAGAGCTGTTACTACGGGCATTGCTTCTTTAAAAGTAGCCATTATTTCAGCACTGACAAAAAGCAGCTGTTGTCTTTATTTTGTTGGTCAGTCATCATCCCTCAGTACCAGAAGAGATCAGAGGTAAGAAATGAGAAATGTCAGTGGGGCCAGCTATACTAGTTCCTACCATTGAGTCAATCCCGTTGATATCTCATCTCAGGGTGACATGTGAGCTAATAAACTAGCTATTCTACATCAACGGTTCGAAACAGCAATTGTAATAACACAGATTTATCAAACCCCAAGTCATATCCACCAAGACTGCAACTGTTGTTGAGAGAACAGTGAGTTACTCTAGAGTGCAAGTACATGCCTTACATCTCTTCTGTGTGTCCTTGCTAAACCATGTTAGTGCCCTGTCTCTGCTGCTTCCCTGCTGTCAGTAGAGATAGCCTAATCTATGTTGTATGAGCAGCTTCAGGGGGACGGCATTACCGAACAAGGAATACTTACCCTTCATTTCCATATTTCTGACCTGTAGCAACCTAGGTCTGAAAATCAGGGTAGAATTCAAGCTGATTGACTCTTTCTTTTCAAAAGTGGGCCTGCTATTACTAAATCATGCCATATAATTACTGAGAAGTCCTCATAGTTTGCTGCAGCACAACTGATCGACTCTTTTTGTGCCATTATTCCAAGTAGGTGGAAAAATATAACCAAGCAACCTTGTGATTGCAAAAAACCCCTTTCTCTCTATTGTAAACAAGTTACAAAGAGCCTTCTACCACAGCTACATAGAATAATACGTAAGTGTAAAAAAGTTATTAGGAGAGGTCTCTGAGGAAGGCCTCCTACTCTTCCTGAATACATATCTTGCAGCTTGGAGATGGGTGACCAGCAACTAGTGCTGCCCCCCGTCCATGCCACCTCCCAAAGCAAGTCCATTTCTTTCCATCCAGTCTGTGTGGGAGGTAGATAATAAGTTAATTGAACTCTTTTTATAAAACTAGGAAGCTGAACTGTGGGCTTTGTGGAATGTACGAATGACGACTGCCTCCTTTTCTGCCCTTGCTACCCCGCTTTTCCTGTCAGCAAGAATGCCAGGCTCTCCAGCCGAGAAACTGCTGTTTTGCAAACCTCCCATTCATTCACAGTCAGATCTATTGAGAAACTGTCACTCATCCCTGGCAGAAGAATAATGAAGTCAATCATTAACACAATATTCCTGAGATTAGATGAACAGCTGGTGCTTCTGGCTGAAGGTACAGCTGCTGCAGACAGGTCAACCTGCCCTTTGTATGTGTTACCAAGTGAGGTGTGATTTCAAAGCCTAGGTGCTAAAGGAAAGGTGGGGAAAGGAGAAGTAGCCTGTGAGACCAGCATTTTTTCAAATACTGTGTAAGTGAACTTGCTTATGAGAAGGGGCATAAGAAGGGTATGAAAGTATCTGTGAAATAAAAGGACTGTTATGTTGTTTACAAACCGCTCATCAAAGATGTCCTTCAGGAGCAGATGAATAAGGATGGCTATTAACTGAAGAAGGTTTCATAAGATGTCTTGGTCACAAAATTAAAGGCTGCTCTCATGAGGGAATAAGAAATTCCACCTGAAGCTATCAGTCTTTCCTTCTTGGCAAGAGCTTTCATGGCAGAAACACTTTGAGAGTAATATTTCCCATGTTTTGTCCTAGTCTCTGTCTAGTGCACTCCTTCCGAATGCTAACTGTGGAGAGTAAACACCCTGCAATGGTCATATAGTCCATAGATTTCAGCATTACTAACACAGCTGTGGAAAAGTGTATATTAGTCTGCAGAACAACCCAAGATTTAAAAAAATATGTATATATTCCACTATATGCTGGTTGCAGCTGCTTATTCCTTCTTTGCATTGTGATTTATGACTTGTAAGAGTAAGAAGCTGGAGTTTGTTCTCTGCAACCAGAAGGGCTAGAAATCTGGTTCAAAAAGCAAATGTTGAAATTCTTGTTTAATCACCTGACTTGAAGAGCTTAGCTGTAAGCAAAAACCGACTACAGCAACACAGAATCACAGGAGGCACACACCAGCATTAGAATTTGGATGCCCATGCACTGTAAGGAAACTTTTGCTTATACCAGGAAAAAAAGAAAATACACAATGACAAATAGTTGAATGCCTCTAGGTTTACAGGATCAAGTGAGTACCTCATCAAAAGTCTGTTCACAGTTTTAGAAGGCTGTATATAGTCTGCCTGGCCCATGCATGGGAATCAAGGGACAAGTGGAGAATCAAGTGGAAAGCAAGTGCTCTTGGTCTTGGTGGAATAAGAGAAGAGCAGCTATGTGACAGTTCTATGTATTTGTCAGTTGTAAGGTAGTAGGGAGAAATCTGCATGAAGTAATAGATGTTAAAGGAAAAGAGCTAAAATTAACAGTGCATTAAAAGAACATTATATCTGAAAAAAGGAGAGGTGAAACTAACCTTTGACAAACCTTAAAGTCCAAACTTAAGGCTCAGCATTAAAATGAGGCAAATGCTAAAAAGTATGGAAATGTACTACTAAGATGAGCTAAATTACTTTTATTCTGCTCCTGTGTTACCTATCTATGGTAATAATCCATAAGGCAACTCTGGGAAAAGGCTATTCTGTATTAAATATTTGTGCGTAATGCCCAGCACCATTGGGCATTGGCCCCTGATTGAAGCCGTCAGGCATTATCAAAATACAAGTAATAGTTATGTTGTTATTTTATAGAATGCTAATAACTAATTACCTGATAACTCTGGTGTCAAAATGCAGCAAAGGCCATAAAACTTTGATTCTGCAGGTACACCTAAGTTTTATTAATGCCAGTGGACCATAATTACCTTGCGAAGTGGGGCCTCTGTAACCTCGCAGCATTCCTTCAAAGGTACCAATATACCTGTTTAGAAAGTAGGGTATCTGAGGAGAGAGTGAGTGTGACAAAATTACTTGTGTACTGTAGCCTGTACCCTGAGTTAGTGGCACAGCCAGGATTAGATTTAAGGATCCAGTGCGAAGTTTTGTGTTTATTCCTTCCCTGAGCAAATGGGCTTTGCACATATGCATGTAAAATGCACATTCAGAACAAAAGGCCCTCCTCTGAAAACCTTGTTTGTGGCAGATCTGTCCGGTCCCAAACCCCAAGAGTGGTGTTTAGATAAAAGCTCCCTGCCGTATGCCGATCTGTTTGTTGCCACTGATATGGGAACTCCCCCAGACAATTCACAACTTGTCACTGCATGTCAGTAGTCCAATTTAAGTGACTGTAAACTGTCAGGGAAGAGAAAATAGAAAGAGGTTGTTCCCAGAGTACAGAAGTAAAACCTTCTCATAAATCAGGTTTTCACCAATGTTAATTTTAAACCAACTTTTTAGTCAAAAAGATAGATATACTTTGAAGCTAAATTTTCAGGCTAATTCATCTCTGAGATCAGAAATGTTATATTTGAAAAACACAAACCAAAAAATGACTGCAACAGTATTTTGGTGCTATGGAAATCAAAATATTTTTCTTATGGTCAAGTTGTCTTACATTTCACTGGGTAGGTAGAGGAGACTAATGTTATGTCTTTTGTACTGCAGAATTATTCGGCTAACATAGTATTTAAAAATCTATCAAGAAGCAAGCTTTTCTTTTTCCCTCAGTGATGATATAGTCAATCGACCAAGAGGTTTGCATGTGTCAAGAAAAAAAGATTGAAAGATAGGCTTTGCCAAAGTCCTTTTTAATCGTGTCATTCTTCTATTCGTCCACATACCATTTAGCATGTTTCAAAGTTTACTTTGGAATAAGTAAGGCATCCACTGTTAAGTGGTCTGCCAGTTCGTGACTGTACATGGACGTAAACCATAGAGCAAAAACTTCACCAGCCATGAAGACTCTTCTTCCTGGAGAAAGTGGAATTTAATTATTTTGCCAAGTGTATTTTGCCTTTTTTTTTTCTTTTTTTTTTTTTAATCATTTCTTGGTACTGATTTGGAGAAGCAACAGTTCCAAAGGGTACCCTAGGGCATTAAATATTCTTCAAAAATTAGAGAAGTAAAGTGAGAAGAGGAAATTAGAAATCCCTAATGCCAGCATACACCATCTAAAATAATATTCAGTTGTACAGTAGACTTCACTGAACAGATCATGGAAGAAGCTACTTACTCTTTTAAAGTACTTAGAATCAGATTCTGCTTTTTTTTAAAGAAAAGATCTTTTTTTAAAAAAAACTCCCGTTTCAAATTACTTCACTGCTGTTTAATTTGTGTGAAATACAGACTTAATGAGAAAAGGGAATTCCTCTCAGAGATATTGGCTTGAGCTATAAAATTAATACAAGCAAAGTACAAAGGCATAAGATGTATCTATCCAGATAACCTCCATCGTGGGACCCATTAACACTTCTCTCAAGAATTGTTTTAGATAGATGGCTAGCAATTTTGATGACCTAGGCACTATTTTGTATTATCTTTGGGAGGGCTGTGCCTGATGCTCTGTCCTCCGGGGTTTTCAAATGAATTGGATAAGCATTCAAAAAATAGGGCAATAAAAGGCATAAATTATTTTAAAAGGATCAAGGGAATTAATTAAAAGAATAGATAGTGCCTTTTAAGAAGTTGGGGGAGTTTTTTGGTTTATATATTTCTGTCATATCAAGAAGACATTTCAGAAGTACAACATTAAACATCTCAAAGTTATCAAGAACACTTCTTATGGGCTAATAGTTGACTCCAATATCATTACTGTGATCCAGTTGTTGTAATCTTTACATGCTCATTTTCTTCATGAGAATCAGCTGGTAACTTGGGATAGGGCATCTCTCCGTTCCCAGGTTTTCTGCCTCGCCTGGAGCCATAATAGGTGCAGTTTCCACCAGCTTTCATCATTATTGTTACATTTTACATCTCAGATTGCTTTCCAACTCGGCCGTGCTGTGACTGGCAGTGATATGAGAAAGTGCTGTGCTGTGCTCTTGAGTTAAGATTGACAAAGACTGATTCACTTTCAGAATTATTTCATATGGGTTATTGAATAAAGCTCCAACACTATTTTTCCATAGAAGATCAACTTCTGCTGAACAATTCATTTTATATAATGCTTATGCTACAGTACATCATTGTTTTCTTTAAATGCAGAAAGAGGAGATGGGTTTCTGTAGACTTCATGTATGTAAATGTGTCTGTCTGAAGCCTATGAAAATGACATGGATTTAATATATGGAGGAATAAAGCCTTTGGTTTCTGGGAGGGAGGTTTTGCAAATTTTGAATATAGATGTTTGCAGATAGCAAGGGGAACAGATCTGGCCCCTTCTTCCTCACCTCCATGGGAAAGATGTTTGTTCAACCATCCTATGGAGTTCTGTATCATTTCAGATTTTTTTTTTTTTTTTTTTAAATATAGTTTGACTGTGACTTAAGTAACTACCACAGGGTATCGCTGAAAGAAAAGCATCTCATTTTGTAGATGTACTATGGCTGTAAATGCTAGTTCAGAGATTTCAAACTACCTGATTTTCAGGATAGAAAAGATGGGTCTGTACAATAGCTTTGGTACCCATGTTTAACTATTCCTGTATGTTAGAACCAGCCAATTTTGTAATGATTGTTGGCAATCTGCTTTTTTTAAAAAGGGGCTGAAAGTTATGAGAAGGGAATATACAAGCCCAGTTGCTTGGTTTTGCTTTACCATAAGCAGTGTAAAGCATCTGGGAGTATACGATGTGCAGGTGAGCTGACAGTCCCATCGTAACTTTAGTCTATAGGAAACCTGCAGGACCAGCATGAGGACCTGAGACGTCACCAGTGACTCTTCCACTAAACAAATGTGAACTCCAGAGTTTTTACAGAATGCTGTGTGCTGAATTGCAGGTTGTTGACCCTCTTACTGGTAACCTTATGAGAGTGACTAATTCCTACCACAAATCTGACAAGCAGAAAGGTAAACGTCACACTCATGCATGCATACACGCGTACACACACACACTCATGCACTCACTCTACAGTAGCTCTTTTCAAAAGCAAGATTGTAAATTTGGTTCAGTCATATGTTTTCCAGACAAATTGTATCCTTTATCCTACCATATAACCTATACCTTCCTGTCCGTATTCCCAAAGCTCGCAGGGCACAACCCCACTGCCAGGTGAAACTCCTGCATGTGTGCCAGCCTTGCCCAGTGTCCTGCAGGCTGTTTCCCAGTACTTACTGGTAGGTTCTTGGCCTTCCTTATGACTAGCAGGATGAGCTCTCCTGCGGCAACAGAAGTGCAGAGAAGCTTACTAGCACTTTGCCTCACTCTAGGTGAGGGTATAGAGAAGGCAAAGACCTCTTTTCAATCTCAGCTTATCAGGACTTTTCAAGCAAATGCCTTCCTGCCTCCTGCTAACCAACTGGCCAGGCCTCTGAGCTGTATAACACGTTGGTTGCTTTATAGTGGGAAGCAGGCAGGGGGTGTCTGTGCAGTCTACTCTAATGTGCAGGGAAAGATTAAGTGCCAGTTGAGTACTTGGGTTTCGAAAGCCCCGCGTCCTGGAGACTGGTGCTCTGCCAAGGGGGCTTGGTGAGGTGGGGTGCAGCATGCTCGCTTGGAGACACTTTGCCTTGGCTCCCCCATCCTTATGGTTCCCCCATCTTGTCACGAGGTGGCAGTATTTAGTTTCCGCTGTTTGGCTCGAGGTATGCTCGAAACCATCAGGTTCCTTTCCCCCAGATTGATTTTTTTCTTTTTGTGTCCCCCCCCTCCCGTTGATTCCGATAGTGCACGTTTTTCTGCTTGGGTACAAGCAGTTTGCTCTGCATACTGTGGATGTGGTGCTCAGCACCTGGGCTTCAGAAAGGGTCCGAGCTGCGAGGCTACCGCAAAGTGAGGGCTTGCATGGAGAGTTTAAATATTTTATTGCATTGCGTTCATATTTCATCATTACAGCTGTATGCATGATCTTAGGTGCAACAGGTGAAGCAAGATGCTTACCTGGGGTCATTGGTCTATTTAGTTTTTGCTTTCTGGGAATATCCTCTTGCTCAAGTGACTTTGAACTAGAACGCGCCCATGGGGTCGGTAACAGGCACCTTCTCCTCCCCTTGAGCGCTCCTGTCTGCAGTGGAAGTGGGCCTGACGTGGACAAAAGCTGTTGGCATCCTCTTCAAGGTTCAAATGCAAAATCTTTTATATGGGGAAGCTGGGGTCAGCTTGACACTTAGAACAGTAGAAGGCAGGTATGAAATGAAGATGTCCAAAATGCAAGATTGATTAATCAGGAGCTAATAGGAAGAATATCATCTCCAAGCTGGGATTTTATTGATTGAAAACAATGAAAAAATGTGAAGGACCTCAGTGTGGGAAGGTCGCAATCAGCAGGTCAGTGACACTTGTGATGATGGTTTCGTTTCTTATCACGATTCTTGAATTTATACTAACCCATAGGGCAGTGCATACCAAATCCTGTAGTCTCAGGGTGGCTGAATAGCTGGCATTTGACTGTCATTCAGGAACTTCTGAAAATGATGTTCATTGTGAGATGGTGCTGTACAAGAATGGCTTGTCGTGCAAATATTTATGTAAGGCAATAGTCATGGTGATTTTTGAGCATTTATCCTTTTTTGCATTTCTTACTAAAACTAGTTCAAAAAAGCCCCAGAATGTTGGCTGTTTTTTGCAGAAAGCATTGGAACCCATTTGTTTTTTATTAATCCATTTGGCATTAGAAATATATTCAGAGAATATCATGAATGAACTAGAATGACAAGAGGTAAAAAAGTATTTATGGTGTGGCTATGGCAGATAGGTGGGAGAGAGCTGACATACATACATTCCTGACTGAATAAATGCATGTTTATTATACATTGTAATTGTCTTATATAACTTTGCAGTCCAGATTCAAAGCTTTCTGATACAGAAGCTTCCAGCACAATTGCATTTAAACTAAGCACTGTCTACTCAGTAGTTCAAAAATGGTTTTTCTGGAGTTCAGAAATGCTTTTTCTGCTGTTATGAACATTTACCAAGACACAATAGCTTGAATATTTGCCAGCAAATATTGTTCGTATGCCTCTTTCAGTCAGAGTGTAAGAAAAAGTCTACTTGCCTAGCACCTTAAGGAGGTCTTTCTTGAACGAAAAAGCAGTCTAGAAATACACAAACATTAGTCACACATTTTTGTGACATTTGCGTTACAAAAAGTAGGAACCAAAAACCAGGAGCTGCCTTGAGAAATGTGTGCCGAGAGTAAAGGTCTAGAGGTATAGGCTGAGATCGGAATGAAGTCCGGTTTACGACAGCTTGGTTTTCTCTGTTCTGTAGGGATTTGTACTTTTTCTTTCTGCTGAAGGAAACTTCAAAACAATAGTAAAAATTCCGGTCAGAAAGGGAGCAGCACAAAATGCAGAAATAAAATAGCCTAAATCCTTCTCCCCGTGGCCTTGTCAGAAGCATTGCAAGGGCTAATGTGTGAAAGGAAAGGCCAGGATATGACAAACTTCCCAAAAGGCTGGACATAATTCTTCTCCAGACTGGCTGAGCTTGGCAAATTAATGCATCATTCCAGACAATTCCATGATCGTATTAGTCACGGATACAATAAATCCCTATTAAGATAATTTTCCAGACAATTCAGCGATGTCAAATGCTGAAAAGAATTAACCTTTAGGGATATATTTTTAAATTCTTTTCCAAACAGAAAGCTACTGTGTTTGGATGCAGTTTCCTTACTTTGCCAAGTCTTAAAGACAGTTGTCTGATGGGATATGGCAAGTGTTAGGCGTTTCAACCACTTTGCAGTGAGCTACCCCATTTTACCCCCAGTGAGCTTTGTTGTGAGGAGTGACCGTTCCCTAATCTCAGCCCATGCTGTCCATATTAAAAAAACAAAAAACCGCCAGCACCAAGAAAGACTGAGGGACACAACCCTAATGTTTTTCTACTTGAGTGCATACATTTTTCTCTGGCGTATAAATTCTTGCCGTCATGCACTGCTTGCAAAAAAGAATCCAAAGAAAAATAATACATATTTCTGGCTTGCAGTTTTCCAGGAAGGTCTCTTTAATGACTCTGCCCTGCTACGTAAAGCATGTCATTGGCTGGATACAATGGTTCAGAAGAACGAAAACCAAAACGAGAAGGGGGAGAGGATGGCAGGCTTCGCTGAAGCAGCTCCCTACGCGCCGCAGGGAACGCATAGCACTCCCAGCTGGTTTTTCACTCAGTTAGGGTGTCTTTAGTGCTTCGGTTTGTGGCAGATTAGCGAGTATACCAGCATTTAATTCTCTGTGACATGGGCCATAAGTCATTGTTCCGTCTTCTCAAGTTCAACTCGTCCAAATAATGATCAGCAAACTCTACAGGCTGCATAGTACAACGTGTGCTCATTTATAGCAGTTTTCACAACCAATCAACCACTTAATTCACCTCTAAAAAATGTTTAAACACCTTATTAAATGAAGGCATGAGCATTTGTCTTTAATGAGTCTTGCTACAAGATGGGTTTAACATCTTGTGTGTAAGAACGTTTCTTCAATTTCAGAACCTTTATTTTTTTTTCCCCTGTTGTTGAATTGCAGCCAGACACTTGAGATGCCCAGTAAACAGTGGCTGTTAAGCTCTTGCTGAGAAAGGAGCAGTTCCTTGTTAAGTTCGTCACTCGGTTTCGGAGGCTTCAGGCCCAGGGTGAAATCACAGATGTCTTTCCTATGTACTTGTGTTTAGCTTAGCCTGTGTTTTCAAGAACTTTGAACACTCTTAACTTTTGGAATACAGATCCTTTAAAGAAAAAAAATACAGTTCACTTTTATGAGAACAAAAGAATGTTAGGAGTTGTAGGAAGCTCAGAATACTTTTTTGAAACATTTTACCTTTTAAATAGTGAAAAAATACTATGAGTAAGAATGTGGTGTTTTGTTTTTGTTGCTATGTAAATATTATTTTGTTTTAAAAGTATGTGTGTAGCTACCTTACAGTTGAAATCTTAAAATACAAATCCTAATGCTTTGGTTAGTTCCTGTTGCATGAGTCATTCTCCAGCGTTCTCAACAGCAGTTCCTAGAAGTCTTGGGACCGGCGTCTCTCCTGTTTGATACATATCTTTTGCAAAGCGTTCTGCTGAGATTATCTGTTCCCTACTTATTTTGATCAGAATCAACAGTTTTCTTAAGTGCGTTACTGTGTGTCTCAACTTGATTGTTGACTTTTGTTGCACACCATTACTGCTCTTTTGGCATCAACAGTATGATGATTTTTTTTTTCCTTCAGCTTAAGCTCTTTATTTTTCAGTACATGTTCAGATCACTGGTTTGGAATTCTAGATCTATCATTACTGACAGACATTCATCCAACTATTTCCAAGTGCATTATATTTTGTGAAGAAGATTGGCATAAGTATTTTTTGCTATAATAAAATATGAGAGAAAGAAAGGGAGATTTAATTACCGAGACTCAATTGCTGGCACAGGCTTCTGCTGCCTTTTAGAAATTCAGAGGAAACCCTTTAATTAAAATAAAATTATATTCCGTGTTCATGTTTTTCTGTCTCATTGTTGATTTGCTTGACAGGTTCTTTTCTTTTCCTGTGTAGCTGCTGGGAGAGAAGTTTTTTAAAAGGTTTATTTAAAAGTAAATGAGTCTGACTTTGCATGGGTTGTAGCAAAGTTGCCCAGTGATTTCCCATTGCCTATTTTAAGTTCCTTCAAGTCTGCAAAATTTCAAAATTTTCAATTTGGACTGATATTTTCTGGGTCAGGATTCAGATTCAAGCTGGCTGCTTGAAGAGAAGGTTGACCTCAGAGAATTATAATCAAAATAGTTCTGTTTATGAGGTGAGAGAGGAAATGCTGGGACCCAGTAGTTGAATCTTCCTGTATGTTGGGGTATTGCAGCTTTCTGTTTGGCAAGGACTTGCTCTTTGTGTTAGAGGTGTGTTTTTGCTATCTCTACATTTTGTCAAATGTTAAATCTTTGGAAAAAAAAATACTATCAGTGCAAGCTCAGGAGGCAGTTTTGATGATTTTTAGCTGATAAAATCGCAGCGATTTCCTCTGCAATGAGCATGTTCCAAGCAGGAGAATGAATAGAGTTTGTGTTGCAATTGCAAGTATGGGCTGTTCTACTCGTTGCTGGAGAGGCTGCATCCTGAGTGCAGTGTGCATTGCAAGAACAGGTAGACCAGCCTGCATCTAGAGCAGAATAGCAAAATTCAGAAAAGTGAAAGAAAAAAGCATGTCCAGGCTGGAAGAGAGAAGATTAAAGAAAGACATTAGGGTGAGACAAAACAGCGTAACAGCCTTAATAGGAAGAAGGAAGAATGAGGCTAGATATCAGATCTTACTTACTAATAGCACCGTGTAGCACTGAAAATGCTACTTAGAAAGGCTGTAGGATCCCCATCATTGCAAATTTTTCCAAAACAGTGAAGAAAAGCATCGTCTTTACTGGTGAAGGCATGCTTGTTCCTGTCTTCAAGCAGATGATGGATTTAGAAGGTCCCTTCCAGGCCCAGATTTGTATAAACATGAATGTGATCATAAACATTCAGAGCTAGACTTATGTGCTGTTTTTACCTTTTCAACCTACACCTGACAAAGATGTAAAATACAGCAGACAAACTCTGCAGCGGTTATATGAATTGAGGCTTGTCTTCATTGCAGAAGCAAGCATAAATTTGCATCTCTGAATTATTCCCCTTGAGCTGGCCTCTTTCCAGCGAAAGAAGAATGACAGTGGCCACACTGAAGAACAACACTGGAGCTGCAGAAGATGATTTTCTTTGCAGAGTGATTGCTTTAGCAGCTGAAGAGCTGGTGTAACTCAAGCTACTTTATCCTTCTTTCTTTACCAGTTCAGGTATCAGCAGCACTTCAGTTTAAAACCCCTTTCAGCAAACTGCCACCTACCTCCATATTAAAGCACCACTGAAGTCAAGCTGCAAATGCATATGGGCACAAAGGCGCTCGGATAGGGTCAATCTGAATTATAATGTGGACGAAGGTCTTTGACAAATGAGCAGTGCAAATCATACTGTGGTAGTTGAGATGTTACCTTCACAGCTACATGCACAATTCTCTGGCTAATAGCTACCAGACCTACATTAATATGGCTGAAGGGAATATGAGTCTAGGACCTTTAGTTTGCAGCCTGCTGTCTTAGATTAAATTTGTGTTGTAGACTCTGTTAAAGGAAAGGTAATTTTTGTGGAGATGTCTTCAACCACTGCAGTAAGATTTGTACAGCTCATTTATCAAAGCCCTTTGTTCAAACTATAATTCAACTCTTGTCATATATACATGTTAGAGACCTATCTTGGATAATTTGTCAGAGTGTTAACAGTGTGATGAATACAAGTTCTCAGGAGCAAATCGCCTAATTCCACAGGGAAAATGGTCAGTAATTACAATACCATATATCTGTACTTTCAAATTATGGGCTTATCCTGAGGAATTCCTTTGCATGCTCACTGAAGTTAATACCAAAATGAGTATGTTCGGTATTCCACAAAATTAGAGGGATTAATTATTTTGTGTATTATTGTTAGTTAATAAGTGAATATTTGTATATTTAAAGCATCTCTGGATGTTCTACCTTCTATACATGCAGTGCAATGGCAGTCTTTTTTGATAGCAGCTCCTGGTAGCTGGTAACCACTGATAATTGCTATTACACCCCCCCTTTGTTTCTTCCCTCCATTTCCCCTAATTTTGAATCAATAAGAAAAATATGTAAAAACAGCCATAGAGAACTTCTCGACCTTGTCACAGGTGGAAAAGGGATAGAAATGAAAACAACCACATAAAAGAAAATGGGACACAGGAGAAAAAAAAAAGAGACAAGGCACTTACAGCTGCTCTGCCTTTCCCAGTTTGCAACATGTTCTAATTAATGGAATATTCATAGGAATGCTCATAAGACTAAGAAGGAATAATAAAATGGCAGATCTCAGTGAGAGAGCATTGCCTAGAGACAAATAGGTGGATATTTTGTAAACTAAATCTTAGCAAACAAAACTTATCCAGGGTATAAGGAATCCCTGGTGAAGGGTCTCAGGCAACTGCTGCTTGGACAGCTATCCATTTAGAAAAGGAAGTTGCAGAAGAAGGAGATAAGAGTCTTAAGTAAGTCAATAGTGTTCTCAGCTGTATCTCCTTTTCCAATTCATGAGGAAAAAGCTCATCAAATAATATGGTGTTAATTTTGATGTGGATTGAATTTCTGCCCATTGCACTTTTCTGTGAAACTGAATGTATCTATCTACTTTGCAAAGACAAAGCAAGATGCGGGGGAACCTTCTGGCTTTTGAAGAAAGACAAAGGGATTTGGGTTTCCTGACTTCCAGAGTTCTCTCTAGTCAGTATGGCTTTGAGACCATGCAGCCTGTGGGGTTTGGGAGCAGACACCAAGTACTGTCTTAACCCAAATGAGAAGAAATTAACACTTTCGAATAATGATCAAGTGAAGTAGCAAAAGACATCTTTGTATTGACAGGAAGAGACAAAAATCGTCCTAAGTATCTTATGATCCTGGCTGATACTGTCCTCTCTAGAAATAAGGCTAGAAGAGAGGCTATGTGACCACATGGGGTGGTGTAAGTGGTAGGGTTCGGTTAAGACCCCAGACTTGCAGTGATGCTTGTGAAAGAAAACTACTCAGATAAAATAAGAATAGAAGGTTACAGAAAATTCTTCTCACACTGCAGTTATAAACGTTTGCACTGAGTGTCTGTTGATCATTCATGTAGAAGCCACAGCCTTCCCTCCTATTTTATAATAGAAACTATACAAGGATATGCTAGGATCATATTTTTCATTTGCTATTAAAGTGAGGTCTAAGACACACTGGATAAAATTGGTGGTGAAAGCTGCATTTACACCCTTTAATTGGAGACTGTCAAAACAATAATGAGCCTAGAAGTCTAGATGAAGCCTCAGTACTTCTTTTCGTGGAAGTGGAAAGTGCAAGAACTGAATATTATCCCAGCAATACTGCGGGTATTTCATTTATCTATTGTCTTTGCAGTTATCCTCTAAGAACACATTCATCTGTCCTTACCTCGGATTTCTGGTAAACATCCACTGAACCGCGTGCCGTGGTTCAAAGCCATGCTCACATAAGTGAGACCGTTACTTCTGTACAGCTCTAGCTGACTAAAATAATCTTACGTGAGTTGGAAAATAAGGAATAGATGAACTTTGTTATGTAACTTGCTAACTTCACACTCTTGCAGTACATTGGGGCTGGAGACCAGAGGGTCAAAGAAATCCTGGTGACAGGGGAGAGTCGAAAAGGTTGGCCTGGGGCTATGTCATTAGCAAGGTCATTGGCAGCTTATGCCAAAAATCTCATATATAAAAATAATAAATAGCTAGGACAGTAGATTCTGGTGGCGGGAAACATCTCCATGGGCATCCAACACAGTATCAAAGGCTGAGCGAGGTGAAAACACTACCTGTGGGGGCCAGGTGGTCAGCCAGGACCCGTTGCGTCAAGCGGTGGCAGTGAGTGTCCTGGTCCCTGGTGCCAGTCTGAACTGGACTGGAGGAGCAAGAGCCATGACTGGTGTGAGCATGCAGAGTGTTTGCCACAGGAGAGAAATCTTAGAATAGAAATTGTTATCCACCCGCTATGCCCTTCCTGCTGGGTAAATAAATTTTAGATTATATGTCACTGAGGGTGTAGGTCAGTTCTTGTGGCCACCCCACCTAAATTCTCTTGTGACAACTGAGCAAACAGCTGCAGCAAGTTAAGAGGTTCCCCCCATTTGCTGGCTGTTTGTTACGGCTTTGTTTCTGGAGGATATTTGCCCTGTTGGAGAGCAGGCAGACTGGGCGAAGTGCCCATGCTGGAGCCACTGCAGTTTATGTTCTGGTGTCTTAATTCAAACTCACTTTCTAGTTAGTGATTTAAGCTAATATGCTGGTCTGTGAGCTGGAGTTCAGAGCTGAAGCACCACAGCTAGATTTGCCAGAGCAATCTGTCCATATAATTGCTATTTTTAGGCCCTGATCCAGAAGAACCCCTTGGCACATGCTTATACTTTAAAATGCTTGCATGCTTAGAGTTAAACGTATTATCTGAGGTCTATCCCCCCAGTGCTGAAATGTTTTAGTAACGTTTATGTTAACACCCACAAGGAGCTTGGATGTTTGAAATTACTGAAATACAGAAAACAGTGGCTCTAATGTGCTATAGCATTTTTAAGTTAGCAAAAGTATTTCCCCAGTATTCCCCAAATGCTTGAATTAGATGCATTTGACAGTAACTGTTCAATTTCCATTAAAGTGTCAGGGTTTACCTGCATATGTGGTTTAGAATAGAAATCTTCCCTAGTATAGTTCACAACACAGTATCTGGAGGAGCATTTTCTGTGCTTGCTAATATCTGTTACTAATTGGCCAAAATAATCTGAATGCTTTAATTAAAACAACCTTGCCTTGAAAAACTATTTAACTTTTTTTTTTCAAAGTCATATCTGTTTTACCAAAAACTTGTTTAAAGCATTTCGAAGAACATCTGTAAGGTGAACAGTATTGAAAAATGACTTTCCCATTTCCAAATGTATTTTGAAAAGACTGTTATTTAAATGAAGCCTTTCAAGAAACCTAGAAGCATTGTCTAAAAATTGTTTCACAAAAATATTGAAATTTTGATTGATTATCCCAATTCAGTATACTTTCTCTCCTGAAAGCTCAATTTTACACAGGATTAAAAAAAAAAAAAAAAAAAAAAAAGCAAGTTTTCTTGACCAAACCTATTAGCTTGTTAGCTTTCAAAGCCCGGCAGCTAATTATCTTAAGTGTTTAAGTTGAAACAACATCCTCTCAGGCTGACTAAAAATAAATAATAAAAAAAAGCAAAGAAAACGCCAGCCTCAAACCCTGCCCCTTTCACAATGACACGGAAGACCTCTCCGGAGGCAGTGCAACACTAACTGGCTATCTAGATGTTCCAAGCTGATTAAGAGTTCACTTAGCCCTGACAGACATTTATTGATATTTGAGGTCTCTGTTTCAGTGAAAAAGCATCCTCCTCTGCCTCCTTGCTTTTTCTACAGCTTGTCAATCTCGGGTGAAGATGAACATGTTAAATGACTGCTGCGTTAATTTATTAATGAGTAATGACAGAAAGAGTAGTGCTGAATGCTCATAAAATTCATCTTTCAGTGGAGGACTATCCATGTTTTAAGGAAACACCTTTAACTACCTTTCATGACTAATTTAGCTCATCATTGTGCATTATACTTAAAGATCAACAGCAACCAGCAAACTGCTGCGTTATTATGGAAGTGAATGTATTGAAGAGGAAAGAATTACATGTACCAGACAACAGTTGGGGCTTTCAGCTGTATTGTATTACAAGGAGAGGCGAAACTGCATTAGCATTTGAAAGTAGGATGCAGAATAATTATATTCAATTAACTAAGGACTCCTTGGGCAGCAGCCCAACAGAGGGCTTCACTTGACGAGACCAGGCAGAAGGGAAGGAAGTAAACTGGTTTGAATTCTCTGCTCCTGAAGTGTTAATAAATACAAGTGCCGTGCCAGGGCTGTTAAATATGCAGTTATCAGGAATGAATAGCTGGTTTAATCCCCACAGAAGTAGCGTTGTTTGCTGCTATACAACAGTTCTGTAAGCTGCCCTGAGGCCTGCAGGCGTGTTTGGCTTGGTTTGCAGGAAGAGCCGTCCGATACGCACACGCAGTCCTGGTAACTATCTGTTTGCATGTTCCACGTTCTACCTGCTTTGAAGTGCAGGGAGCTTGCACTCATCCTCAGGTATTCATGCCTACTTATTACTCCAGTAATAGGAAAAATCTTCTTACTAACCATCTTATTCCACCATAAGAAGAAAAGCAGTGTGTTCCAGGGGCTGAACTGCTGTAGGAGAAACAAAAGGTGTCAGTCCTGAATTAGCAGCGGCCTGGGGAGATGTCTTCCCACGCAGAACAGAGAGAGTGGACACAAAGAAAGGGAAGTTGCTGCTTTCAGGGCACTACCAGCAGGTGTCCAAAATGGAGCTAATATTTGCTTCAGAATTGCTTTATATTCTCTGCTCTGAAGGAGAGCAGACTTTCTCTCCAGACCCCAGGACATTGAGTGGAACACACCTAGTAATGGAGAATTTCTCCAGTTTAGCTGGCTAATGAAGAGAAGAATATGGCTACAGCTAGTCAAACGGCAGCTGAGAAGTAGTAAATACCAAGTATATAATTCACACAGCAGAATCTACAGCAGGCAGGACAATCATATCACCAAAATCTCTAGGCTTTCATCCTCTAAACATGACCCTTCCATTCAAATTACTGTTATACCTTAAAATACTTTCCTTTCTATAGAACTTTACAACGGATAACATAAAGACACACTAGTGAAACATTTCTGGACTTTCTGTTGGTCTCCTTCCATACCCGTACTTCTTAAAATTTGGTCATGTGAAAGATAATACGTCTGGGTTAGACCAACTCATACTTGATTTGTCTGCCTGTGCTTTTAACTTTCTCTGCATGAATGACATGTGCTGTCCTTCCTAGCTAATGCGCCTTTTGTTTGAGTTCATTGATGTCTCTGCTCTCGCGCTTGTTTATATCATGTGTAAGTGGGTTTATTCATACAGAGGGATGGCAATTAGCAGAGGAATTTTAACTATTACCATTTTGGCAGTGGCATTTCACACTTTTACTTCCTCTCTAGTTCTTATGTCTCAAGTATAGGAAGCTTTTTGTCTGCCCTGGTTTAGATGTCAAGGCTGAAGGATGGAATTTCTTGCAAGAAGTTAATCTGCCTGGCCTATTCAGTGTTTGGTTACCTCAGGACATCACTAGGTTTTTGCAAAGATTTTGGCAGGCTAGCAATTGTTACTATACACCTAGCTGTAGCTCAGTGGAAGAAAACCTGATGTGAAAACAATCTTCTCTGCGAATACTTAGTATTTTTGTAAATAATTTTTATTTTGGAGTGCTGCATTTTTATCTCAGACAGCTACGTCCTGTGCCAGTAAATGGTTCATCATATTTTCCTTTTATGAAAATATCAGCAAAAGGGGTAAATAGGCTTGTATCCCTTTAATGCTTCCTTGTAATGAAAACTGAAGGCTTGAAAGTGTTCTGTTAAAAGGTTGCTTTTCTTTTCCTTCAGTCATTAATGATTTATGTAACATCAGGCTAAGTGGTGACAGAAGAACTGGTGAAGTAATGCTATCAGAAGAAAGAAATGACTGAAAGATGGGCAACCCAGAACAGAGTGTTTTTTTTTAAATCAGATGTTCGAAAACATTGTTGGTTTCTCTTTAGTTAATAACTATTTATTCCAAAACTTGAATTGTCACTTGGGTGCAAAAATGGCTTTGGTAGAGTTTTGGCAATGCCCTCCCAAGCCAAGTCTTTGAAGATGCCTCTTGGAAAATTCTGAGAAGACCAGCAGAATCAAAGAGGAGAAAATTTAACCTCATTTTAGCACTTGAAACACCTATTATCGTACATAGTCAGAAAGGGGGGAAAACAAAGCCCCTAAAGTTTCCAAAAGTCTAAATTATGAAAGGGTGGGTATATTTAAGAGAGAAGGAAAGATCTTCAGGAAGCTCTTAAGTAGATGAGAGAAATATATCAGCATCTTAATAAACCATGTTAATCTACACATTTTGTAGGATTTAACTCTTCCAGTTTGTGTGGTAAAACTACGAAGGTGTTATCTGCCTTTGGATTTTAATATCGTCTAATACATGTTAACAATACTCCTATTAGTGGTATTGATGAAGCCTAAAAGGGAAAAGAATTTGTGAAGAGGATTTTTACACAGCTAATCTTTTATTTTGTACTAATCCTTTCTGTGGCAGTTTCAATTAAGAATTTGTCAGAGGAATTATTCATGTGATCTAAAAGTACATATTCTATTTAACTCCAGTGGGCTTTTGAGGAAGCTGAGTAAGAACAAGGATTAGTGTCTCCTTAAGCAAAAAATACATAGTATCATAAGGCTGTATGGTTTATCATTCCATTTTCTCAGAATACTTCTCTGGCTGGCAAATTCTGCAAAAGGCACCTCTCTGAATTTCTATTGTCATGGGGAATAGTTTCTCTCTTTAAGAGAAAGACCTCTGATTTTTCAAATGAGCTGCATTGGTAAGTTAGGCTCTCTGATTTCTTTGTGCGATATCCAGAGTAACATCTTCTTTGCCTTCAAGCCAGGAATCTTTTCATCTGAAAAGTGCAAAGCCGGGCAAGTTTATTTTCTCTGAGGAAGCCTTTATAGAAACTGAGGGAAATCTGTTATTACCATGATTTAGAAAGGGGAAAAAAAAGGGAAGTGTCTTTTACCCCCAAAGCACTAACTACCTGGAAAACTCTCCTTTTGAAATGGGGAAACTATTGATTTTAATTGCAAATGTGTTCTCCTAAGTTTGGGAAGAATCAGCATCACTTGTTTATCTGAACTGTTGCAAATTGCAGGCAATAGCACTAAGGTTAGGTAGGAATGTGTGTGCTGTAAGAATGGTGTGCAGTCTCTTCTTGAAATGTTGGCTTCAAATAAATGGGAGAAATATTTTTCCCAAGTTTCATGTCCCAGTCCAAATTTAGATTGAGGCTTCTTCTCCAGTAAGAGCGTTCCTTTTCTATACCATGGCTGCAATCATTGCAAAATGCAGTGCTTGATTTTTGATGAAATGCTGTTTTTCTTTTTTATTTTTTTTGCCTTTCTGGTAAAAGTTTGTTTTCACCCCTCTCTTTTAAATCCCGTTACTGGTAAATAAATACCTACAGGTTACTCCCCTACCATTCGCATCCACAGATACATGCTGTGCTTCTCAATAAGCTAGTTGCCCTGAACCCCAAGAACAAGAGTTTGTCCTTGGCAGAAGAGCTGTGCAGCTCTCTCCTTTTATGGCTCCTGTCCATGGGACTCCTGTCTGCCAAGCAAAATGCTCTGGAGTCATGTCAGCACGCGGAGGGAGTCTGAAAGCTAATCTTTGTAAATTAGTCCTTTATAATGAATGTTTTTGCTTTACCTTATGTTACTGCTGAGTGCATTATTTCTGTTTTTTTTTTTATATTAGTAATGTGGTGAGACTCTGTGAAAAGCATTTTAAAGATAAATCCTATTGCTGTTGTTTCTTGTAGTTATATGATTATTTATTGCTTTGTATGACAACTCAATTTGCATTAATGCTTAGTCACTGACAAGCGCAAAGGAAAACAATTGTATTTCCTTCCTTTATCCTTTACAGGAGCAAGAGGTAGATATCTAACATTTATGTGTGTTACCCCCAAAATGCTTTGTTTCTGTTTTAATGATCCTGTGTATCTTGTATGTGGTGGGAGAGGGTAAAACAATGAACCATGCATGGCAGATGTTAGTCATATTGCTTAGAGTGCTCTTGGAAGATTTTCAGGTGCAACAGAGATGAGGGCGGGGAATTAGCACAGGATAGAATAGAAGAGGATAATTTAATGAGCGTAACACTGCCTTTTAGTGGCTGTCTCCAGGGGGTATTTAAAGGACCTTCCAAGACCATCTAAAAATCTTTTAATGCAGGAGTGATAGGCCTGTGCTTTTGAGGACAAGAGATGTAGTCTTGGATTTCTTTGCAATGTATACAGTAACTGTTGCTTGTGCTATGTGAATTCTTTACATCAGCTGCTCATATATTGGATGCACATACTCAAACATGTACCTCATAGGTTCCTAAGATTGTTTAGAAGTTTAAATGGTCCGTAACTTCCTTCAGTGCAAATTTTTGCACCTACATGTAGGCTTTGCACATCCTAGTTAGGTACCTAACCTGAAAACTGAGTATCCAGATCGAAGGGTGAAGTAGAGAGTGCGTGTTTGGTGCAGATTTGAAGCTTTTTGCATGCATAATATTCAACTTCAAAATTGAATGTAGCTGCACTGGACAGATATATTTTCATCAGCGCTTGGTAAAATATGAATAGATAGTGGTTATATTATTATGTGATGCTTAATGGAAATAGAGAGTTGCAGATGGGAATGATATCTTAAATATTAGAAATCCAGACTCATTCTCCTCTGAGTGATGCCAGAGCAATCATCGTCATTCCCATGGGGCTGAGCTGCTATAATCGGTCGACTAGGTTCAGCCTTCTACTGCCTCCTACCAGTTTAATGCTAGTGGAGTTTCACTGATTTCGTTGTTTCTGTGCTGGCCTAAAACTGGAGTAATAGGGAGGAGAATTAAGTCTCTTGCCCCTGAATAACAACTAACTATACCTCTCTTTTTGATAGCAGAAATTTGAATGATTTTACTTGGTGTAATGGAAGTGGAGCACTACTCATTGCCAGTATTATGTCAGATTATGAGTAGGTTTTACTTTATCTCTGTGTGCCAGTTGAAGAGTAACTGGGAAGTGGAAGAATGTGCACTGGAGTGGGGCTACAGTAAACTTACAGCTAGTTATAATAGCTTTTATCTCTTCTGCTACCTTAGAAATATGTGCCTGCCTGCTGTCATGGCTCTCTGCCTGTTTTAGCAAGCTACCAGTATTTCATCCATGCCTCATTCCCTTGTTATGAACTATTCTTGTAAGGAGATCTTATTCACGGTGTCATACTGACTAATGCAGAAAACAATTTAGAGCTCAAACATGGAGTCTGTCATGATATGCCTGAGATCTTCTACTATTCTGTACCTACTTGAATGTCTAAACAGATGTTGGTTTGACTTTGCATGTCAAACATGTCTTTGGTCTTTCCTTTTTAAGTGCTAAGAGATGAAGAACCAGTGTCATGGAGTAACTGGGCATTTTAGTATTCCAGCTATATTATCTTGATGGGCACAGAGACTGAACCAAAGCCATCCAGGGTTGTCAGTGTGAGCTGCTAATGTTAAATAGCCCTTGGCTCTAGAGCAAAACTGTACCTCTGTGAATGAAGAGGAATGCAGAATCTGCAGCAACAAGTAGTTACCAATGGTGAAGATCAGCAGATCATGCGGAGCCTACAAGGCTTGTATCCCTGGGCTCGTACTATCTGCTGCCATCAGCCCAGCTCTCTGTGACAGCCGTCACCTTGCTGGACTCTACAGGTTGAACAAAGGGAGCTAGGGAACTGAAAGTATGTCTTAGCCACTTGAATTAAATAGAGTGTGTAACAGTTTTGCACCCTTTAGGAGCGAGGTATAGCAGGAGACACATAATATGCATGGACCAGTGAGTTATGTTCGTCTCAAATGGATAATATTCCAAATTGCTTTGATTCAAGGGGATAAAGCAATTTTCATAACTTCTACTGTTGTCTCCTCTTTTGGGTAGTTTCATGTAAATTTTACATTAGGAAGACAATGAAGCTGTTAACTCACAAAAGGAGCTCTGAGGATCACAAGGGGAAAATACTCTAAAATGGACTCTGGAGAGTAAAACTTCCCAAACCACTGCAGAGACTGTGCTACCATCCAGAAATGACTGCAAAGCCTGTACGTGTGCACCGTTCTTTTTGTGAGTTGGGATGTTTATACCGATTCATTTGAACAACTGAAATCTCGTGGGCAGCATGCAACTTGCTGAAAGACGCAGGGATATCAGAGAACGCACTGCATTCAAACTAACACAGTCAGGTTATTCAGTCCCTGTAGTTTATTGGTCGGACCTATGCAATGATATGGCAATTCTTTGGCAGAATAGAAAACACAAGAGGTGGATTTGAAAAATGAACAGCACGCTCAGATCAATCTCTCTGGTATTCTTTACATTCGTATTTATCTAATTCCAAAATAGTCCATTTTCATTTTGCAGCACATCTTTCTGTTAGTTTAGTTTTTTTTAATTGCTTCGAAGAAGTTGCCTGCAAGGAAAACAGAACTTTTGGCTTCTGAGTTACCAGTTTGAGCTTATGGTATTTTGGAGAACATTTAAATTAGGGAGCTTGATGTGCTCTTGAGACTTTTGGATGTGAGAAGTATATTTTTCGTAATCCTGTGGAAAAGGGCTGTTCTGGCTTTAAACCTGAGAATGACATGTTGCTCCTCTGCCTTCTGCTGCACCGAAATGGATACTTACTCTAGGCAGCGCTTAGCCTGGTAGCCTTCTACAGAGTACAGCGGTAAAATCATCACTGAACAATTTCACACTGAAATGAAATGATCCTCATAACGGCATAACAGCCAAAGATTGAGAACATGATACTCTCAGTTTTGCATAAGTGAAATTCTGTGGATTCTCCTGGAGGTACTCTCGATTTAGCCTGGTATGAGAAAAGGATCGGATTTTCTCCTTTGCTTTTGCTTGTTTGTTTGCTTAATGAAAGCAAATATTTGGGGTCGCAGTGGTGCTGTAAAAGATTTCAATTAGAAGGTTTTTTGTACAGCTGCATGATCTATGAGGCTTGCCAGACGCTGCTTGTTAAAAAGGTATAACATACAGAGTTGTATCATCTACATCCGGTTTCCAAGAGCAGATGTATGTAATATACACAAAATTATATAAAAAATTGCAAAAGTGTTGTTTATTGTAAAATTTACTCATTTTGGAGGGTGAGAACAACTACTGGCTCTTTCTACTTAAGCTTTTTCTCACTGAGCTTAACATCTTTGCTAAATAACTAATTCTTCTCTTTCACTGGCTCCTATGCCCACAGTTTCTATCCATTTTGGTCGGACTATATCTCCATAACCCATATCATTTTCCTGCTGGAATAAGTTCTCACCAGCGTTGTCTATTACTCTACATTATCACAGCTATTCCTCTCCAACCCGGTAATACTCTGCCATGCCTACATCTCCTCTTGACTGTCCTTATTCACCTCCTTACTTATTACTCTCATCATTTGCCAGGCTCTTATTATGTGAATATCTACTGTAAAGCACTTCATAAACAAAATCTGTTTATAGAAACAAATGTTTATGCAATTAATTTTCTAGATCTGGAACCACTTAATACATTATTGGTGAGTTTCCCATTGTTTTCCATTAGAAGGATGAAATTACCTTTTCAAACGGACTTCGTCTGAACAGTCAACTAAGAAAACACAGCAAGCATTTAAAAGATTTACATCACGGCTAGAATTCAGAATTTTCTTTCTTTCCTCTTCAGTTTTTTCCGAGATGCACTTGTATCTCTGTCACACAAGGAATTCATTTAAAATTAAATCACAGAGATACAGTATGGTTTTGGGGGGGCACGATTCATCATGAAAGAGTCAGCTCTCGTCTTCCCCTCGCAGCGCTGCCGCACGACGTGTGCTTCACAAGCACTGATGAGAGAGAGCGAGCCCCTTCGCATTTCCCCATAGATTGTACGCAAGGCACGGCGGGGGTAAAAACACACGCTTATGGGTGGAGCCTCCTGCCACCCTCATTTGTCGCTAGTGTGTATCAGCAGTAGCTCCTCTGGACTCCTCGGGCTTGCTCTCCTGTTAAATAACCCTAAGGGCAAGCAGTCGTGGCCGAAGCCCTGGAGTGATGCCCCGCAGAGTGCCGTCAGGGACCGGCCTGTGACGAGCCGCGGCCGCAAGGGCTGGGATACTATGCACAACGTGCATGCGGTCTTCTCTTAGTAGTTACGTTCTTGTTTCCCACGTTAAAACCTGTCAGGTGACCTAAGAGCTGCCCCGGTGTGCTGTGCTGTGCGGCGTTTTTCTTGTATTTGAAACTTTGCAAGCCAAGAGGTTAATACATCCGTTTTCATCGAGGCGGGGGCTCTGCAGCGCTCCCTGTTCTCAAGGGCAAGGGTGGCCGCCACGGGGCCAGCGGGCCCCACCGGGCATAAGGAGGCAGGCCAGGGCAGGCCGCCGACCCGTGCTGTTTGCTAGAGTGCTCTTTTGCTCTTCTTGCTCCTTTAATTTTCAACTAGCAAATGTAAAAAATAAATTTCTAGTGCTTCTTGTGCAGGGTAAATTTGGAGAGTGTAGAATGAGTGGGAACTGATGGTGCAGCTTGAACCCCCCGAGCGGTGCTGGGAGTGGTATCTCGTGTTCGCCCTGGTGGCCATGGCAAGAAGCGGAGCCCCGGCTGCTCTGCCCCCCCTTACCCAAGCGGCCTCCTCCCTGGTCTGCTTATAGCTGGTGCCACCCACTGAACATCAGTAAAATGAGAGCAACACATATTTTCCTACCGATCTCAAGATGTTCTTCAGATAGATTTATCAGTCTTGGAAAGTAGTCTTTGCGTCATTAGTACGGTATGGCTGCGATGCCGCTTGGCAAACAAACCATTATGCAACCCTTAAAGCTCTTATACAGCAAAGCTGCAAAAGGGCATATAAATTTAAGCGTTTCTGAAAGTTTTAGGAAGGCCAGAGAGCTTAAACACTTAGAGACATAGCACTGGGAAAGATTTCCTGCATTACCAAGTCTGCTCACCCTCCTATTTTAGGCAAGCAGGTCATGCAAACTGATGAAGGAAGTCACCAAGCTCCTTATATATAAATATTTGGACTTTTTTGAGCAGTGAGGGAGTCATAACTAAGGAGTCAGTTATCTTTAGGGTAAAGAAATACACCAGTATCAAGTAGTGACTTCTAAACATGATTATACATTTGGAGCACGTGGCATTGGCAAATGTATTTGTAGATGAGGTGTGGAAGTGTATGTGCATTTCGGATTTGCAGAACTGTGACTGGACTGAAAAACCTCTGCTGTTTTTTGGGGTAAGCACAAAGTGTGTAAATTTCAATTGATCACATTTATCTTGTGCCTTCTTCATACCTAACTTATCATTCCAAAGCACAGCTTTTTAATTAAAACTGAGAAAACCAAAGCAGATTGAAAAAAAATGTTTTAGCAGTATTAATGGAATAGTCTAAGTGACCGTGCTGAATAACCCTTTTCCCCCTCACATTTTGGATCAATGCCTAAAGGATGCCTTTGCTTCAAAATGCCATATGTTAATTTTCTATGACACCTGTAAGGAGGAAGGCATAGATAAGGATATGTTTCAGAATTCAGGCTTATAGAAACAATTTTGAAACCTGGCACGGCGTGCAAGCCCTGGAGAGGGAGGTGCCGTCAGGCCTGCAGACTGTCTCAGGTTGACACTCGAAACAGGAGCTGCTGCTCTGTAGCAAATGGATTACCGAGGTCAGGTATGGCAGTGTCCCTGCTCTTCTGGATATAATTTTAATGATAGAATTAGATATAAGCACATTAAAATAATAAGATTTTTCACTGTTCTGTCTTTCAGTTTCGGTCTCTGACCAATTTTATTAGTATCCTGATTGAATCTGCTACAAATTCTGCCATTGGTTATTACTAATTTTTTTTATTGTTTTCCTGGCATTAGCTCCCAGGTAGATGTGGAGGTCCCCTTGTGCTGGGGACCATTTTATTTGCCCTGTCATAGAAAAAATTTGCCTGTAGTCTAAAGAGATGGTAGAAGAACTTGTAATAAGAAAGTCTGAGGTTGGCCAACAAAAGGAGGGAGGTGCTGGTAGTGAAAATCAAGCCATGCAGTTACACAGCTTAACTAATGCACAACTTGATAGCCGCAAATTATCTGAATTTCAAGACTATATAAGCATACACAAAAATAACCTCAGCTGCTGTGCATGCTGGCCTTCATGGTTTGATACTTGGCCAGCAATGCTCAGAACTTGCAGTGGTTTTATCTGTGAAGTATTTTCTGCCCTAATAAATCACAAGGAAGCGCCACCACGTCCCGTCCAAGTCTGCCTTTGCCTGCTTCGGTCTAAGTATCTTGCTCTGCTCTCCCCATACCAATGGAAGGGCTACCATTTTTTTAGCAGATGCTTTTCTTAAATAGCAAATCAGCTTCTTCTTGATAAAGGCAATGAAAATAGGAACAAAATCATGACTCGGAAACAGCGGGTATGAAATAGTTTCTTACTGTAACGCCTAGCCAAACCCTGAGTCAAAGGTCCACCTTTCTGACAAAAAAATTTCTAGGAGGTTTGAAACAGAACACTTATCACAGCAGGTTTTTTCTGGAGAAGCTGAAATATTTCCTTCGTTTTTTTAATTTAATATAAAGAAACTTTGAGGCAATAATGTGTGCATAATGGTGGTGGCACAGGGTTTTTTATTTCCCCTACAGTAACAGCATGCACTTGTAGAATAGGTTCATTAATCAGTTCTTTATACGTGTTTTCTAGGTGCTTATTTGTTCCGAAGCAAATCGTGAACTTTGAATTAAGCTTGCCTGACTTTATACCCAGAACAAATGGTGAAGGAAATAGGCAGTCACGCCATTAAGCTCCCTGTTTAGCCTCTTCTGGTACATATCTTCTTCTAAACATCAGCTGCTTTATTTTTACTTCTCATATCTCTGTTTGCTGTGCGCAACGTACATACTTGTATGCCTCATACATGTGTGTATGGCTTTTGTAAAGCATGTGGTGTATAATTCTGCATGTGGCTGTGTATCAGTGTATCCAGAGGTAGGATCTGGTGTCAGAGTGAAAATGGCACGGGAGAGGGGAATGAATGGGAGTGATGGGAGTGATTTGCCTACTGCTGGCAACTGGCTTAGGTTGTTGCTAACTTTTCAGGTCAGGCTTACTACAGTGCTCTTATGTTCATGCTTTTCAAATTCTGGCTTTTATATTGACTACCAGTTTTTTAAGAGCTAAGTTCAGATCCTGTAATAACAAAAGACACAGTTGTACTCACCAGCAGTTGACTCTGATGCTGTTGGAGAGCAAAATCTGCACAGTGGCATGAGTCTCTCTGGTCCCCTGCCGACCTGTGTACTGCCTGATACAGAAGCAGGCATTTGTTGGCTGCATTTGAAGCTTGTGCTTGTATGCAGTCTTATCTTCTAAATTAAACAGTTTTTCATAACTTCTAACCAACTCTAATTCATATCCCTTTACTAAGAGTGACAGCAGACTGGGCAACTTCACACCTGAAAATACTGGTAGATTTAATTTATGAGGTGTTTTAATGACAAGGTCTGAGAAGCTGAAGAAAGAGAGAGTTGCATCTAAATGTGACAAACAAGCATAGAGCTTCTATACTTATATAAACGTAGTTTAAAAGTTTTATGCTCCTGACTGCTTTGTATTAGACTGACATAGCATTTTCTGATAATGTATGGAAAGTTTGAGGTAAAACTGCTTTTCTGTCTTCATTTATTCTCTTTGGGGCGAATCCATCTCTGCAGAAGGATGGATTCAGGAAATCTGGGACAACAGCATGGCCATAAACTGTAGTTTTTCATAACCGTGCTGTCTGTGAGCCTAGCTTTTCCATACAATAAATCGTCTTCAGTAGTGGTGAATAAAAGCAGGAGGCTATGTTTCTTTTTGTATCGGCCATGTGACAATGGCTCTGAAATGGGGTTGCAAGTTAGAGAGAGATTAGTCCCTGAGGACGTAGATTCTTACTCTCGCATCCATGGAAAAAAGAAAGGTGAAGGCTTCTCACTTCTGCACACCTTCATCTTTACCCTCTTTTCTGTGGAATCTGATGGAATTACTGGGAATTAAGTAATTTCTCGTTCCAGTTTGTTTTGTAACATGAACCTCTAGGTACTTTGTTTTCATATGCCTTTGTCTACCACAGTGTCAGTCTCAATACAGTTTTATAAATGTGCTGTCATCTGTGTTCAGATGCTCTGTTTTGGTCTGAAAACAAAACATACCTACTGCTAAAATAAAATTAATATTTGTGAACTGTGAAAGTATTCTTCTGAAGTTGCATAGCTTTCTTACCTGAAATATTTTGTAAGATTTTTTTAATCATTTTTTAGCTTTAAGTAGTATCAACTACTAACCAACAGATTTCATGGTACATTGTTAAAAGAAAGTGAAAAGGACTTTGTTTAAAGGCTTAGGAGGACGACTCATCTTTTCACTCTACCATCATATTCCCTAAGGTCATGAACATTACAGAGAGTTACTGTGTCCACTTCCATCACCGAAAATATATGAAAGCAGTACGTTCCCAACTTCATCAAATTTTCTAAGGTCACTCTTCTACTGGAATAGTATGGTAAACCAGCATGTAGATCTGATTGCCACTTATCTCCATGTAATCAGAAAGTTACTTAAACTCAGTGCTTCTAGGTTACATTTTTGCACAAACGTGATGATGTGGTAGCACAACAGAGAGTTCACCTAGAAAATTATCAGCAGGGCCAAGAACAAAAACTATCCCTGGACAGTATCAGAGCTAGAGCTCTGACCTGGAATTAGTTTGAAACATTTAGACATTTATGCACGCATGGATTCTATTAACTTTACTTAAAACACAGACACCTCACAACAAAATTTGCCCAGAGAGCAAAATAGTGTCTAATTAAAAGAACATAAAAAGCAATATCATTTTTGCCTGCGAAGGGGGATAAAATGCACTTAGAACAAAATTCCCATACTCAAGTAAAAAGTGCACTGAAATTTTAAATCCAGATGAAATCTGATGGATTGCTTTGAATAATGGACTCAAGGAAAAGAAATGCAGTGTAAATATTCAAAGCAATTTTGATTACAGACATGTCTTCAGTTTCAGCATTCCTGAAATAGAAGCAGATCTTCAAATTGCAGCCATCTACTAATGGTAGATAATGAACCAGCACTGCAGTCTTCAGTTCTAGTCCCATCTTCTTGTAGGAATCGTGACCCAAAATAAACCTTCTTACGGACTCTTTCACTGCACAGTATATATCAGTGATTAACCTGTCCTGCTGCTGAAGCAATGCAGAGGATGGAAAATCCATGTAGCAATGGCCATTGATATTGAATAGCTTGCTAATAATTCAAAATGGTGTATCAGTGCATCACAAAATCATATGATAGTTATTCAAAATTTGCTTTATTTCAGTAAAGCATTAATGTTCAGATATTTTTTTCTCAGAGGCAATGATCCTGCAAAGACTCAGCTTTACATTCAGCTTTACTTACTGAGAATGCTCCTCTGGACATGAATAGCTCACACTTAAGGATCTGTGGTGGTATCTCAGCCGTAGGGTGTTAACATAAAAAGGGTTAGCAAAATGTTGGGTGTCCTTGTCTTTAGCTGCAGTTCATTTTTTAATTCATGCCACCAACAATTTCTTTTTTCACAGTGATCCACACTTTCTGCGTAGATCCACTGTGTCTCTGCCAACATACATCGTCACAGCTGACTCATCCATAAGCTTATTTTAATGCTTGCTGCCTCATTTCTGCACACCTTCCCTTTTCAAGGTCATTTTCATTTATGTCCAGGACCTAGTCTCCTCCTTTACGGTTTAGTTCAATTCACACATTTCTTAACTCTCAACACTTTTGACAGTCTTCCCTGTTTCTCCCCTCAAGGCAAGTACTTCGTTAGGGGCAGTAAGTCTGTGTGCTCCTGCCCACAGGAGGAGACGAGAGGGAAGAGTGCACAACAGAAGGGTGGTTGGACTGCCTAGACCAGACAAGATGCATCTTTAACAGTAATAGTGCCCGCCACAGTTTATCCGGTTGTAATGGAGGGCCTTCCAATGGTCGCTGCGCAATGGAAAATGAAGCGTTTCCGGAGGACAGCATTTCAGCTCCCTGGTGCATTGGCAGGATGAGTAGGGAATATTTTGCCCAAGGACATTCTTGTTAAAGGACAGTGTTCTGCTTCTTCCAAACTCTGATTTTATGCGTAAGTTCTCTATTTTTTTCCTCAACGTGACTGATGTGACTGCCTTTCATGTTTCAGAGACCAAATGAGTTCTAAAGAAATGTAACAGGGGATAGCAAATGACATTGCAAAAACAAACATAATCAGAATATCTGAATGGGACACTGAAAGCCTCTAATTTATTTTTCCTATCCCATTTGATAATGGACGGTTTGATCGGCTTGGATGAGTTTGTCCTAATACATGCTGTTATATTTTTAACAACCTTAATCATATCCTGTTAGCCCTACCATAACGCGTTGGCTGTTCAGACAAGAATCAGAGAGCTACAGAACAATCCTTCAATCAAACCCAGAAAGAGGGTCTGCTGAGGCATGGGAAATGAGAGTATTATGGATTTTAAGTGCTTCAATGGTAGTGTTTTTAGGTTGTCAGCTTTGATTTATGTCATTTAAAGTTGGCAGTACACAAATATGCAAATCACTCCAGCACTCAGCAGATCAGATGCAGTCTTGAATGTGCTGGAAGATTATGCTCCTAAGGATGGAGCAACCCTTGAAGTACTGGGGCTCAGCAAATCTTAGATGTAAAATCTGAATTGCCAGACATACGTTGCAAAATATGTATATGTTGCCTCACACATTGCTTTAGTTGTTCCTTTAGCTGCTGTACATATCCCCTCTAGGCCATTGCATCCTGGGCCAGGTGGAGCAACTCCGTGAGCAGCTGTGTATTTTCAGCGGGGAGCAGCTTTCTAGCATGCAGGGTCAAGGCACGTGGAGAGAGACACAGCTCGGAGGCAACCTGGAGAAGCAGTCCTGGCTCCCTGAGAAGAATGGGGAGAAGACAAGAAGGCAGGCACTGGAAATGATGGAAAGAAAGAGATTTTTTCCTGGACGGAGTGGGCAAGGAAGAGATTTGTTTAGAAACCCGTTTAATTTGTTCTTCTGGACAGACGTAGAACTCTCTCTAGTCCAAACTCCCGTGTTCTAATGAAACATAACATGAGTTTCAAAGATCTTATGGTGAGTACATTTTAAGGAAAAGGTGCAGGCAGATCTGTCTTAAAACTGTGGCCAGCTTAGGGTCATATCATAAGAACATGCCACGTTTCCACTGCCGCTTCACAGATTGGGCAGAGCCAAAGCAATGCTGTCAGCCCTTCTAGGCAGAGTCAATATCAGTCTGATTTGTTGCAGTCTGAAGTTAAAATGGTCCTTATGTTGTACTTGTGACAATATTTCAACACTGATGCTAATTCTTAGTTCCTTATCCAGTATGTAATCAGTGCTTGCATTAGCAACTTTCGTTGAATTCTTATAAGTAAAAAGAGGACAAAACCCAACAAATCTCCCTTCTTCAAAAAATTCAGAAATTACACAATAAAAGTTATGTTAATTCTTAAACATACCAATAAGCTGGGTTCAGATAAATGACTTTCACCCCAGAAGCTCTCAAAGCACTTTCCAAATATGAGTAATTATAATTCTGCGACACCAATAAAATAATAAGACTTTGTGCCTTATAGATAAGGAAACATAAGAGTATATGGCTTTTTCAAGAGTTTTAGTTAATTTTCCATCAGTTTCTTCATTCAGAGAAAATACTTCTTTCCTTATAACAGATAAATAAATATCTTTAGATTACTTTGTTCTCTTTTGAATTCTGATGGCATAAGGGTGTTCAACAGTCCAAAAAAAAAGTAACCGTAATATTAGAAAGAAGACAGAAATACACACACACACCAGCTACAAAAAGGTGCTATTTTTCAAGGCACTTGAAGATTCATTTCAGAGGGAAGAGAGAAGCTGTGCTAGTTCTCTACATAATTGTTAAGCAACATTTAACAAATAGTATGATGCCACGTAGAAAAAAGCTACTGCAAACGTGTTGATTACTAAAATGGAAGTGTGACCTAAGGAATGGCTACGTAATTGTATCGCAGCTTAAATGGTCTTGTGTACGTGTGTGTTCAGAGTCCTGCCTCACATCGTTAATTTTTTTTTTTTTGTACTCATGTTTCTCCAGAAGATGCAACAAGAGGGGGAGTGAGCTGGAATCGATTCCTTCTTGTTAATCACAGGCAGAACCGATCCTTTACAAAGTCAGTCAGCAGCATATGAGCAAAGACATGTGAGCATAATTTGAAGGTGATGGGCTGTACAAACGTAGGTGTGGTAGTAATCTGAACCCTTTCCAGCTCGTCGTGATGTGTAAGAGGGAAAGAACCCAACCTGACCTTTACGTCTGAGGTTGAATTTGAGACAGATGGTGAGGCACAAATTCTTTGTTGTGAATTGAGCAAAGTCAATGTAAAGTCACTGGCACACAACAAGTGTGGAGTCATACAACTGCTTTTGGACAGACTCACTTATGAAGGAGGTTTCGTGTTGAATGGCAAGGTCAGGACTGTGTGTGAAATGAAGTGTGACCAGCCTCAGGACAAAAGATTCTTCTGCTTCTCTCGAATTCTCGTTTTCACTCTCTTCCCCTTAACCTTTTCCCCTTTGCTCATCTTATATTGATACCTGCCTACTGCATAGCAAGTGCAGTCCTGAAGTGTCTTCTTGGCCTCTTCACTTCCCTGCTTTGACGCTCGTTTGGCAAAGAGTGCCAGTTGCTTGGTGGGTGTTTATTACAGTGCCGGATCAAAGCTTAAGGACATTGGCACTGCCTGAAACTTTCTTTGATCCACTGATGGTATTTCAATTAAAAGCAGATTTGGCAGGGCCTCTTGGTTTTCCATCAAACTTTACTTCATAGCCTATTCCTCTTTCACCTCCTACGCTGGAATCTTCCAGGGAAATGTCATCTCATTACTTGTTTTTCAGACCCTTCTCAAGGACTTAGGTCATGTAACAGTACAACACTTGTTTGATATTACCTGTTTCAACTCTAATGTCAGACTAGGATGATCCCAGTATGATTTCGAGTCACTTCTTCCCAACATAGGGTTCATTTATCATGTGTGTCCTATTTGCTTTATTCTTAAGTACATGCCTTCACATGTGATGTATTAAAACAGACTTTAGTTCCTTGCACTCTATTTACCAGATGATACACACTGTTCTGCAGTGGGGACCTGACTTCTGCATTTTGAAGAAGGCAGAGAGTGTTTTAGAGAAAACCAAAGGATGTTAAATGTGGCAAAAAGATAAAACAAAATAACTAATGAAATGAATTATTTAAAGAGAGAGCAAGAGCTAACAGTCTTAGAAAAAGTAGACTCAGAGGCTTAAATTCATGCGGTTACAGGAGGTGAGGGGAAAAGTACTTCAGCTTCTGTTTGGTTTAAAAAGAGCATAAGGCTTTACTGGATAAGTTAGCTGCTGAAAAACGAGTATTTGCCGATCAGCTGTAAGGAATGATTTGAGCAACTGAAAAAACAGCTCACAACACAAGTAGATAAGCACTGGCACTCTTTCAATTTGGCTGCATCACACTATAGTTGGAAAGATGGTACTGAAGATAGGCTAACTGAGTCCAGGCCTCCCAGCTGCAAAATCTAGGCAGGTTTGTTGGTGCTTTTCGAGACGTTCATTCAAACAACGGTATCATCCTTGGGTTCTACTGGTTGTTTAATTTGTAAGAGGTGATGTTATCTCCAGTTTTTTTAATCCGCTCCCAACATATTATGGTACCATTTTGGAGGAATATATCACTCTTCATCTTGAAAAGTTTTTAGATAATTTATATCCAAACTGGGGGATGGATTTCTGTTTTCTTACAAGCAGTGGGTGCAGACAAAGTTGCAGTGTCCTCACTCGTGCTGTCTCCTGGAGATGCCTGGGAAGGCACTTGTCACCTCCTGTTCCTGGCTGCAAAAGTGGGTGATGCAGGGGCTCAAGAGGCAGCCTGTGTTGGCTCGCAGGGGCAAACTTCACCCCCACCGAATGATATTTATTCATACAAACAAACTGGACAATGACCCATTAAAAACTCTTCAGATATTTAACAATTACTCTTCTGTTAGGAGAGTGCACAAAATTATTGATGTGGGGTGTACCATACTATGTTCCACTTCCTTCTGTTTTATTGAGTACAGAACCAACTGGATTTAATGGCAGTGAGAAATGACATACTGTATTCTGATGTGTAATGAAAATGTGGTGGTGTTAACTTCCGAAAACCAGATCACTGGGTAGTTTTGGGTCACTGCCACATAGTATCAGAAAAAGCACTGTATAGTAAGTAAAGTTATTACATCGAAGGATACTGTAGATTCATACTGATTGCTGTCAGTTGGAAAATTTTCCAGGCTTGAATTTTATTCCCTCTCCTTGAGTTCTGGTTTGCAGCTATCAAATAATGGTGCTAACTACTTCAGGAATGTGATTGCGCTTCCTTTTGTTTTGTGCATTGTAGACTCACAGTTTTGCCTTGCTCATTATATACCCTGAGGGTACGTCAAGTAAAGTTCATGTTAAATGAAGTGACAGGTAGCATATTTAATGTGATTATTTTAACCAGCCTGCTAAAGCTGGGAAGATTCTGATTGAGCTGCAGCAGGAAACAAAGCAAAATTGCCTGCAGCATGCTAGGAAATGCAGGAAATTGCCAGTCAAAGGGAGTATTACAAAATATACTGAAAGATAACAGCAAACTCAGAACGCGTTTGTGTTGAGATGAACGTGAGATTGGCACAGCCCAGAGACACTTCTGACAGAGCTCTAATTTGGGCCACTTTCTAATCCATTCAGTGAATGTGGTCCTGAAAATGAAGTTTGGCTGGGGAATAGAGGATGTGTGTGGTGCCGCTCACAGTGGGAGACTACACATCTGAGAGACAGCCAGGAGCAACAATAGAGAGAGAAGTATTTCTTGCCGTACAAATGATCATATGGAATATTAAAATATGCATTGTAGCAAGATCTAGCACAACGGAAAGCTTTTATAACCCAGATTTTTTTAAAGCTTTTGAGGAAAGACCTAGCTTGAGATGTTTCAAAGGGACCTGCATTCAGAAGGCAGATGCTCAGCACATTTTGTAGATTGGGTTCCCTTCAGATTTGGCCTGCAAAATTGAAGCACCTGAATGATTTAATCACTGTTGAACTTAATCTTTTGTGTAGCCATCTGGTCTTGATGAGATTTCTCACAGAGTCCCATGGGATTTGGGGTGATAGTCACCGCACTTTGGCTCTGGTGCTCTAACCGCATTTGGCTTTCCCTGCACATTGGCTTGAACACAATTGCGAGCTGTTTGTAAAGATGAATTCACAAAAGACTACGCTACTACTAACCTGAAAAGGAAGGAAGTCTTTTCCTATGGAATTATTACTCAAGAAAACACTACACAATGGGTTTTTAGTTAGTATTTTCTTTAAAACATTTTAATTAAACTTTTCAGAACTAAGGCAAGATAGGGCTATTGACATTATCTTCTTTATTTCTGGGATTGTGGATTTAAGCCAGTTTTAAATTAATTAGAATTCTGTGTGGCAAGGCTTCAGAGGTGTTTCTGTGCTTACCATTTAGCTTGAAAATGAAAATACTATTGTGAAATATCTAAACATTTACAATAAATTAATCAAATGAGCAAATTTGATTACTTGTTTAATTGTCCCAGAAAGGAAGTCCCTTTTCATAGTCAATGGAATTCTCTCAGCAAGAAAATGAGCTTTTAAATTGTGTGAATGTAAATATATATACATACATATACACATATATATATATATATGGGTCAAAAAGCATAAAGAGTGATTTTCTGTAGTCCAAAGTATGAATTCCGTGGATGTTTCCATAATTGGGATCACTCTCTGAATCTCATATCACAAAGCTCTCAGTGACTGAGAGTGAAAAAAAGAGCTTTATCAAATTGTTTTCTGAAGATCTTAATTCCTCATAACAAATAGATGATAGTAAAAACGAGATAAAAATTACTGTTTAATCACATGACCTTTCTTCCACCACTCTTTCCAAATGGCTAAA
Source organism: Dromaius novaehollandiae (assembly GCF_036370855.1). Lineage (NCBI taxonomy): Eukaryota > Metazoa > Chordata > Aves > Casuariiformes > Dromaiidae > Dromaius > Dromaius novaehollandiae. Next base: position 41,773,797 of record NC_088132.1, read on the forward strand.
TGTCACTCTGCCCTAGAAATGAAACATATTGAACCAGCATTTTAGTTTATTTTAAAACTTTTTTCCTAGTAATTGACAATATATGCTTTTTGTCCTGTGTTCAGTGCAGTTGTGTCTGGGTGATGCTTAATCCAAGGGAAAAATATTTCAGTTGTCACATAGATTGGAGAACTTTTAGTTGTGTGCAAAGAGTCTGTCGAGTACTGATTATGTTAAAAAAAATTAGAATAACTCAAACTCTCTGAAAAGCAGAACTGCTTTATCTTTCTTTATAATATACGATAAAATATAAGCTGTATGAGACAAAGTATTTCTTGATGTTTGGGCAGAGCAACAAGCAATTGTACTTCTATCTTATTTTGACTTCTTAATAACATGGAAGGTCTCATAAGCTCTTATCTCTCGTTACATCTGTTACAAAGCAATGTTATTAGTAGGCATATATGATAATTAGTACTATAGTATGCAGTGCTAGTACTGCATTTCTGAAGTGTTTAGCTGCCTTGTATAGGATTTTATATTATGCCTGTCTTTTAATAAAATGCCTCTCTTTTAGTAAAGCCAAGATTTTGCCTAGTTTTGCCTAGGCTTTCAATACTTTAATGAATAAATTGGACTCTGTATTATCTCCTGATTCCTGTGGGAGAATTACTCATTGTTTCCACTGCAAGCCCATCTCTGTGATGCCAGTTACATTCATAAAGTTAAAATGCTTGTTATTCCAACTCAGCACAGCTGCCAAGTAATGAAAGTATTAGAGTAGCATTGTACATCTGTCAGCCTATTTTGACTTCTGTATAATTGTGCATATATTGTTTTAAAGATAGTCTTATACTGTTAAATTGATGACTTAACTACTTTTTCTGTTTAGATTGCCCAGCTCTTGTCCAGTTCCAGGCTGTTTTCCTCTGAGGCTAATTACTTGGTTATTAGGAGCAGAGTGAAGAGTACAAGAAAACTAACCTGTATAGGAAAAAGGAGAGGTTCTGATAGTATGGAAACTGTTCACAAGGGTGCTGTAATCAGTATGTTTTCTTGAAGCACAGTTGAGGTAGCATGAATAGGGAAGGAGAAGTTAAACTTTTGATAACCACTGATAGAATTCATTGCTATTAAAAGCAAATCTTCCAAGCAGTCTGAGCAATAACGCCTTAATGTCATTTTGTGATAGTAACCCCAGGAAGAATAACAAACTTTTAACATTTTAAAAACGTATCTCTGTTTTCCATGTGTTGTCAGAAATCCTTTATAGCACAAGCATTAAGTTTCTCTGGCAGCCCCTCAAAGACGTTGTTACTCTAGTTAGCCGCTGTGTGTTACCAGCATGACTCCAGCCATATCTGTGCTCTGATGCCATTCATCACGATCCCTCTGACCTCACATCAAATGGTGTTTAGGCACCAAGTTGGCCTCTGCTGTCTGCTGTGTCTTGCTGCATGTTTTAATCCTCTATTTCAGCCTTCTTTGTGCATGTGGCCCCTGTTGGTGTGAGCCCCAAACCTTAGCTTGGCATCGCATCCTGAAGCTAGGCACCGCACTTTCCCCTCACCTGTGTTGGCTTGAAACCTAACCCTGCTGCTGGTCCTGAGTTTCGTTGAGAAGTCTGCCAAACACCCTTATCCAGTACAAAAATGGTGGCTTGCTAAGGTACGCTGTACAGGCTGCCACAGCCTTTCTGAAGTTGCATTAGGTTTATAACCTTGCATAAAGTTACCAGTGAGATCAGGTGACCCAAAAATTAGAGTGAGGCCACTCTTGCCCATCTAGATCCAAAGACTACAAGTCATATTTGGGGCCTGTATCAGCTGATGAATTAGGGCTAACTCTTAAGGTTAGGGTACGGTTTGCTACTTGCAATCCATAAAAAAAACTGCTGTAGTTGCTGAGGGTATTTAGGCAACCTTCACACGCTCAGAAAAGATGTGCAGGGATTTCAAATGAAGTTCCGTAAGGTGAATGCCTAATATCTGGGCATTGCAGCATTAAGCAACACAGCATCAAAGCCCCTTGGTGGGTCTCAGCTGTGCTCCCCAGTAATGCCTAAGCAGGACAGGTTCCAAGCTTTGTATAATTTTCTTTTTTGTATGAGTTATACAAGTGAGGCTGACAGTTTTCCACAGTACAAGCATGTTTTCTGATTTCCCATAAAACAAAAATTGTTGAGGATTTTGCTTAAATATTCCCAGCAAAAAACCCACCCTGCCCAGTCTGAAGCCCAGCATATAAATATCTCACCATGCTATGACAAGCAACCACATGAAAACAAGAGTTATCCTGCAAACAGTTTTATAGTATCTGCAATAGTGGGGAGAACAGTATCTGCTACAAGAGTGATTTGCCCCCAGTAATTGACTCATTATTTAAGTTGAACAATCCATCATAGGAAGAGGGAGGACATATGGAAAAGATTAAAGGAGTATTGTAAAAAAAGTAATAAATGTAATATTGGAGTATTGCTTAGTTAGCAGTTCCTTACTGAATGGGATGCAGCTGCAAGGGTCATTAATCCTCTCTAATTCTTTGCCAATCTTGATGTTACATAAGCAGTGGGAGTAGGACTAATGGAAGCTGAGTATGGATATTAATTCTCCTTTTGTAATTTCCTGTTTCATTTGTATTCAGTAGTCTACAGTTGCATACAAAGGAGGAAATGAGACTTCACCAAGATATAAAACAAACAAGGATGTTAAAAAAAAAAAAGAGAGATGAAGTAGCTCATAAAAATGAAGGACTGCCCAAACTTGAGTCATTTTTTATCTTCATTAGAAATGTCTCAGATTTGCATCACTTCATGACAAAAAACTTTCCTTTCTTTATTTATTCATCTCCTTGCTAGTTCCCAAAATGCTAGAAAACCATCTACAGAAGTTTTTCTGCTTTTTACTTTCCCTACTATTCTCCAAAAGCATAATGACCCTTTTGTCAGCATATATTCCAGATCTTCCTTCTCCATAAACTTACAGTTCCCTTTAGGACCTAAGGCTTATTCTGTATTTGCCACAATTTAGAAAGCCGACGTGGAAATCCCAAATAGGAGTAAGTAGTTCTGTGATCTTTCTTCTAAGCCCTTGTCCCTGATGACTATATATCATCTGGTTCATGATTAATGGGGGTCATCAGGAGAGACACAAAGACTCTGTGGAGTCTGAACCGCAAGCAGGAGCAGAGACTGCAGATTTTGGGGGTGGACGAACATGCTATTCCAGAAGCTGGAGATGGCAGACCAGGTCAGACAGCAGCAGCTCCTCTGGGAGCTGCTCAGCCCCATGCTATTCCTGCTGCTGCTGCTCCCAGATCCGGGTGGTCACAGCCCCACCAGCGAGTCATCCCCTTTGGTGTGGAATCTCCTCGACAGCCTGAGCCAGGGCTTGCAGTAGCTGTGCTAGGACTACCAACCTCGACACTGTGACACTTGCACTAAATCCAGGATTGCAGCTAAATCAGATGAGCTTTTCTATGTAGATGCATTGCCACTGGTGAAGTGTTGTGGCTGCTGTTGTTCTTAATTTAAAAATGCATTTCTGTAATAAAAACAGGGGGCTGCAATAATAGGAATAGTATGGGGATTTGCAGAGCTTTATGTACATCTCGCCTGGGTTATTCATGCCTTTTATCCACAAAGCTGGCAACTCCCTTCAGTTTGCCCAGTCTCACAGACCCAGTTAAGTAAGAAAACTAGCCTGGTCTTAAATGCAGAGCTCCCAAATGACATCTTTGTTCATAATGACCTTGCTCAAATGCAGTTTCCTCACCTTCTTTCTAATACACATCAATAATATACTTTGTACAAATATGAGTCATTGCTCATACTTCACATGATGTGCTTATGCACATCAGCTATCCTTATTTAGTAACAAGATTCTTCATCGGATGAGTTTTAGCATCCTTTAAACTCTTGCTTGTGTCATGGCAAGCCTTCAGAACAGGGTTTTCAGAAGGGAAATCTCTGTCAAATGGGTTGGAGGAATTTGGGAATGTTGACTTAGGCTTGTGGAAATGGAAGACCAGCGTTAAAAAGACGAAATGTATTGTTTTCTTTAGAGCATCTTTTCTTTCTCTCTGGGAGAGCAAGCAACAAAAGATGGTTAGACCTCAAGAGAAAATCAATTAATAAAATGCAGTAAAACATTGAAATAAATAAAGAGCCGACACATCTCTCTCTGACAGTTCTGGCTATCATATTTCATCCTTAGTTAGAGGTTTTAAATACACTTTCGCTTATTTATATAAGTAGTATAGGTAATAGAGATGAGAATTAAATAAATACTTACTTCAAATAAACCTGACAAGTTAAGAGGCAGTTCTTCAAGCACATTTCTTTTTGTGTTTAGAAAGTGTTTGAAAAAATATATTATTTCATATCATAGACCCTAGAACCTGAACTGGTATCAACTCCTTTAATTTGAGTTACATCAATTTCCATTGTATGGAAGAACTGGTCCTTGATATATGCTTGAAATTGACAAGATAAATAAGATATTGTAGTTTTATTTGATCCCGATTTCAAAAATACATAACAATTCTACACTTTGTTACAACTATGTGCACAGTTTCAAGAACTGGATAGAAACTATTTTGCCAAAACAGATGTATGTTGAAGCAGAATTATCAAATGCCACAGAGATCTTATTGCCCAAGAGGCGAAATATTTAATATAAAATAGAAAGAACAAAGTTTAATTTTTTCTCAAGCTTTGGCTGAAACATAAACCAACTAATTGTATTTGAAATCCCAAAGGCCTTAAAGAACATTTTTATAAGATTCCTTGCATCGTTTTGCAGACTCATGAGATCTGAACATTTAATTATTTTGCCTGCCCTGACTTTCGAGTTTTCCCTTTCATTGATGCCTAAAGTGCAGCCATTCATTTCATTAGATATCTCTACAGAAAGCAGGTGAGTGTGCCTAGACCAATGGGATAAGTCAGAAAATCAAAATGGACAATGCTATGCTAGAAGATACTGTGCAAAAAAAAATAAGCAGGCCAAAATCTTTTCCAGCCTGAGACCCTCTTCAAACTAAGAGCACTTGCATACATTTTAAAGGCCCTCATCTGCAAAAAAACCAAGCTGAATTTCATTACTCATTCGCATCAACAGACTAAATAGACTAATTGGGCCATCCAGAGTAGAATTAGAAAGCTGCACGGCAAGTCGCACAAAAAAGCTTTCATTCTTAAGACTAAGGCATTTAAATTTGAGTGGTTTTAGTGATGGGCAAATCTTCAAAATTTTATATATTGAATATTGTAGGTAACTATAAAGAAGTACTCCTCTTCACGCAAACTATTTTAGAAATTTTGGTACCAACGTTCCTCATACCTTCCACTTAAAAATACCAACCTACGCCAACTGCTTTGCCCCCTTCCTCCCATTGCGCTTGGGAGCAAGCTCAGCAGGATCATGTATTTTCATAAATGGTCTTTTTCCTTTCTACAAAAGAAGAGGGGAAATAAAGAAACTCTACAATTATTTTGTACCAACTGTAGCAATACTGAAAAACATCTTTGTAATCTAAAGCACTTTCTTCCATGTGTGAAAACTGTTAATAGAGACTCCCTGGAGCTAACAGCAGTTTAAGCATTGGGGCAGAATATTAAGCAGTGGTATCTCTTTGTGGAATATGAAACTCTTTCTTCAGTCCACAAAGCTAGTACTACTGTACCTGTCACCATACACAGTGTCTGAAACCATAAGTGTGTGCAGAGGTGTCTAAATGGCCTTGCAGTTACAAATGGGGATTTATTTTTCTCTTAATGAAGAAAAGAACAAAAAATCTCTTACAAAGCCCCGAGCCAGGGAACACAAACAGCAAACCCTGCATTAGCTTGCCTCGTACATGCCCTGTGCTTTCCCGTGATTGCCCACCGCCCAGCACGGGGACTGCCTGCCGGGCCGGCCGCTGTGCTCCTGCCCAGGAGGCAGCTGCGGGGCAGGGAGACATGTCGGGGCATTTTCTCAGTCACATGTGGATTATTTTTTCCTGTCTCTTTTCCCATCACGTCTTAACTACTCTCTATTGAAAAGAAGGTGGGGTGGTAAAGGCACCGAGTAAGCTAAAGTCGGTTTTAAAGACTTCTTGCCACCGTGCTATGCAGTTTAGAAGTACGGGAACTGGTAAATTAGTGGTACAGCTTCGGCTGCTCATCAGCCAGGCCTGCCCTTAGGTCATTCCTAAGTAACTGTGATACCAAAGCGGCATCTGACTGGCTCAATAAAAGCAGTGAAAATAGCTTGCTTATGTTTCCCTCTCCTATATCCCAGCGGAAGATTGGCTGAGCCAGACTTGAGCATCTGCCCTCGTGTGGAAGGGAACTGCGAACTGTGGCTTCTGAAATGCCTTTTGAAATATTTTATGAGCAGATTTAATCTATGCTAGGCAGCGTTTGTAAATAGGAAGTGTGGTACTGCTACCGACGTTGCTCCTTGTGAAGATTTGACCTGGTTCACAACAGCCGTAGTGAATGACCATAATGATACTATAGAGTTTCCTTTGGTTTTGCTTAGTGCATAAAACCCGCCAAACCTGCAAGTCTCACCAAGACTTCTTGCTATGAAAGCTAACATAAAAAGCATCTGAACATCATCTACATTTATCAGAAGAAATAATTACTGGTACTTTCCTTCCTTCTGTGAACTCAGCAAGAAAAATGAAGTCTAATACAAAGAACTGCAGAGCTGCCATTTTTTAGGAAGTATAAATATCATATATAACATGATACAACACCGAACAAAGCCAGTAAATCATTTTGTTGTTATTGATTTTAAAGGTGGGGCTAATTGATTTATTGAGACAGTCAAACAAATCATAGTGAGTAATATATTCATCTAATTGTATCTCTTTTGTTGCTCATGAAATATTTGCAAGCAGATCCTGAAATTCTGAGATGCATTTGTTTTTCTAAATAATTCACAAGATATATTCACCAGCACTTCTTAGCCCATGATTTAGTATCATCGCCTCAGAATTCTCTGCACTTTGTTACTGTACAGGGTGAGACTTCATTAAGATGCTGAATGTTCTTTAACAGTTTGAAATATTCAGATTTTTTTCCCCTTAGTGAAGTTTTTTTGACAGCTTTTTTCATGATTTGCTTGCTTGATTCCACCTAGCAGTAGTGATGAGCTTTCTTCAGAAAAACTCATATGGCTCCAAGGAATAATATTTCAAAACAATCTCAGAAATTGGGAAGGCTTTTAAGAAGTGAGAAAAACCTTTCTTTTATCATTACTGTAAATTATATGAAAAAGATAGCCTGTTGTTATCAGGAGGCTGGAGATTATCAGTAGGGACAGGTGGGCTTAGCTATGTTGAGTCAAAGATATCAGCAGTGAAGGATGCACCAATACTGCTAAATAGGAGGAGACCAGGGGATGCGTCAGAGCAGTGGGGCTGTGATTATCCACCGAGTTTCGTTAGTTCTCTCCCCTGCTGTGCTTTGAACTGCTCCAACTGGCTCCTTCCAAGATAAATTTGTTCCAAAGGTGGCAAGCCCTAAAGTAGTGTCGACACTTGTCAAGTGGTGCCATCAGAGAGCAATTCTTGTCCCTCTTTTATTTAGCAGTATAGGTATAACCAGAGAGGTAGAGCTACCCAAAGGTAAGTGGTCAGGAGATCTTGATTTTCATCTAACCTAGGGGTTAAGCTCACTGTGCAAGCTTGCTCCTGCATCTTTTTTATAACACTTTGAGATCTATGGATGAGGAGTGCTTTGTAAGTGCTAAATGTTGATTAATTACTATTATTACAAGCATTGCCAGGTTGGCATGCTGGGGCTGTTCAGTGTGAGCGGCCCTAATCACAAGTAATGAGACATCAGTGGGAAATGACATTGGTTCCTGTGGAGTGCTCTATTGCTATACAGAAAATGCTTTATTTCTCCCCTCTTAGAGAACTAATTGCTTTGTGTTATTGTTTAACATCGTGTAATTGCACTAGTTGCCAAGAAGGAAAAATAAGTGGTTCTTTTTGGATCAGGTTGTAACTATGCATTTAGAGAGTGCCTAATGTGAAATCGTGACTACAGATGAAAGAGGAAGGAACCCCAAGGGCACCATAGTCCCTTCTGAGTGTGCCTGAGCTTCCTATTTGTAAATTAACACCATTAACATTAATGGGAGTTACACGTGCATATACTGTGAGGAGACTGGCATCCCAAGTGCAGAATACTACAGCGCAAATGCAATTAATGACTCTGCAGTGTGACATGCCAGTGCTTTCCCAGGCACTGAATTAGCGTTGAATAGCAGATGGTGGGCAGTAAGAATGTGCAAGTTTAAGATAGATCTCTGCATTTTACACAGTTGCAGTTTTGACATCATCTGGAGGCAGATGCAAAATAAAAAAGAAAAAGAGGGATATAATCCAAGCGGTTATATACGCATACAAATAGTTTGCTGCAAAAAAATTTAATATTTATTTTTAATATTTTTAATATTTAGCTCCACAAAAATTGTGAATAGAATACCTCTATTTTTAGAAATGAACATTAGTATCACTAGAAACTTTTACATGTAGAAAGACTGATGAGACAGAACAACAAACTCCGTCTGCTTTGTCACTCGGGTAGGTGCTGTGGGTTCATGAAAAGCCTGGTGGGCCTACCACATTCCCGCAGAGCAGGGGTATCGCCAGGAGTGAACCTGCCCTCCCCTGATCTTGTCACACAGGTACTCGTATTCTGCAGTGGAGCTGGGAACACCTGCTTCAAATTCCAGACAAAAAGGAAATAGTGGCCCAAAAGCTGCGCTTTTTTCTTTTTCTTTTCCTTCTTTTTTTTTTTTTTTCCTGAAAGACAGCTCATGGATGGCAGGTTATGGTTAAGCTCCAGGCTATAGTACAGCTACAATTAATTGACTTACTTTCCCCAGGTAATAGCAACGCTGATATATGCCAAAAGGGAAATCCAGAAGTTTGTGTGACATACAAGGCATCTCAGAAACTAATTTAACTGTATTTGGTGTTCTGAACATATCTATTAAGTAAGCAATTTGAAATGCTTTAGTATGCTAATGTTTATTAATAGCTTTGTTGAATAGGAAAAGAAGCTGCAGGAAATTATCCATCAGTCTCTTGGTTTCGGTAGTAATGCCCCTGCACTGCGAATGAAAGGTGAAAGGAGGTTCCCCAGAGGTGTCTGCAGGGACCCCTTCCATATACATGATTCCTACTTTCTCTCCCTTTACTGTGCTTTCTTCCTTTTCTGCTTTATTTGCTATGGGGAGTGGGGGTAGGAATGAGACCAGAAGAAACATTTTACACCAAGACTAGCCTCTATTAAAAGAACCATTTAAAGTTGCCGCAATTGGGCCTTTCATTCCAGTCACACAGACAAACTTTCTGTGTTATCCCAGACTTTTCTGCACTGCAACTTCTGTTCCTTCTCCTAAGGCTCACGCATGTCATTGCGCTCCCATACTGAACCTATTTGTCTTTAAGGCAGGGAGAGACCTGTGTGTGTGAATTCAAGTCTAAAATACAAGACAGTAAAAGGAGCCAGGACACAAAAGTGGGTGCTCTTGAGCTGGCACAAAGCCAGTACAAAGCCAGTAAATCCACACGTCCCTCTAGCAGTCTAATGAGGATTCTCTAGGTCTATGGTTAATGAGAAAATGAATAGTTGCTTTGCTTTTAAGAGTAACTGCACAGATTTTGCATATGATGACTCTGGTCTCCTGTGTGATAATAGATACTGACTTGAATCCCTTCTATCAAAGTTGACAAAAAAAGAATGTAGGAAACAACACAGATGTTTCATTTTAGCTCCCCTTTTTTCTTTCATAAGAAAATACAACTTTAAATAAAGTGACATCCAATTTTCATTTGATATTTGTGTTTTTTTCCTCTAGTCTTTTTTTGTCATAGGATCTTTTCTAATGTATTGTGCTGCTTAGTTCCAGTCTTCCCTTTACATGATGGTTTATTCTTCTTAAGCGTAGTTCATAGAGTAGTTTTCTGGTTGGATTTTTATCATCAGTTTACAGGCTGCTGCAAACACCTGTTTTGATTACAGAACTGCTGGCTGCATACCCTGTAGTTTCTTTAAGAGTGGTTATGGGTTATTATTTCACTTCAGAGCTAAACATTTACTTAGTGTATACCCCATCCTCTTGTGTTATAAAGGGAGCTTCTAAGGTGATAGATGATTTACTCAGTGCTTCACAGTACGTGTTTCTACTGCATCTACCACTTATTAAGCTTATGGAATGATCCTGATATTGGTTAAACAGTGTTTTCTGTTATAGATAGTTGATGCTTCATGTATCATGTAGTGCTGAAACATAGCTTAACTCAAGGCTGTGGCTTCTTAGGATTGGCATAAGGACTAAAAAAATTAATATTTATGATACTAAAAAGCAATTCTGAATAGTGCATTCAGAGATTTAATTTGGCCCAGTACTTTTAGTAGGGAATGGCCTGGAGCTGCAGAGTTATGACCTGAAAATTTAATTTGGAGACATTGCTAAAGGTATGTTTAATCTCTGTCTAACTGCAAAGCCTTCTCACATAAAATTGCTTTAATTTTATTAGGCAGATCATGACAACAGCTGAGGTCAGCAGAGGTAGCAACTGGATGTCTGCAGCAAGAGAGTGTGAGCTAATTCCTTCCCCAAGGAGCAATGGAAATAGGATCTGGAGGCCACTCAGCTTGATTGGGGGTGGGCAGTCTTCTGGAAATACTAAGGGCTTGAGGCAAGGAGACAGGTGATTAGAAGATAAATGGTCTTTGCATGAGTTTCGGACTATTCTTTCACAGGGGCTTCATGATCAAATGTTCCTCTGGACGTGTCAAATTAATTTCACCCTGAAATAATATTGAATGCATGTAAGCAGATGAAATATGCTATGCAAACCATTTCCTTTACTTTGGTCTTACTCTCTCTCTTTTTTAGCACTTTTTGTTTATAAATGAAATAGCATAGCATAGGTGCAATATGACCTCTAAGGGCAGAGTTCTGTCCCTTGCATGGAGGTAGATTTAAGGCAAAAAACACATCCACAGCTCATAACTACACTAATTGCCTCCATCAAAAGGCAGGAGTACCAAAACAGAAGAGATACTGAAAGCAAAACTCTTGCAGATGCCTCAGTGAGGAGAAGCCACAGAACTCAAAGGGGACCTATGAACTGAGGAGGCATAGGCAATAAAGTTATATAAAGGCTGACCACCACTGCCTCTTCTTCTGGCTGTGTTTGAAAAGAAAAAAAGCAAGGCCTGCTCACTCCTTTAAAAGGCCGCTGTCTTTTTGAAAAGTATTTAGGTAGTAGATCTGAAATGGATGGAGGTATCCACTCCTGAAGGGGACAGAAGGACAGGCAAATGTCCATGAGTTAGCATTCTCCATTGCTGAGCTGTGGGACATCCCCAGCAAGTGGTCTTTCCATGTTTCTGAAGTCCTAGTGATCCATATGGAGAACTTACATGTATTGAATTCTACTCACGAGAGGCCTTCTGAGCTGTATTTGAGCAGGACCTAGCCAGGATCAGACCATGCCTCGGTGAAGACAGAGGCATGTCTAGTCTGCAGGCACTCTTAGTCAGAGGCAGACTTGGGCTGCCAAGGAAAGTTTGGCCAGTCTACTCATGGAAGTGGAGAGAAAAACTGAGAGCATGGAGCTGCTGAAGACCAGGCTTATATGTAGGGTGGAGGAACAGCTGGTCTGACCCCAAAGCCCAGCCCCAGGTTGGTAGAGTCGCTACCCATGGACCTGTGTAAGAGCAGCAAATCCCCTAGAAAAGGGGTTAGCTGGGGAGCAGGCCTTGCTGGAGATGGATTTTAACAGCCAGTTAAATAAACTTAATATTAATTTTATTAATAATATTTATAAATATATGTATATAATTAATACTAAACTTAATATTAATTAAGTTTATTAATATAAATAAACTTGATAAAGGCTGAATAAACTTGTACCAGCCTGCCTCTGGGTGAGCATGCCCCAGCCTTGGGTTGGGAGCTGGGTGGTTCAGCTGGCTGGCTGAGAGACAGTGTGTTAGCATAGACACAGTCAGTAAGGTAGCTGCGCAGCTTCTGCACCAGAGGTGGTTTCAACCCGCCAGAGGTGGTTTCAACCTGAGTGCGTGTGGAATGAAAGTTTCTCTGCCTGCTCTTGAGGCTTGCTAGACCTATTCCTAAACAACTAAGCAAAACAAGTGGAATACAAATGAGTGTGAAAGGAGGGCAGGGAAGCAGTGAAAATAATAGTAAATATAAATAGCTTGCAAAACAGGAGAAGTAATCACAGCTCTCCGCTTCTTCAGCTTCCGTTGTCATTGCTAGAGATTAACTTTAGCATTTTTCTCTATGATTTGCGTACGAACTCTAAATGGCTGGGCTAGTCATGGTGACTTCCATGAGAAATGTAGCTTGTTTCATTATGAAGGTGCTTGGTGAAGATATTTTTTTCAGAAGGCTCTTGGCAATTAACTATTTCTCTTGAGAACCCAGAAGTATATTTGACAATGACAAGATGACTCATTTTTTAAAGTAATACGAAAAATTTTGATTCTTACAACTTTCAAAAGAAGAAAGTGAAGAAAAAAGGTTTCTTGAGCCCTAAATGTGCACATGGTTCTCAAATGGAGTCTAACCCACCACTTAAAGTGCTGTGAGACTCAGAATTGGTACTGCTGGTAACAAGAAGTTTTGTACAGTTAGAGTTGACCTATCACAGAGCAGTTGGAAAGCAGCCAGAATTGATCACCCATCATTTGGGAAAAGTTGTTTATTATTCACCTTGTCTCCACTGCCCCTCTCCAGCTGAATGTTCTGACATAAACGCAGCAGGTCTGTGCTGTTTTACCACATCAGTGCTTAGTCTTAGACTTGATTTCCATATGTCACAGAAGAATCCAGTAATTACTCACTGTTATTTATATAGTAAGATGTTGCATTACTTGCTAACACCCACATATTGGGAATAAATATACCTCCAAGTACAGTTTAGACCAAGCTGTTAACTGCAACCCACATTTTCTATTGGGAGTTTAAGAATCTGGGGATTTCAGAAGTCATTTTCTTGATTCCCTAACTTCTTTATAACAATCTCTTATTTTTTTCCCATTCTCAGACTTGGGTCTCTGTCATCAGACCCTTCTTTTTACAGAAATCTCTTAAAAATGGTGCAACAGCTGAGATTATTAGGCTAGACCTCATTTAAAGCTGAGTAGGTATCTTCCAGATCTGTTTGCTGTTTCTGCCATGTACACCATGAGAAACATCTCAACCAGATGAGTTGGATTTATGAAGCAGCAGTAACAGCCTGTGTTAAATACTACTCGCTGCTTCCAGGGAAGTGGTCAAAGAGTTCACGCATTCACAAAAATAGTAAATTTGTCCTCACTTGTGTGTCCTCTGTTGCCAGCTATTACCTCTCTCTGTTTTTCTTCTTGCCAGCAGATAGGAGATCCCTGAACAGAGAGTGGAAGACCTTCCCTTAGTTTTCCCTGCCTTCTTTCTCTCCAATTGAGAGGAACTGTATCATTTTGTTGCTGTCAGGGAGCATCTCTACTCATCAGCTGCCATGGAACGGGAAACAGCCTTACGGACATTCGTATTATAGGCACATGAAACAGCAGGGAATATTTCTGAAATAGTAGATTAGCATAAGAGTACCAAATAAGTATATTATCATTTCTTTTACAAGGAATGTTGTTTTCTACTGCTTCTGCCTTATTTCTGTCTTGAGGTTGTATAAACCTTCAGATTCTGTATAAGCCTTCAGATTCTGAGGCTACACACAGAATTGTGGCTCGATAGCCATAATTTTTTTATTTGTCTGTCACCATTTTTTTTGGAAATTGGGAAGTCCTCATCATCAAGGCTAATCTGAAAACCAGAAGCTGTATATGTCTGTCTTTCCTTATCATCAATTACAAAGCTTCCTTTTCTGTCTTCAGGGAAAACTGTCAGGTTGAGAACTATTATACTCTAGTCATGTTATATTAAGTGGCTAAGTGATTAGTTGCAAGCTAGTACGAAAAATCCCATGGTCTTCTATCTGTTAGAACTAAGACAAGCAATGTCACTTGCAGCTGAAGCTCTCATTTTGTGTTAGCTCAAGCATGCAGTTTGTTTTTTGTTGAAGCTTTTTAAAAAATAGTTGCTGATAGTCTGTGCCATCCGCTGAAAAGGGATGGGAAAATCAGCTGCCTGATAGAAGGGCCTTAAACACCCGCTTGACAGTAAACATTCAGTAGCTCCATTGACTGCAGTGAAAGTATTCATATGTTTAAAATTAAACACCTTTTAAGTGCTTTTCTGGGTAGGGCACATTTTTTAAACTGGTGTGACTGAAATGCCATCAACATAACAATAGCTGCAGGTGGCTGTATAGTTAGGCTTTCTTGAAGCAAAAGGCTTCAGTCTGAGATGGCCCTGGCTACTCCAGTGCCCAGCCTGTGTTTCTGGTCTTATTTCCCTCTTTGGGTTAAAACCGGAACGATACTCCGGTTCCCCAGTACAAGCTGCCTGATTCGGTGGTGCCACATGCAGCATCTCCCTAGCTGCCCCCCGTGCCCTGCTCCCTCGCGGGGCGGTGGGACAGGCCCGGGCTGCCAGGCCCTACCCTGCCCCGCCGGCAGCCCCTGCGGATGCCAGCTCCCCCGAGCCGCCAGCCTGCGCGGCACCCTGACGCTGAGGTAGGTGTGGAAAAATACGGTGTTTTGTATCTGTCATATCTCAAAATCCAGGGGACCGTGAAGGAAATCGTGTAGTTCCTGTCTCTCTGTGGCACTCTAGAGGAAGACCAGTGTGCAGTAGGTCTCATTTTTGAGCATTTTTACAATGAAGAGGAAATACAATGTTGTTATTTTGAAAATAAAACCAGAGTCCTGGACACAATTCTCTGGGGAGGCATCTTGATGCAGTCGTAAAGCGGCAATAGCTGAGGCCCCCACTGTTGTCCATCTCTAAATAGAGCAAATCTAGTCATGTTTTTTTTAAATTTTTAAGTTCATTGAATAGGTCTTTGGAAATGATAATTATTTCCCATGATCCTAATGCTAATCCTTGGCTGTTTACAACGGTTGTAGCTTTCTGTGTACACGTGGGCTCTGTGCAAATCTGAAAAAATGACACAGAAATTTCCTTTGTAGGTGCTATATGTACTTTATTGTAATAAACTCAATGTGCCACGTAGCACAGAACTTCCCCAGATTTCTCTTGACATTTCTGTAGCGTTTTTGTTTTGTCATATCGCTGTATCCACTTTCTGACTTTACAAAGTTCAGGCACTTCCAACTTGCCTTTCTATAAAATGCTGCAAGGCATTTAATTAAGTGGTTCAAATATGCCTGTAATCTAGACTGAGAAAGGTCTCTTCATTGTTGCCCAAAGCAGGTAAGCAATTAAGCTTTGCCCTCCAAGGTTGTCGCGCTGTTGCAGGGGATCCTGCAGCTGCAGAAACCAGCGGCTTTCACAGGGACATCAGTCAGAATAATTCATGCGTGCCATATGCTGTCGTTGCTCACAACTGCAGTTTTTGCCACTGGGTACTTTGTTTTCTTCTTTTAATGTCAGCTTCTCCTCCCTGCCCCACACCCATATCATGGTACATCTGAAGTGAGGTGCATCCCTACCTCAGTGACATTTAAAAAGGAAAAGATGGAAGAAATATGAAGTGTGACCAGTTCATGAAAGATTGTAGTATTTTAAATATATGTGCGCTATTCCAGGTGTGTGTTAGTTATATACCCTTCCTGAGCTGAAGCTTTCTGAGCCTTCCACTCATCCGTTGACTGATTCTGGGAGTGATCCTGGAGCCTGAGCTGCTCCAGAAGCCAGGATTTTGTGTTTGGTAGCCAAAAAATAAAAGCAAGGTTGGTGAAACTGCCAGATGGAAATGCCTAAGAAAAGAGTTATTCTGAATGCTCTAGCTATTGGTCTTCTCTAGGTTGAGTATAAGCTATTGTTGATTTAATATAAAGCAGGAGTGGAAATAGATGGTAGCTTGCTTTTTCAGGTTGTAGACTGGTACTGAAAAAAAGGGGGGCATTTCCACTGTATTGCTCTGCTGTGCCTTGAGCCAATGTCACTGTTATAAAAAAAGCCATGGTCATCCCAGGTATACCAGGAGCTTTCTTGTCCACAGCTGCTCTGGGGATCCCAGCTCAAAGAGGGGGGTTCTTATGACAAAGAGGAAAACTCTTTTCTGTAAGCACAAACTTTGCAAAAATGGGGATCCTTGTGTATCACCCACTCTGTCCCTTACGAGCACCTTGTCTGTGGAACTGAAACTCATAAGAAGCACTATGGTTCTCCTTGGTGAGGACTGTCGATATTTAGGAGAGAGGAAAGCCTGAAAGACAGGCAAGCATTTAGCCATGACCTCCCATTTAGGACCCACTTCTTCTTTCCAAGGAACTGTGGGGCTCAAAGCCACTGATGACAGGAATTATTTAATTACTAAATAAATTTTTTAATTTAGAAAGTTGTTCAGACTATAACCACATAAGTTAACCACTGTAAAAACATTACTGATAAATATTTATTAATTTTTAGCTACTAAGTAAACAGTTGTCTGGTTTTAGACCATTGCTTATCATAGCAACTTACTATTTGCATGCGGTGACCACAGTATACTCTCACAGAGAAAAAAAATGTGCCGTTCCGCTCAGCTACTGAAAAGTTCATTTACTACCATTTGCTTCCATCAGAGCATGTTGGGACGAGGGGGAGAATGGAGAAATAAA
Source organism: Dromaius novaehollandiae (assembly GCF_036370855.1). NCBI lineage: Eukaryota > Metazoa > Chordata > Aves > Casuariiformes > Dromaiidae > Dromaius > Dromaius novaehollandiae. The sequence goes on from NC_088132.1 coordinate 41,790,490, forward strand.
CTCTCTCCAGAAACACTTGGACATCCGTTTCCTTTCGTCTTCTCCATTTACATACGATGGATTGGAGTCTATTCTCCTCTCACGGGTGGGATTTGTCATGGACCATGGCTAACCAGAGACCGCCATGACATGACAGTAGCATGCGACATGCTTAAGTGAAGGCTCAGGTTGAGGCTGCACCATGCAGGTGAGTCGATCTACGAAATATGCGTGTCCCACCCCCCAAGCTGAGATCCTGCTCCTTCGCCTCCTCCCCACCATGTTCCCAGCCCTGTGGTCCAGCCTAAAACTGCCTCAGCAAATTCAGAAACACTTGTGCTGCTGAGCTAACTGGCAGTAGGGCTGCGTGGCTGGTGGGTGAGGGCAGGCGAAAGCCAGGCAGCCCTTGTTGGTGGCAGCATGCTGTGAGGTTGGCTCAGGTCTGCTGTGAGGTTGGCTCAGGTCCACTGTGAAACCTCATCCTCAAGCCCTCGTGTTGTTCCTTTGAACTAGCAGGGTCCCGACTGGGGGTCAAAATGCTGTGGGCACTGAAACAGCCTGCAGAATTATTTCATTCATCATTTGAAAAGCTCCTGCTGCTAATGATGATGTACAACTTGGATGTGTCCATCAGGTCAGCGTCACTGTGTCTCAGTAACATACCACAGATGACAAACTGGGATGCTTCCTGCTTCTTGCGAATAAGACACTTATGTCTCATCTTTCAGACTCACTTTTGCCCCGGTCTGTTTGAAGTCAGTATACTTTTCTCTTGTCTTCAAAAAAGAAAAAAGCTAGCACTTCCCATTAAAGCCCAGCCCTTGCTCTGTGCACGGTGACATTGCCTCTGTTTGGTGTCACCATTTTGAGATACTCAGAGGAGCTCAAATGAGGAGATGACTGTGTGCCTCTGGCTTCACCACTGGGCCTTAACATTTTTGAATGGAAATGTTTGGAAATATCATTATCTCCAATTTAATGTGGTCTAGAAAATATCTGTTTCTTTTGTGTCTGAAAATGCTCCTGATAAAATTCAAACACTTTTATGTTGAAGTAATGTCCTGCGACGCAAGCAGAAGCATCGCAACTGTGCACTCAGGTCTAATTAAGGAACAAATTACAGCACGGGCCTGCCCTTTTAGGTGGTGGTAATATCCGTAGATTAGATTGCTCGCTGGTGTGCTTGCTTTCGCTACGGCTGGAAATGTTACAAGCCTAATCTGCGTCCTAATGAAATTTGACTACTACATTGCAGCCAACAAGATCAGGTGTCAGCCATGATCATAGAATGTGATTATTGGTGTCAGGGTTCATAAATATTGTAAGTACCTTTACCATATTAACCAGAAATATTGCCAGCTTTTTTTATCAAGCCTTCCTTGGTGAAAAGGGAACCAGAGGGTAAATCATCTAGAAGGGGAAAGAGAGGAAATCCACTCAGAAGGTACAGTTATGTGCAATTAGGAGAATTAATCAGTACATACTTTTCTGAAAAGTAACAAAATAAGAAATGTGTGTTGCTACACAGAAGAAGACTCAGAAGACTCAGCTGACAAGCTGCCATTGCACAAAGACTGGTGCACTTTTCCCTCTTTTTCTCCCCCCATCACCTTAATTTTGGGCATATTTTCTCAGGGAATAATAAGTACAGAATGCAATGGTTTGTTTTGCATGAAAAATGTCTTAAAAGTAGTTTGCCCATTGTAGATCTGAGTAACATTTTAAAAAACAAACAAGATGTTAATCATGAACTAGCTTTCCAACACAAACAGTACTTTGGGAATTAAGAAAGCAGCTCTGTCAAGGAATTAGTCATAGTCAAAGTCTGAAACAAAATAAAGCATGAAAAACCACAAGGGTTCTCAAATTCGAGTGGTTTTCATAAAGTGTACAACCCCCTGTAAGCTCTCCTGCCCACAAACTCACAGCAAGCTGAATAATAGAATTTCTGCCAATCTCACCTCTTCATTTTCTCTTTGTTTGCAAGGCATCTTTTCATACTGAATGTAATAACCCGACTGACTGCGTGGATCTTACTTTCTAATTGTTTTGTAATAGCTTGAAGCCACAATCAGCTGAAGGACAATGTATAATAATTTGGGGTAACATTAGGGAATAAGTCTTCTCTGTGTGTAACCAGTAGAGAGTTTATGGATGGGTCTGACATTTTTTATTTAATGCGGCATACATGCACGGACAATTTCTGAATATGTTAATCATTATTTCTGACAAAATGGTTTTCAATTACATTAAACAATGTTAGAAATTAACCTTCTCCCAGGAATCCTCTTTGAATTGAATGCCTATTTACAAAAATGATTGTGGTTTTAGAAAACCATTTACAAAACAAAATCTTTATTTACAGAAATTATTTGGTTGCTGTGGACACTCAGTATTCTGTACTCTCAGGAAAGATGCAGGTTCATTTCTTAGACCCAACCTTCATTGCCTGTGAAATATGGGCCTATACACAGAATAATCACTGATTTTTTTGATGCTGAATACTGTGCTTTGAATATGTATCAAAATACGTAGTCCCTTTCTGGTTGATCAATATTCATTTCTTCTAAAAAAAAAAAGAAAGCTTTCTCTTTTGTGCTGTCCTGATAAAATTTATGAGACCTTTTTTGCTCTAAAGCCCTGAGCTTTAAAACATCCTGCTCAAGATGAATGGTCTAGTGAAATGGGTTATTAATGGGAGTTTCTTTCACAATTAGAAGTGAAGACTCAGGCATGAGAAAGGTGTTTATCTTAGAGTTCCAGTTTGTTTTTAATGATGGTGCACAAACAAGCCCGAAGCATTAAATAGATTAGTGCTACTAACCCCTTAAAAGACTGAAAATGCCATTGCTCTGTAGAATACCTGATTCGAAAAGCTCCTATTAGATATCCTAGTGAGGCATTAATGTGAGATCTTCTTCTGCTCCTCAAATGGGAGCTCTAGCTGAACCTGAAAGCTGCAAACTAAGAGACACAAGATATTAAAGTACATTTTAATCTTCTTTCTCCTAAGCATGGCAGCTGCAGCATCTGTGAAATGATTATGCTTGCTCCTTTTTCCCTTTTATTTTAGCTTTCTGTTGGGCGTAGTGTGACCAAAAGGGAACATTTCACTTTGAGTTTCTCTGCCATGGACTTCTGCTAACGATAATCCCTCTGCTAATCTTTATAAAACGTCTGGCCTAATGACACAATGCATCCAGAGCACAGTTGTGTTGGGTGCGTCCAACGTCAAAGCTTTTAAACCCCAAGTGTTTTTGCCCCAGTGACCACCAATGGGTAAGAATTCTGTGTGAAATTGTTCTGATAAAATGTCCTTTTTCCAATGATGGGGAAAAGAAGCAGCAGGAGATACGGATTTTGTCCCATAATGGTTCAAAAAGTTTATTTTGGTCCCATAACGGGATTATGAAGAACTGACTGAAAAGATTCTTCATGCAAAAAGGTGCTAAGAGGTACCTGGTTAATCTGATATCCATAATGGGCTATGAATTTTTGTTTCAGTCTTTTTGTGTACAATCAACATTTTGCAGGGTTAGATAATAAATCACCCTTCATTTTCAAATCTTCGCATAGCCACCATCTTTTATGGGAACATCGTCTTTAATGACAAGTAACGAAGATCTGTTTTACTTTGAAAGGACCCTATTAATGTTCAGTTACACTGAATATATAACGTTCAGTTTATATTATAAATTAAAGGAAAATGGAGACTGGTTTCTATGGAAAATAAATGTAAAAAGAAAATATTAAAAAGTAGTAAAAATAAACAAAGTGCCTATAAGAGTTTAATGCATAGAGTAGATTATTTTTTTTAACTTCATGTTTTTTATCTAAAACAGAAAAAATAGTATTCTAAAGTATTTTGTATGCTTTTTGGAGAATAGAAGATACATATCATCAAACCCTTTTCTCTTTCTGAACTCCTGTGAATAATTATGTGCTTCATGTATTTCATCACTCATTTTATATTGATCGTAAACATTCATGCATACCCAGGAAACAAGGCATATATTTTTCAGTCTAATATATAAACAGGTTTTATTTCTATTTCAGGAAAACCAATAGAGAACAAATGTCTGGTTTCCATATAGAGAGAACATTCTCTTTATTCTTCTGAACCTAAATCCTCTGTATTTGAAGGAGCCATTTTCAAGAACTAGGTGGACATTTGCTTTCAGTTATATAGCTATTTCAACAGCCGTACAAAGATGGCTCCAATTTAAAGATCTGAAGTGAAGATGTGATTTCGCTGAAATAGGCTTTAAAAAGAGACACAACAGGAGCTACACCACAGTCACAGATGTTAGTAGTAAATATTTAATTAGGGAAAAATCTTGTTCTGTTCTCTGCTTTGTATTAAATGCCCTTATGCTAACAAGGGTAGCAGGAGCTGGTTCTGAATAAACACTAACAGAGACAATTTCCAGAGCAGTAAGAATGCTACTGGTAGCAGCTTGATGTAAAATTTGTCTCTTCTATAATATTTTCATCAGCAGTTCTCAAAAGTGGCTTTGCAAAAAAGTAGCTTCCTCCATGGGCAAACTGGGGCAAAGTAACCACAGCTGGAGAAGCTGCTGAAGTTGGCCCCCCGTGCAGCTGGGGGGGGACGTGGGCATCCCCGCACAATACCCTCCTTATTGAACAGCACTGTTTGCTTTACCAGCTCTTAGTTAACTAGTACATCATAGTCCCTTTGATATTTCTTGAGTAGCCAATAAAATATGTGGAAGCGATTTAAACCAATAGGTGAGACCCGAAACAAAACTTTCCCTGGGATTTACAAGTTTGTAAATTACTAGAAATTCATTTAATCAACTGAAGTCTTAGGTAAACAGTTGCAAATCTTTTGGAAGCTAAAGCTAATAGCAAGCATTTTACAAAACAGAGTAGCCTTTTTAGTAGGACATGAAACTGGACACAGCTCTCAGTGACACCAGTAAGAGTAGATCCAGCCTAGACTAAAGCTTAAAAATGATAATAGAAATGGCTGTCCTTATTTATAGCTGGTTATCAGATCATCTTGAAAGTGGCCAATGCTTTGAATCTGGCCAGTGCTTTGAATCCAAAATTGTGCTAAAGTCTTGCTAAAGGCCCCTTTAAAAACAGACAAACCAAAATATGCCAGCTAGACATTACTAATATTTAGGTTGTTAAATGCCAGATTTGTCATTTCTATTTTTAATGCAATCTAATGACTTCATGCTCACTGTAATTCCCTTTCTTGTAAAATAAATATTACATTTGCTAATACTAATAAATACTGCATTTGGTTACAATAATAAATGTGTCTGAGTGTGCTGATTGGCTCTCTTTTAGGGTATTTCCAAACTGATGGTTCTTATTAATGTTAATGAAATTGCCAGATGGCATCCAATGTTGATGGAGGCCTTGGCAAAGATGACAGTTTGTGTGGTGTACCACTTCATCGTGTATGTAGTTAAATTTAAAAATGTGGCTTGAAGAGCTAACTAAATTAATTATGGAGTCTGCAAAGAGAAAAAGTTTATGATCCTCTTGGCTTTTCTACTATGCAGTTGTAACATGAAACTCCCCTTTCTTGTCTTTTCCTTGTTCATTGTGTTTTCACATTATAAACGATATGAAATATATCTGCACCTAATTGGCAAAGAGAATTTTCAGCAATTGTTAAATGCATAGAATACACAGCAAGTATCTATATAGGCTTAATGGCCTGAGATTTTTAGAGGTGTATTTAAGCCACTCTGCAATATAATTGTTTCCTATAATTAGTATGATTTCTTTTTTATTTCCTCAGTCTTTCACACTCCAAACCTGGCACATAAACTCCATAGATATCACCACAGGACTGCACTTGGACCATCGGAAACTGTGACCTATCCGCGGAGTCTCTCTGCAGGTAGTTGTTCCCGTAGGTCTAAAAATCTCCATCTGTAAAATATAGAATTTTTAATCCCTCACAGAGAAGATTGGGAATAGCAGAACTTTTTGTTCAATTTTTGCATGTCTTCCATTGCAGAAATAAGGAGTTTAAAAATGTGCCTGTTGTCCCTATTATGTCAAAGACACATGGAGATCTCTCAAGAATCATGACTAATATAGACAGTATTATTGAGTTAGTAGTTATATGACTATTGTTTCAGCAATAAACAAGGACAATCTTTAATTTCCAAATACTAATTTAAAGATGTTTGTCATCTGGCAACCATAATTAAATAGAAATACCTGGTGAAAGGTTTTGTCCTGAGAATACTCATCTTACTTTCCAGAGAATAGCTATATGGCAGTCCCAAGAAAAGATTATTTCTTGACATTTGGGTACAGTCTCAGAGCTTCAGACTATGCCTCTGCAATCCTGAGCTTTCTTTAAGCAACGTGTTAGTTGTATGACTTATCACTATATACAGTTTAGAGCCTCTTTTCTGGTGTCATCTTTTAGTTGTGGAGTGAGTCATATTTAAGCACTTATAATTTCACTACAGTGTTGATATCTTTCTTTTGGAAAGAGTCCGTGGAAGCCTGACAGCCTGTCTGTGTCTGTGTGTAACAGCAAGACTTTGAATTTACTGGTTAATGCGCACTGCCTATTTTTGCTGCTGAATAAAAATGCATTACAATAAAGAACCAGAGACTCTAGAGATGGAAATGGCCTACAGTCTTAGAGTGTCCCTTTTGCCTCTCAGCCTGTTCCACACCTGACTCTGCACAATGCATTATCCAGCATTGTGTTTTGTTTTGATTTGAAGTTCTGCTGTATCCTTTGGGACCGTGTTCCCCATGCAAAGTAATGAAATGTCAGGAATTGCCCTGTATATGTGTCGTACTCTTCTCTCCGTTTCAGCTGAGCTAATACCTCGTAATTCTATTCTAATCGTAATTCTAATAATTCCTCTATACTGTTCTAATTTCATCTCCATTCTCTCAGTCTAAGTAATTCTCAGCTGAATAGATCTAGGGAATAATTGGCAACTTTGCCCATCAGAACAGTGAAAAAAAATTACTTTTTAAAAACTGTTTAGGGCAGAGATTCTTTCTGCACGTGCGTTTTACTATGCTAAGCATAGTATAATCCAATCCACAAATAAGCTCCTGCATAATGCTGTGATGCAATCTGGGATACTTAATAAAAGTAGAAGTGGGTAAGAACTACTTCCAAAGTGGATAGGTATGTTATGTAAGGTACAAATGTTCCACTAAAATGCTTTTTACATTTTTAAAGAACATTTGACATTAGTGAGCTGTACTCAACCAACAGTGCATAGTAGGTTTTGTATGTTTTAGCAGAGGTTTTGTATGTTTTAATATATTCTGAGCATTCAACTCAAGCGCGCAAAACCCTACTCAGTGATGTTCTAATGCCAAAGCAAAAAAATGGACATGAAGAATTACTGAAGTTCTGACCATTTAATTAGAAAACATTAAGAATTTCATGACAAACCAAACCTTGGACCCATTTCTTGGATAATGCCTATAATTTACTGATAAATATGAATTCACCATTATCATATTCTGTCTTTTGTAGAAATGTAATTGTTATAATCCATAATTGTTATAATCTGTATGACCTGCTTGAATATTTTTATATTGTTACAGTTAATAGTTAGCCTTTGACTCAGCACTGACTCAACCGAATGATTCCTTTGAAGTAATAATGAACAAACATGTTAAGCACATTTAATGTGCTGTTCTTTATGGTACAGCTTTATTTAAAAACAGATAACTATATTCTGTAGATAAATATATTGCATGTTGTCACTGGATAAGATGAAATAGTATTCCTATTTGATCTCTGAGAAAATTATTAAATTATAAAGTGTTATTCCTTTTCTCACCATTCTTATTCTCACTAACTACATCTAGAAAAGAATGTAGGGATGGTAGGTTCCAATTATTTGTATTGCAGTTACAAAGATTTACTACAAAATTCACAAAGCAGTTAAGTTGTGACCAGGGTTGAATAGAATCAAGCAGCAAATTATAAGATAAAACATATGCTCTCTAGAAGCTTAAAGAGTCACAGTTGCAGTGGTACCTGAGCACCTAAAAGAAAGTACAGCATCCTGAAATAGCAGTGGAAATGTACGAGAGTCCTCTAGCAGCAGCAGGAAACAAAGCGAGTCCGGACACTCTTTCCTAATCATATAAAGAGGTTTATGTGGCTCCTGTCCCTTCCGGTCATAATGTGTTTGAGACCAAAAGGAATTAAGCACCAGAAGCCCCTTCCACAGTCCTCTCTGTAGAAGGAGGCTAACCGGTCAAAGAGGCTGAAAGGCCGAATTGTCAGCCAGTGCAGACTGATGTTGCTCTGTAGATGTCAAGGGCACTGCACTGACTGACCTCACCTTAAGATCCACCCTATTACAAATACAAATAGCATGGTTTGATATCAGTGTAACAGTTATAGGCAAAGGGAACCGCTCCATTTCATTTCTAAGGAAAACAAAATGGCTTATATTTTTATCAAACTTTTGCACTTGGTTTAATAAAATTACATGCATGTTTTTGATGCCCTGCACAATGCGAAGCCCAGGTGTTGCATCGCCTTTACAGCACAGCTCTGCCTTGCCACAGCTGCTGCTGCTCTCTGTCTTTCTGAATCCCACTGCCCCCAGCCTTTGCAGCACTGCCTCTGAGAGCCTTGGTTCAGCAGCCTGGGAATCCCACTGATGCTGGTGGTGGGTTCGAATGTCCCCTACAAAGGAAGGCATAGCTTTTGGGAAGCCACCTCAAAGAGAAAAGGGGACTGAAGAAAGAAAGATGGACTTATTTTGCAGCAGACAGGAGTCATCAGGATCTCTGGCCTGGGAGAGGGAGAAAGAAATGGAAAAAAGATGAAAGAGAGACAACCTGCAGTCACTGCACACAGAATAATTCACTGTCTTTGAGGTGAAAAAGAGTGCAGTGAGACTTAATGATATCCAAAATTCAAGTGAAACTTCAATGAACAAGTTAAACACTGTGAACCGTATCTCTCTCAAGGAAAATTTCTACGTTAGGAAGCCCTGCCTTCTTAGCCTCCCTTGACTGACAGTTGAAAGCAAGTGACCAGTAGTTCTGCGAAGAACAGTGGGACATGTCCCCATGTCAAAAATATAATCTTTCAAATATAATTCATGGTTGAAATACCTTGAAGTCTTTCTCCATTGGGAACAATTAAAGCAAAACCAGGGCAAAACGTCCCGCAGATGCTAGCTGTCTAATGGAAACTATTCAGTAACATCATCAAGGACGATATTGCACAATCTGTAGCCTTTCTCTCATTTCTCATTCAGACCAGGAGCATGCAACATGCTCGCACTGCAGAGTATCACCTGCAAGGCAGTAGCAGAGTGGAGCATGATATCTCTCTGCTACCAGCTATGAGTTGGCAGGATGCAGGCATACATTAAGGGACTTCCTTCCATCAAGTGCATAGCTAAAATGAAATTATATTTTTGCATAATATAAAAGGAAGTCTTTGAAAAAGAAGACTTTGTGAGTATCTGGCTGTTGTTTTAGTTCTTCTTTTCTCCTCCCAAGAGATAAGTGAAGGATGGTAGTGATTTTTCTCCATTAAATTTTTTTTAAAATTAGGTTGTTTTTTAAAGGTTTTATTATGAAGATAGCACTTTTGTACAATCATTCATTTTCTTTAAAACGGAATTTAACTTCATGGCTATTGCTGGCAATATTGCTTTTTAAATTTGCTGAGTATGCAGTAATAGGATTAATCACAAGACCTTTTTAAAATTACAGTGAATTATTGGTTGAGTGTTCCAAAAATCATTTTAGAAATTGAGTACAAAATGTGCAGTTTTATTTCAGTTTCTGCATGTACAGTACACTCTTGGAATTTACTTGCAGTATCAGATCAGGGATTGTTTTTCAGATGTTTCAGATATGAAGTCTTTATCAGTTTCTACATGGACATTTGCATACTTTATTTGCCTGTAGTATCACCGAAAGTACATGTATCACCTGCTGTACTGTGCTCTGGTGCATAAGCTGCCAGGAATTTCTCAATGTTAATTATATATAGCCCTCTTGTAGCCACTGCCTTATTGGCAAGCATATTCTTTGGTAAAAGGGAGGACAGCCAAGCACCTATGTATACTGGTAATCTCTTGCAACCAGAAGAGACTGGAAGAACCAAGACACATCTGTGTGTGAGTGAACAGCAGTGGTGAGGATGTGCTAATTAATCTTAGAGGCAAGACTGCTTTATTCCTCTTGTTCCATCCTCCTTCCCAGGTCTGTGAGGCAAAATTGGTGCCAAATGCAAGGGCTAGTCTGCAACTGCTTCTTCTCAGCAATGCATGAATGTCTATAATCCTCTCAAAGTATAAGGATACTTCTATTTGAGTGAATGGCAAAAAAATATATTTAATGTACTTTGTTTTCCCACCCGAAGTGCAAAAGATGTTTTTACAGAAGGAGATAGAAAATTATTCAGCTCAGTTGTATTATGGTACAGACTTCTGGATCAAGAACTGACCTCAAACTTTCTCCTGCTATGTGTGGGCCTCTGTTATGATGCTGTTCAAAATTGGAAACATTTTTCCTTTCTTATGGAAATAAGAATAAAATTTTATTTACTGGAGTAAGAGTCAGACCACATATTTTTCCCTTTCTCAGTGAAAGGCTGCAAATTTGAGCTCCAGAAACTTAATTGGGTTGTGGCTATTTAAAATACCTCCTAACTCCTAGCAGCTGTGGTTAATGGAGCTCCTCAACACAACAGTCACCTGGTTAAACACGATTAACCTCCACAGGTTTCACACTGTCTGTCTTATGCTGGAGTTGGATGCTTCTGAGGTCTTGAGGAATATTTTGCTCTTTTTCTCAGGTTGGTGAAAGAAATGTATTCTGATTCTAAACTAGCTTTATAGTACTGTTCTTTTGATACACTCAATTATTGTTTGTATCCTAGGCAGTAAAATTTTGACAGCTAAGAGCTTGATTTAAAGTCATAATACTAGAATAGCAATAGAAAAATGCGTTCCTTTTATTTTTGTGTTACTTTGAATTTTAGAGAGGGAAAATATTTACTTATTAATCTGTTTTGTCTGAATAGAAGGTTATGGTTTACCAAGTAAATACAAACCTAAGTGGAGATTTGAATTTCTCTGACCTAATAGCCAGCAAAATGAAAAGTCTTTGCTTTATCCTAGCTATTAACTCTGGTTTATAGGATTATCAAAATAATATGTGCTGGTAAGGACAGGAGAGGCTTTGTGTCCTAAGGACAGGAGAATCTTGTATGTCTGACTAGGGGAAAAATTCTGTTTAGAGAACGTCTAATAATTGAGGCTTCTTGAGATTCCCTTTCACTTTCCTGGAACCTTACTTTGAGAGATCTGTGTGACTTAAAGAAGAGGAAGAACTTTGGCTTTAAGGTGGCCTTGTTTCTCTTTAGTAAGAACTCTTTAAAAGAAATACTCCTTTTCCATTTATTTATTTCAATCAAGACTTTCCTCAATCTTATGTTTAGAGTGCCTCAGTTTATTGGTTCCTTACTTACATTATACATTGGAAGGCAGCGAGAATTAATAAATACAAAATGTTATAAATGTTAAGCTAGTTGTTCACTACTGTTCAGTAGCCACGCAACAAAAATGACTGTTTTTGAAGATGCGGCTTCCTGAATTTGTGTCTGATTTAGTTTTCCAAATGTTTAGTTTACTTAATGTTTGTCTAGTTTGTTATCATGACTAGCTGAGAACTAAGATCTTTAGATATTTTAAAATGGTATTTAGACTCCTGTTAAAAACCTCAAGAACAAAGTGTGTGTGGTGGTGGAGAGATGAATTTTCATCCTGTCTCTGTGCTGATGCTAGCAATGCAAATCAATTAGGAACCCTGACTTGCTCTGCTCAAGGCTCAGCTGTTGCTTCTCAAGGTCTGTTTGAATTTGTGTGGAGAGGAACTAAACCCTGGCAGTTGACATCCAGTTGAAGTCATTCACATTGGCCATATTTAAGTGGATCTTCCAGGGAGAATTAAAACCACAAGTATACTGCACGATGAATTTATCTACAGTGGGTCAATTTAACTGGAGTGTTGAACTTGATATTAGAGGAGCAGTACATCTACTTGGTGGAGTAGATGACTGCCCAGTGTTGTTTAATGAAAAATTCCAAAGCCTGCTCTTCCTCCCTGGTTCATGGAAAAAAATGTAAAAGAAGTGGCTGAAAAACATTGGCCAAAAAATCTGTGTTTTCCCAAGTAAATATTAAAATGAGCATTGAAACTAGTGATAGATGCCCATGCTTAAACTTCTAGTTCTTGTGTGGGAATCCATTTGATCTTCTGAACAAATTAAGTCAAACTGATGTCTTTGAACTACAGAAAGCTTGTGTTATTCTTGTAAGTATTTAGAAGTCTGTCACTCATGCTTTACACCAGTTAATCTTGTCTAATCTATGTCCAAGTTGGAAGTAGGTGGGTTTTTCATTCCTATGTAAACAATACTGAATGTAGTCCCTCTGTATACAGGAAAGACTGAAAATTTTGAGGCATTAAGATTGCAGGCATGGGCCCTGCCATCCATGTGCCATGTATTACCAGGCAGTGGAGTGCAGGTGGCCTCCTGCATTAGCCTATGCAGCCTGCTGAGCTAACAAGGCTCGAGGTAGGAGAGAGAGCAAAGTGGAGGCCAGTGGAGTTCATGCTTTCCTTTAGGTAATAAGATGCCAGTAATCATGGGTGTGTACTGGAAATTGTTCTGAAGTGTAGTAGATGCAAGATTTTGGCTTTTGCTTTCCAAAAATAGTTACAGGTGTGATACAATCTTGAAGGAAGAGAAGATGAAGAAGCTATGCTGCAAAGTGCTATTAAGTATAAGTAGAGTGCTAATGGCAGACTGGCAAAATGCTGCTAATTGATACTGTGGTTTTTAGTAAGAGAGTGGCATAGTTATTCACCCAGGGCAATGTTCTTGAGTAGAAAATACCTCAGAAACATAATGCTGAGGGTTTCCTCAATACAGCAAGGCTTGGTAGGCAAGTTGTGCTGGCAGCTCAACAGGGTGAAAAATTGGCCTTGCTGACTCCGGGGCTGGGTTCACCCGCTGACTCCGGGGCTGATGATCTTGCCTCAGGTCCTACCATTAAGACTGTTGAGGGTATGACTCTCAACTTTAATTGGGGCTTAATTTTTAATAAGCTAGTTATTCTCTTTTCATCATACATAACTGAAGCTTCAAATTTATTCATTTGCCTCAGGATTTTACTTTTTAATAAAATAATTAGTGCTCTGGCTGTTTTGTCCTGAAACTTGGAACATGAAAGGTCATGATGTTTGAATTTTCCTCTGATGACCTCTCCCCTTCTTAGGGATTTCTTTGAATTGGCTGGTGACCTGAAGCACATCAAAACAGCGTCAGGATACTGGTTATGTAGTGACAGGTTTGTTTCATTTCAAAGTTTTGCTAAGGCTATCGGATATTTTCCAGCTTGTGGTATAGCCTGCGTGTTGAGCACACCAAGGAGTACGTCCCTGAGAAAAGATCCCAACAACTGGAGAAGAAAGACTTTTGAGGTCATTTAGTTTATTAACCTGCCAGTTCAAGGGTTTTTTTTGTTAGTGTACATATAGGGCTTTGTATAGCCTAATTTAAAGTCTTCAAACATAGGATCCCACATTCCTGTTATACAACTACATGACTCTTGATATTCATTCCACCTCTTGTCACTCCTGTAGTCCTGTCCTTCACTGTCTAAAGAATAAGAGTAAACAAGGAAACCCCCCCAACCCCTCTCCCAAAGATGCACAGAAGCATGCCATGTTTTGCCTGGAACCCTTTACAGCTAAAAGTCAGCTACAGTCTAATCCGCTTTTCAGAATTATTAAGAGTAACAAGGTATTCCCTGAATCCCTTGGTGTGTGTGCGTGTGTGTTTTGCACAGATTCCCCACCCTGAGCTGCTGGATGGAAGATGCTTGTAGCAGCTATATTTAAGAGATATATATTTAAGACCCTGCACAAATAAGAGAGGGCATGGAGGAAGCATACAGAGGAGTGGATGTCTCAGGCGTGGGGATGTGACTCACCTGTGGGACAGTTGAGACAAAGCCAAGTCCTATGTGTTTTCCCTGTTCTGCCTACCTACCCGAGTGCCCTGTGCTGTGCTCTTCACCGTAGCACCTGCCATGGGGATGATACTGCAGGACTGAAATCTGGGGTGCTTCTCAATTATGGTGCAGTAGGACTTTCTGGAGGAGAGTGGAAGGAAAGTGGTAGAAGAATGTGTTTTTTTGGCAATATGTCTGACTTTCTTCCCTTGTTATCTAAACCAGGCATACATACTTCCAGGCTAGCAATTCTGTTTCATTTTTCTTAGACCAACTTTTCCTCATAGTTCTTTGCAAGTCTGTCCCTTTAGGTTCCTAATTTTTTTGTGTGTGTGGATAGGATATTTTTCGTAATTGCTCCAATTTGCCTCTGTTTTCCTATTAGGGAGTGTTCTAAAGATAAATGCTTTATTTCACATACAACCACAGTAAAGCTGCTTAGAGAGAGTCTGTAGCTTCATTTCCTCCATATGGAAACCAAAATTGTGCTACTCCTTTTATGCTGCCATATGGCCTCGCACATGCATGCACTTGCAATTTACCATTGCTGCTACAATAAATCTTTTAGCTGCTTTACTGCCCAGGTTCTTCTGGCTTTTTCACTATCTTCCTCCTCCTGCCTTACTGAGAAAAGAGTTCTTATTATGGGTAGCAAGTATAAACAATTTCATGCCTATATGCTTTTCACTTATTTTATAGCGTTCTCTCTTCTCATTTTGGTTTCAGCATGTTAGGTCTTCCAGAGCTAGCCAAGTAAGAGTACTTGAAATTCAGAATTTTCTACCTGCCCAACTTCTGCAGGTATGTGAATTGACTAATGTATTTAACAAAAATCAAATAGCTATCCAAACATTTTCTTCAGTGATTGCCTGTCTCCAGAACTTCCAGTAGTCTTTACATGAGGGAGGAAAAAATGCTATTGTTTAGGGAAAAGAAAAAAAGGGGGAAAAAAAATAGAAAAAAAAATACTTTAGGATGGTCCATTCTCCTCAAGGTTTCTACATGGTGAAGGGTTTTCAGTAATTTTGGTGTGTTTCATTTGAGTTTCATCTCTTTATTTAAACAGAAGTACCCACCCTGTGGATCTTCAGAGATGCTCGTGAGCATTTCCTATAGCTTACTGATTTAAACAGAGCCTTAAAAAAATCTCCTGCAGTAATATTGACAACATGAATTCTTTGCTGTATCAGCAGTGATCTGTTTCTCTACAGCATTGTCTCATTCATCTCTTTATTAAGCAAAGTGCACAGAGTCTTTATAAATCCATCTTAGGCATTCCAAGCAGGGGCAGCACTTCGCGTGTTCTTTATAGTAAAAATATAGCTATTGTTGAGATTTGATAAGGAATAATATTGGTATTTGAGCCTGTGTCTTTAGGGATGCATGTTGGAGCTCTGCAATGGAATGTCGTGATGATTTTGGGGGCTGGAATTGGGTTTAGGAGACATAAGCTAGATGAGTGAGCAAAGGAAATACAGGGTCACTAGGGCACTTTGTGCCATGACTAAGGTCACCAGTTTGGCCTGTCTGCAGCCCTCAAAGTGAATTCTTAAATCAGCTCCCTAAAAAAAAAAAAAAGAGTTGAAATCTTTACATCTTGGGAAAAGGGCTATAAGAGCTACTATTTCCCCCCAAACCCCCTGGAATCTAGGTGAGCACTTTGAATTGCAAGACAGCTCTTTCCTGAGACCTGTGAAGTCCCCGAAGTGGTAGCGTGGGGTGGTGTGGGGCAGGGAGGGGGAACATGTAGGAGTAAAGTAGGCAGTGGCTATGGAGGTACAGCCTCAAAGTAATCAGTTCAACCAGATGATACAGCAGGGCTGGGGAAAAAAGTGGTTTTGAGCACATAAGCGCTCCTGAAACAGCAAATTTCAAGCAAAGTAAAATTTGAGTTAATTTGTCCTTCAGCTGGGCAGTGTGAGGGAAAGCAGTAGCTGGTGTGTGGGGCAGAGGAGAAAGTCAGCAAAGGGGAGAGTGACTTGGAATCGGCTGCCACACGAGGAAGTGTCTGCAACTGGCTGCAGCTTACGGCCAATATGAGTCACATTGGGCAAGTGTCCAACGTGAAGGCATGACCCCTCAGAGCATAAAGGAGCAGCTTTAAAGACCTTGATTCGTGATCTGAAAACCAACTTGCAGAAGGCATGATACAGATGAGAGTTGAGGACCTTGAAGCTTAGAGAAGAGGGTGCTGAGAAGGGGCAGGAGATGGAGGGAATAAGAAGGAGGTGTTCTAAAAATAGTAACATAGAGTGGTCTCAATTAGTATTTATAATCATTACATAAAGTATAGTATACAGCTGACTGAGGTTAATTCTCTAACAGCTTTGATAGTGCTTCCTCTGAATGTGAAAGTTTTTTTTTAAAAAAATTACTTCTTAACTGTTACAAAATGCATTATTCCTATCATAAGTACTTGTTTAAAGTGTAGGGGATGCCTAAAAGTTGATTCAAAAAACGTAAGTCTCCTTGCCTTTGCAGATGTAAGTGGAAAAAGGTTTACATTTTTATCTTGGGTACTGATACATTTTTGATGTTTGTCATATTGTTATTGGCAAGGGTCAAGATGAAGTTTTCTCGGACCTTCTTACAATCCCTGCATGACTGCTGAGCCGTAAAGCAAGGACGAACCATGCAATTCCAGCGTTCAAAGGCTGTGTCCTAACTTCAGCACTGCTGTTTCTTACTGTGTGTCTTTACGGTGAGTCTAAAAGAACTTAAACTCCCATGTGGGCTAGAATAATATTGTGTAACAGGCCAAACAAAAGAAAAAGGAAGAATGTCTTCTGTTCTGGAAAGCTTTCCTGTGTCATTCGTTTGGCCACCCTTCTTCCTAAACGGAGTGATGGGGAGGGTAACTCTCTTCACTCCATTGGGTTGTAATCTAAAAATGCTATCCTATCACACATATCATATGCATTTCTCGTAAGATAATGCACTCTGTAGATATCCAGTAGCTTTAATAACTTCCCAAATGAGTGCAAAATAAACACTGGCTTGTAGGAATGTTCAAGAAAAAAACTTGCGTAACTGAATTGTATGCTGCTTTACATCACAGTGAGCAAGTCAGAGCTATAATCGCTGCTGTGCTAAATCTCTTTGGAGAAGGTAGTTAAACTACTTAGTATAAGATGTGATACATTTCACAAAGATTCTGAAAAAACTTATCTATGTATGTAGGAATTGGTCATGACTACAATATAGCCACCTTAGGGTGCTGAAAATGTACAGCAGCTTTTAGTAAAGAAGATTAAGAGAATTTCTTGACTAAAGAGCACAAAGGATGCAAAACAATGTTCTAGGTGATTAAGGTTAACAGTGCTCTGTTTAGACGGTATGGTAGAGCCTTCACAAATGACTAGGGTCTCTTATTTATGCTACACCTTGGGATTTGTAGTGATGATGTATGTTGTGCTGGGGTGCAGTCTCAGCTCTTGCATGACATGAAAGAGTTAGTATCACTCTGTGCAGCCCTTGGCTCTTCCTTCAAGTACTGACTAGTCTTAAGGCTACCAAGTACCTTAGGACGAGGTCAATGGTAGAGGTGATTTGGTTGCAGCAAAATGGCCGATAATCACATAACAGATGATAAAACGTTAGAAAAAATGTTTAATTATTGTGAGAAATTACTGGAAGCACAAAATATTCATTTGTAAGTGAAGAGACCTACCTCATGCTGAAAGATGCTGTGGAGTTTGAATGGTGCGCGTTGCCAGGCTGCAGCATTGGTGAAACACAGCCATTTCAGATTTTCAGGAGTACCATCTTCCGTCTTGATATCTATACTTAAGATGTGCTAAGGGTCATAACATCCAAAGGTAAGTTGTCCTCTGTGCAGACTTTGAAAACTGTTAAAATTTTTCAGCATGATGCAGGAGAAATCCAGGAGTTCAGTATCCACTTAGGAACAAAATGAACTGGGAAGCATGTGGTCGTGCTTGTCTCTAGATGATTTTCAGTGCCCAATAAGGGGGAGAAAAGTTTTCATGTGAGTCTATTTTGTTAGTTTTTTCTATTTAGGGACATCAAGTAACTTGTCAAAGTCTACTTCTAGTGTTGTAAGTAGTGCAAAATTCTAATTTACTTAATTAGAGTTTACTTAATTTATTTAATTCTAGTAACGAAGATGACAATCTCCCCTAAGGCTCCAGGAATATAGATTAAAAAGGGCAAGGGAAGGACATGATCTAAAAGCTGAAAATAGTTGAAACAAACCCAGCAGCACTGGTTCATGCTGGGACAGAACAGAAGATTAACAGATCTGTGCTACTGCTGGGGAGCAGCAGCGGAGCCAAGGGCGGGCCTCCGCGATGAGGGCGCAGGCCTGCAGCCCCTGAACGAGGAGAGCGGAGTAGTACTGGGAAACGTGCCCAGGGACAGCCGAGGAGCCTGTGGCCAGCACACCAGCCCCTAGTAAGGGGCTTGCTGATGCATCTCACAGCTCTTCCCCACAGTCTGGCTGTTTTCCCAGCAGTCTGATCCAAGGCTGCACCATGGCAGGGCTGACCTTCGACTTGGGCAGCTAAATGCTTAGGGTGTATGGGGAAAGCATTTGAGCCTGTTCGTGTGCTGAGTACCTGGCAAATGCTGACCTTAAAAATGTTAAGGATGTGGAGCTGATGTCAGGTTCCTGTTTGCATAAACAATGCAGTCATGTGTTAACTAACACTTATGCAAATAATTGGTATAGGTACAAAACAAAAACCTGCAGAGAAATACTTAATCAAGAGGATGGAATTGTTTACTTCCCAGTAACTTTTAACATGCTACATGTAGAACAGAATTTGTTCAGGCGTAGAAGGTGCGTTGTCTTGTAAACCTCTTGGGTGCATTCAGCTGCCGCTTCCACAGTTGTAAAACTAGATCAGTGCAGTACTGAGTCACTCAGTGATACCGATCTCATCTGTGTCTCGCGTGGCATGTGATCGCACTTCTGTAGAACTAGCCAAAGGATGTGGTAAAGAAAACAGACAAGACACAAGCTTGTCCATCTTCCATCAGCCAACGTAAAATTAGCATGAAGGCTGCTTATACAAAGTTCATCTTCCTGTGACAATGTGACCTCCCAAAGTTGGTTTATACCAGAGCAAGGCTGTGCATCACACAGCAGTGACATCTTCTGGTCCAGCGCCAGGAGCCTGAGGCCTGGAGGCACCATGTTCGTGAAAGTGCAGCATTAGTCCCCTTGTTTTGCCAGGGATTGGTGCTGCTTCGATCACGTCTGGATCCCTTCTGTCATGCCCAATATTTACATGCATAGTTTAGCTTGCTTTGAAAGAGGTAACCAAGAAGGTGCCCTTGTGAGATTGTATCCCATGTTTATAGTAAACGTGAGACTTTGATCTTTCCTGTGGTTGGAAGATGAACTGCCTCTAGTTCATTAGCTCGCCTGAATTTTTCATTTGTAACTCTTGGGCTTTTTCTTTTTCTCTCCTTTCTTCCCCTTCTCTGAATTAAGTGCAAGACTTCAAACTTTTTCTGATTCATTAGTCTAAAAGGATGATTCAGGATGATGTCATGCAGGAAACCTTGAATCTAATACATCACATGTGGTGTTTGTACAATGATGACTGCATCCCAAGAGTGTCGGAAATTGCCTTTATCTGAGCTATTCATGCATTTTATGTAGACATCCATACTGAAAACACAGTTTCAAGAGAGGTGGAGAGCCATGCTCATGAAGTAGGTAGCCTCCTAGCACAGGAGAAGTCCCAACCCAGAAAAGGCCATTAATGTTCATACCTCTAAAGGAGGGGAGCAGGAAGTACCCTGAAATGATGGGTTATTATCTAGGGCTCTTGCATTTATATTTCAAAATCTAATTCTGAAGCTATGCAAACAAGTATAGGGAAAGATTTCAGAAATTAGGGTGGATTTTTGAAAGTAAGGGTTTCAGGATTGAGGCAACATTTCTGCTAGGAGGGTGATAAGCAAGTCTTAAAAAAATGTTTCAGCTCAGACTAAAATGCAAGTGTTTTGTTTTACTCATCACCTTCTGCTTCTTCACTCACAAATAAAAGTGTGACCTTAATCTTGCTTAAGATGTTAAAAGATTAGATGGAGGAGAGGTTCTTAGACTGAAATGGGGAAACTCCAGTGCTAATCTCCACAGAGGGTGAATCCGTACCCCAGAGTGTTTGTAGAGACATATAAGTACTCAGATGCTGGGGACTGTTTCTTGCTGAGCTGATGAAACCCAGCATGGGGACTGCTATCACCAAGTGCTAAAGACAGATTCTCTCATGAGGCATGAGCCTGGGCTTTGCTGCACAAAGCAGAACTTGTTCCTTGAGAAAGGAACTCAATAGGCCTACACAAACCTTCTATCTTTGCTCTCCTGCACTGGGTTTCAATCATGAGTTTGCTGTTCGGTCAAATTCAGCGTGCATAAGCTGCTTCCATCTTGTGCTGCTGTAATGGTGCTGAAGTGCAGAGGCAGATCTGTTGGGGCACATCAGGGTAATTGGAGGGAAACAGGAACAGAAATGAGACCAGCCTTAGGTGTTAGCGAGAAGGAGGAACAGAAGTAGATCCTTACTATCACAGTTACAAAGGAAATTGCTTTTGTTGAAAGTTCTCATAAGTAAGGAAGTTACTCAAACTATATCAAAACACTGCCTGCTCTCCTTGAATAATGTGTGAAGAGCATTATTCAAGTGCCTCTGAGTGTCTGGCTTGTAACTTTCACGGAGGACTGCAGATCTATGCATTGCAAAAAATGTTAACAGTCAAGGGAAAACCCCCTAGGCTAGGTCTGTCTTTCAGCTAATAGTTATTTTTCCCTCCCTCATTAACTGACCCTCAGTCAGTATTCCCTCTTAAATCTTCTGCTCTTCTTTTTACTCTTGGTAATGCTGAAAAGAGGAGATGAAATACCCTAGCAGCATAACCAAATTGGAAAATGAATGTGGAGTCCTACTGATGTACTTCAGACTTCTGGCACCTTCAGAATTGCATTATGTTTATTCATTTCTTTCCATGATTTTATAATCAAATGTTCCCTTCTCCAACGATAAATGTTAAGAGCAGGAAAAATGTATTAGTATCTGTTGGAACTGGGGAGAGAGAGAGTGGAGACAAGTAGATAAGCATTGCCTGAATAAGTGGCTGTTGCAGGCATTTTCATCTCTTGAAAAATAAAAACAGCCTTCTATTCTTGTTTTGCAACCATGTCAGATGGTTGCTCCTCCCTTTTCTCATTCCCTATCTCTTTGGGAATTCTGTTCTCCAAAGGCAATAGTAGCTTCTGCTGGAAATTTCTGATGGTGCAGGAGGTGAAAGGGTAGTGAGGAGCTCAAACAACTCATAGAAGCTGTACAGATGACTAGCACTGTGGAGAAAAGTGCTTTGGGGTCTTTTTGTTTGTTATTCTGCTGAGGAAGAAGTTTGGTGCTGACAGATATAAAGGATATACCTCCAAGGAACAGATTTGCTGAAGAAAAAATACCTCCTGCTTTGCAGGTAGAAACCATTCATTCTTCGCGCTACGCTTCCAAGGTACATCTGCACTTCCTTGAGACATCTTTTTGGCATGTGTCTCCCAGGGAGCCTGACCAGGAAAGCGGTCTCTCAGTGATTCTGAGACTGCATAACCCAGGGAAACTGGAGAAACTCCTGAAAGAAATGCCCGCTGTTGCCCTGGGCAATGGTTTGCTCTCTGCAGCATTATTCTATGTACTATGTGGCACACAAGCAAAAAAGTCTTTGGCTCTGATCTGTCTCTGTTTCTTTAAAGCTGTGGGTGAGGAATAGGAGAGAATTAAATTATCTTAAGTTCTTGCTTCCTTCAGAACCCTCATACTGTCTTCAACTCTTCTATATTTGTATGTTCAATAAACTTTATCAGCAATTTTAATGCTATTTGTTCTAGTAATCTCATGCTGTACCACCAAAAGCTTTGGGCTAATTGGTGGGAAAAGGCAACACTTCAGTGTTACAAAGTTCTGCAGCCACTCAACTGAACTTAGCTTGCAGCAAAGGTTTTGAGAAGAGTGTGTAATAACCATGCTCAGCAATACTAACAAAGATGAGAATTTGCTGGCCCTGCTCTTTTTTAAGATCTAATCTTATCTTGCTGTGAATTTGCCTGATGCTGAAATATGCTGTCCTGCAAAGTCCTCATGATGACTAGAGATCCACTCAGGAAGATCACTTTGTATCTGCACAGCTTTGGGACAGGATCAATACCAAAGTCTGCATGTTCTGTAATGACAGTGATGGCTTGAAAACCCCTGGGGAGTAGCTCTTGCTTACCATGCTAGGTAATCTGGAAAAAGAATGCTTGTGCCTGATACCCAGCCTGTGGTCAAAACAGCTTGTAGAAGAGTTGAGGATGGTGATGAGGAAAGGCACTTTTGGGTGTTTTATGCAGCTTTTCTGGAGTGAATTTATCTCAAGCATGCTCAAAACTATAACTGATCATTTACGTTCATAGGCTGTATCTTTGATCTAGGAGAAAGATGGATTTGAGCTCTTACAGATCAGCAAGCTGATAACATCATCAGAAATTCTTTTGGACTGGGCAAGGTCACACAAAATAACCAGTTAAAGAATGAATACAAAGTACATGAATGAACTTGAGAAAGGTTGTTTTCTGTCTGCCCTACCAAAAGTAGTAAGGAAATAACCCTTTAGCTAGGAAGCAACCCAAGTGTATGGGTAGCCATACAATGAGTTAGCTGTATCAGGCCAAGTATATCGAGACATAAGAAGCACAAGACATTACAGCAAGCTTCATCCATCTGTTGCATTCTCTTTCAAAGTCCTCGATGCCTTATGTTAATGTCTAGAGCTGGTGTTGTACCATGTCTAATGTAATGGACTCTAGCCACAAGAGCCTAAACAGGGCGTCTCAATGAAAACTTGAATTTTGAAGGAAAACAAAAGGTGGAAAGTCTTTAAAAATAAAAACAAAATAAACCCACAACTTTAAATGCTTCTATACTCTGTGGTTTACTTTGGTCCTTTCCCAACATAGACGGTATTCTTCTATCAGCTATAGGCTATAGTATTTGGTACATACGGAGGGATGCTAATAAGCACTGGTTTCTTTGAAGTGTGGTTGGATGCCATAGTAAGCAAAGAAAGCCAAGAGATGCAATGGAGAGATGTGCAAAGGTGAAGTCATCTGTGAAAGTACAGAGGTTCTCATTCATAGCCAAGAGTATTTGGGAAATGGCAAAAGGCCATGGAAATGTTCTCCTCTCTTTTGCACAGTGTGGTGGGACCTTTATAAAGTAAACTGCTGGGAATGGAGGCCAGCTGGGACACAGTTGAGTATGAGAGTAGATGACATGATTTTGTTAAAGGAGCATGGATGTGATAGGGTAGAGTAGAATAGAGAGGATGAACTATGATGCTAAGATCTCTTTAATAACACTGAGTAACTTCTGAGTAAAGAGTAGTAGCAGCAGGTCTTAGGGTCTGCTTCTGCTGCCAGTTGGATTCCTGACAATTTTTATTAGCTGTAATTGAAAACACAATCTTATCCAAAATGTGTAAATAAGTTGATGTATGTGACAGAACAGGAGAACTGTAGTGTATGCATTGTTAAACTAGTATAATGCTAGCAATTGCATGCCTATAACAACTTAAACTGTTTTCTTTTGGAAAGCAAGTGTAAGTGTTGTGTGGGGGCAACTCGATACTTTTTATATAAACACCTGTAATTGCTTTTAAAATTCGGTTTTGAGTTGTAAAAATTTCTGCTCCTGAAGGCAATTAGGGTAGAAAAATATTGAATTTGAAAGAGGAGATTGCTAGGACCAGCAGCATTTATATGCCCATAACTTGCAGAAGGTTGTGTGATTATGAAATACGGTGTTGTATTTTTAAAAAGCAAGAAACTGCATGCTTACCATAGCAACCTTTTTGCTGCATAGTTCACATGCTACAAAGATACATGACAACTTGCTCAAGAAACTCCCACGCTTGCCCTTGCAATGTAACATTATGAATTTGTAAAGCTTTTTGTGGAAATTGTTTAAAGAAACAATTCCCAGCATCTAAATGCAACTGTTGGGTGACAGGAGAGGATTGAGGGTTTTTTTTCATCTTCTCATTCACTGAAAATTGCTCCTAAGGATCACAAAAAATGGTAAGCTTCTGTGAGTTAGATAACATTTGCTTTTTCTATTGTGTTATGTGAGCAGGGATAGGAAAGTAGCAAGTGTGTGATCCACTTGAGCTGATCAAAATCAATGGCACTTTGAAAGTGCCCTGGATTAAAGCAACTCTCCTGTGTAGACGATCCTTATGAGTTAAAGAAATGAAAGTCCCCTAATAGGCACTTAATTCATTGGATTGATTGCAACCAGTTCTCAGCTAATGTCTTCAGAGATTCCTGAGACATTCTGAGAGCAGAACTGGAATTATTAGTTGATTTGGTGCCTAGGGCTACAGTGCATTGGAGCCGAACAAATATGTGACAGAGTGTGTCCCTGCCCTGAAGTGGATATAATTTGAGAATTCATCCTGATTTCTGTAATTGAGAACTCGTGGGATTCCGTGCAGGCTGGTCGGCATGCAGTTTTACGGGAAGGCTGAGAAGAAGAATTCGCCGTTCTCCCTGGATTTCCCCACACCCACCCCCGCTGAACCAGGAATAAACGCGGAGAGAATCCACCCGGCTGCCCTGCTTCCCGCCCCTGCCAAGCTGGCTGCTTGTTAATGCTGCGAAGGAAAGTGGGCCGGGGTGGGCAGGAGAGCAGCTGCTCAGAACATTTTGGGGAGGGCATTCCTGAGAGAAAGTGCAAAAGCAATTGGGAGTGGTAGCCCCGCGCTCCAGAGCTCCAGATAAGTTTGCGATGCTGGTATGTGACCCAGCTCTCCCTGGTTCAAAAGTTGTTCTGTTTTTGAGATACCGTGGGCAAGAGAGCAGTAGCAGAGCTGGGAGCCGAGGGTGACAGCAGAGCAGGGCCTCCCCGATGAGGGCGCAGGCCTGCAACCCCAAGTTGAGGAGAGCAGAGTGGGGCTGTGGACAGCTGAGGGACCTGCTCACCAGCCCCAGCACCAAGGTGGGCCCAAGGTCAGGCCAGGGAACCCCATCAGTGGGTTCAGGTCAGCAAGGTACGTGCTGAGAACAGCGTACCTGCAAGACAGCTCAGGCAAGGACCTGGGGAAGGGCCTGAGCTTAAATGCAGCTCCTGAGCCAAGGGAGGCTGAGGCACTCGACAAGGTCTCCCCAGCTCTTTGCCACTGTGTAGCTGTTCTCCCTACAGCCTGACCTGGGGCTGTGCCACAGCAGAGCTGACTTTCAGCACAGGCAGCTAAACCCTGAGGAGCAGGAGGAAGAGGCTGCAGCATCTCTGCTTCTCACTCAGAGTCCGCACAACCTCCGTGATTTTTGAAAGCTTTTTCTCATTTAATTTTGCAATTTCCACAGCTCCAGCCTCATGGTAATATGTTTCGTGGGTTCCCTGATACACTCATCTTTCCACCCATTGCACTACAGATTATGGAGGCAGAAAGCAAACTGCACATAGCAACTATATCAGGCATGCTAATAATGTTTGTTTGCCTCAGATACTCAAATGCCATTGAACAGAACAGGCATCTATTGTGAAATGACGTTCTCGTGACCCGGCCCTCCCAGCAAGGCATTGCAACCACAGGAAACCGTAGAAATAGAAAGCTCTTAGCCCTGTCTTGAGTGACTGCCTTGCCTTTCGTAGGGGGCTGTCAACTGAGCTCTGTGATTCCCTGTTCCCCTCCTGCTGATTCAGCTCTCAAATTGCAAAAAATGAAAGTGGCAGCAGTGTACTCCTCCTCCTCTGAATCCTTCCCTCCCAAGCTGCCTCCCGGCACTTTTTGTAGCCCAGCAAGGGGCAGGGAGGGACGTGGAGCAGCAGCAGCACTGGGGATAGAGGCTTTGTGGGGGCACACTGAAGATCTGTGGCAATTTTGAGCCTCGGAGGGAAACGGCTCCCTCAAAAGGCCAAGTCTGAACCCTGATGGATGCTGTGCTATCACGGTAACCGTGTTGCCACATCAGCTTGCGATGCCCACATGGTAGATAAGTGCGAAGTTGGGAGAACAGAGTGTAAAATGCTGTGAAGTGTTCAAATGGAAAGTGTTATAAATGGGGAAAATATCACTTACGTTATGGAGGCAAGGACTGTTTAGTGAAATTAGCTTGACAGTTTCCAAGATGAGCTCCTGTGTTTGACTTTTCTCTCTCCTCCTCTCCCCTCTTGACCTAATATAGTACCAAAATGACACTGGAGTAGAAAGGTCAGATTTTGACAGCGTATTACATTGGCAGCTCTATATTTGTGAGGGTGAAACTGGATATGATTTGCAGTGGTAACGTAAAAATTATTCCTCCTCTTTTCCTCTGTAAATGTGCTATCTAGTATTATTTGATGCTGAATTTCTTAGTCTTGGATGCTGTGACAAACCAAGGCAGGGCTATGCCAGACCTGTCCAAATGCCAACTTCCAATCCCCCTGCCCAGGAGTGGGCGCAGCCCTAACGTCAGTGAGCTGACCCTTGTCCTGCCTTCTACATTGTGGTAAATGACAGGGGATGGGACCGCAAAGCAGGGCTGCAGACAGTGAGAAAACCTCTGCTCTGAACAGCATTGCAGACTCAGTTCAGTTCCCCGGTCCTGGCATGTGGGTGAGAGGGCTGGGGAGCCCGGGATGTGTGCTGGGAGGGAGCGAAGCACCCTCACCACATTTTTTTGCTCCCTTGCGTGAGCAGCAAGGTGCTGGTTGTGTTCAGAGCTGGAAAAGGGTGGAGGAAGGACTAAGGTTAGAGCCCTGGAGCCTGTCGCTAAGTAGAGTTGCTGTGGTTTATTTAACCCCCCCGTTCATGCTACGCTGCTCTCAAGCTCTGAATTTGAGGTGGGCCCAAGACTGCCATTTGCTCTACCCACCCATAAGTAACCTCACTTATTGCAAATATTATAGAAGTTGTACGACCCTTGTGTACCCACATGCTTTGGGGTATCTGTGCAAAGACCTGTTCTTTGGGCTCTAAATGGGTTTATTGTGTGTGTTTTGTTTTTTTAACTGAACATGCATCTCCTCTTGTGCTATATCTGACAGCATGTACAGAACAGGGAAGCTATGGTAGATGAATTAGATACCATGCAGAAGGTGTCTCCTGCTCTCGGACAGCTGTTCCTGGAGTCTGGATGCATTGCATCTCTGCAGAGATCACATCATGGAGTTCTTGCCTACTTTCTTCTTTCCCCTTGGTTTAGATTTTGTACAAGTTTTTGTAAAGTGGATTATTTTCTGGTACTTAAAAGCCAGTCTTAGGGTCTACGAGCTAAAGGATCCTGTTTGTATTAATTTTGTATCTGGAAATTCTGTAAAGGGTTTATGTTGGGGATTTTAGAATAAATATGTAGTGGCGACATCCAGAAAAAAAGGCTGTGAACTTGTCAATGTTTACAGATTTCTGGGTTTCTGGATTTGCCCTTGTTAGGGAGAGGCAACATTTTAGGAGAGTCCTTCACTCTCCCCTCTGTAGTAGAGGAGAGAAATGAAATATAAGATGGTTTAGCTTGCATTGTAAGCAAATCCTTGATAGAGATACATTGTGTATTAATATATATGTATACAAGGTCAAATGTTGTCTCAGTGATAGTGAGATGGCTGCTTTAGTCACTTGCTAGTGAGAGGACCACTACTGGTTCCTGGAAATCTGGTCGGTCAGTCGTGGTATAAAATCAAAATAGATAAATGAGCTTTCTGATCCAGGGAGGTTTTAGAAATTCCTCCGACTCTGGTATCTAGAAAATTCTTTCCTGAGGTTAGAAAAAGCTCACTGTGTGGAGCACAATTTAGCAGCACTGAAGCTGAACTCCTTAGACACAGCTGCTCTTTGCAGGCTATTTTGTTTCAGTCTTCCCTCCGCTGTGGTTCGGGTTTCATGGTGATTGCGACAAGCCCTTACCAACAGCTGCTGCGGCTGAACAGAGAGGGCTCCTGCTCTCTGCCACTGCCGAGCTTTCCCTCGGAGCTACCGCCAGGATGTCTAATTTAAAAAAGCATGTGGTGTTTCATCATTATCTCATTTTCCGAATATGATTTTTGGGACCAATCTGAGTTAATTGATTTCCCTCTTATGACACTGGGATCGATGGTATTTATAGCAACCTAATTTAAGTTTTCACTTGCTCAAATGGATATGCTGTTCATATTAAGTTTAAAGATGTACTTGGATCTCACTGAGGGCTCAGTTTTCTGGGCTAGGAGGCTCCTGTAGATGGTATCTTGCCAGCTGCCGGAGGATAGCCTGGTGGTCACAGGGAGTTCAGGTTGTGAATGGGCAGCGGTGTTTCCTTTTTTGCCTTTCTTAATCAATTTGTTCATGTTAAACTACTCTGGGATTTTAGTCTATTGGCAGAAATGAATGTGTGCTGTAGGATTATGCATTTATGAAGTTAAAAAAAAAGTTTTAGGTGCTACAGTATTTTAATGATGGGTTTCTTCTCCAGGGGTTGCTGTGAGTAGCAGTGAAAGTTTTTGCACCCTGCAATGCACGTGAATCCCCCCACTTTCCCCAGAACCCCACCCCCCAGTACTGCAGTGTTATCTCTTTAGTCAGCTAAGCTTAATTGACATAGGCACTTATTTAAGATAACATGTTTGTGTTTTCATGTTTTTTTTTTTTTTTTTATTACACCAAACACTTACCAGTGGGTAAAATAAAAGCAAGCTAAAGTAATACTTGGCTAGTATGATCCTCTGTCACAGATTCCAGGCAGTTCAGAAGCTGGTCACAGTGTCATCATCTGCATTTGTTCCTGAGTGTCACCAACTCCCTCTGTCACACCCTGCCTTTTCAGCAGCTGGGTGCATTCCAGCTGCTCCTGTAGCTGTTTCAGAAAAATAAGTCCGGTTGATTTTTGATGCCCTCAGTCATAAAGAGAAGATTTTCACAGACACTCTTCCAGACTTATTAAAGAACTTTGGAATTGGGACAACAAAATAATTCCAGTTTGTTCAGTCCTGTGTTTACAGAGAAGAGACTTTTTTTTTGAGGGGGTAAATCATTGCGACTCGTTTGTGTTATCTGTCTTAAATGAGCAGTTGTGCTGTATTAGAATACAATATTTTGCTAAATTACTCACTTTTCTTGAGTGCCTCTGGCATTCGCAGAGGAGAGTGGAATGGAGCTGTTGGAGGTTTTGAGAGTGCAATAAGCCTAAGCCAGAGCCCTTAGCCGTAACTGCCTCTGCTCAGGCCCCAGGCTGTGCAGGGGCAAGATAAGACTGCGTAGGGCTTGGACCCTCTTTCCTTATTACTGCTTTGTACTATGGACAGGTGGACCCTGTGTGTGTTTCCTGCTCTAGCTGAATACTCTGAGTGTCTGTAAGGCTTACGTCTGCACAGGAGGGCTCTGCTATTTAGCAGTCCTGGAAAAAAAAGTTTTAATTTCTTCTAGAACATTGTCCGTGAAGGAACTTAATTCTGGTGTAGCTGAAAATGAATTAATATCTCAATGTATTCATGGCCAGAAGTATCGTCTAAACAAGTTTAGACTTAAAACAGCTTTCAGTAATAATTATTTCTTTTAAAACTGTGTTTTTAGCACCTCCTTAAGAAATGCATCATCTCTGACCTACACTTCATGAGGTACAGCTTCAGAAGTGCAGTGTCAAGAGGGAGTTGCTCTGTTTTTGCCTCCTCCTTCCCTCCCTCCCTCCCCTCTCACAAAGGTCATTTGCCTGAAAGCACTAGGCTACCAATTCCTTCCTTGTCTCATGTGGGAAGCACACAGGAAAAGAAAGAGCTTCATGTAAAGCCTTTGATCCACATCTACTCTGAAGCAGGCTCTTCAGGAACAAAAAAACACACTGCTTTTTGCAGTAAATGGGGTTTCCCTAAATGTAAAGGAAGCTCTTGCTTGAATATATAGAATTTGAAAGAAAACTAGCTGGGATACCATATTCTGTATTGGTATCAGATGCTAAAGAGCGTGGGCCAAGTATCCTTGGATTTATGTGACACTGGTTGAGGCTGCATTTGACATTGATGTATCAGGAGACCAGGGGCCACAAGAGAAACGAGCGGTTGTTCCCTGTAGTGCTCATCACCAGCAAGTCTGCACATTAGTTCTCAGTTGTAGTTGGGGTTACATCTTGTTCTCCAGCTGCCAAGGTAGTCTTTTGCATGAGACGAGGTAGAGGGCCGCTGTCTATGCGATTAAGTTTTATTTTGCAATATGATATTTAATATGAACTTCGTATTTGCTTTTTAGCATTAAGTTATTTCAAGAAAAATGTTTCTGCAGCAACCCCACTTGATTTGATTATACCTTCTTGGCTTTCAAACACATATTTGAGAGAGATTCCATTTCCCTGTCAGAGCATACTGTAATTAAAGCAACACTACTTATTTTCATGTCCAATTTCATCTTACTGCTAAGGCTTTATTTTTTCCTTTTTGTTTTCTGTTACTGTCCTGCCAGTCATTTACCTCCAGGAATCATAGGACTGACTGGAAGAACATCTGATCTTTGTTCTTTTTGCTACTAATTTGGTTAGCAGACAACAGAAACCTTCCATTCAAGAGAACTTGCAGGAGGAGGCTTGTTGTCTTTACCTGCGATAGTGCTAAGCAGCCCTTCCTCTTGCATTGTTGGTTGTCCTGGATTCATTCTGGGGAGGAATAAAAAATGCACTATCCTCCCTCCCCCTTCTCACTTTGTTTACTAAATCTCTATGGAAGTTTAAAAGATAAAAAACGGAACAAAAAAACCCAACTCCCCCACCTCTGAAAAACCAAAAAACCCTTCCTTGTGTTAGATAATGGGATCTCAATTAAAATTCAACCTATTTAAGAGACTAGTATCTTCTTATTATCTTATCTCTTTAAGTGACTTAGCATGTGCAACAGTGGAAGCAGAAGAATCAAATGCAAGCACTTGAGCTGAAGGGTACAGCCAAAGAGGTTATAGTTGGGGCTGATCAAATTAAACAATGCTGTTTTGTTTACATTGCAGGCTGTGGTTTCATTTATGCACAGAAGACATAAATAACTAGTTTTAACTTACAGGATTTTCAAAATGTAGGATGGTATGCTGCTGTTTAGGGATGCAAACTAGTATCCAAGCATTGTAACATGTGAAGCATCAGGAAATTTGATAGAAGCTAATGCATTCTCCAAGCTCAAAAAGCAAGTTGGTTATTTATGTACTGACATATGAATTCAGAAACTGTATGTGGACACTTCTAAGGTCAATATGAATAAATCAGTTTTTCTCCACAAACTTGCTCACATAGAAGTGTGTGACCATGTAATTCTATGTGAAGGCTAATAATAAGCCCTTCTAAAAGCATTAAAACTTTGATGTTTATTTACTGTGTTCAGGAAATCAAGGTGTACCTTGTACCCTACCAAACATTTGGTTTATTTATTGACGTCTCTTTACAGTTATTTTTCACATAATATCATCCTGTCAAAGATTTCTTTTTCTTCATGTCGCAAATAGAAGCTAGACAGATGTTCAGATTTAATGAACTGGGCCAGTTAGTAAAAACTCTTGAGGCAAAAGTGTCCTAGGAAGGAGACTTTATAGCTGATGTGCCAAAATGATATTTGCAAGATTTTTTTTTCTCCATCACTACTGCTTTAATTAAGCACTAATAGTGCTTGTTTTTCTGGAGAGGAATCTTGATCTGTGAGTTGGTTTACCCCCCGCCCTCCATGCATGTATGAATGCAATGAGCATCTACAAGCTTAGGAGTACTACACATGATTAGAGCCTGCTGTAGACCTCAGATATGCTTGCCAAGGAGATGTATGTAAAAAGTTGAGAATCAGTAGGAATACCTATAAGTCATTGCCAGTTTTGCATGTGCAGTAGGATACATCCTAATGATGAAGATGAGTTGATTTAGTTATAAGTGTTTAGGGGATCACTACTGTGGTGGTGGGCTTTTTTCTTCCCATGAAAGCACAAATTTGAGGCTGAGGAGAACTTCACAACTTATTTCCCCTTAATATCTCGCTTTCACATTTTAAGGTCTTTGGGAATGGGTTGAGGTGTCCTACCATAACGGTGAGCATAGGAACATTGAAAAATAGCGTTGATAGCTAACACTGCATTGCATCAAGGAGAAATAAAAACATCGGTAGTAAATGCGCACAGAAAGCAGAATGTAGATTTCTTTGTGTACAAATGAGTAAGCATAGGCATGCTTTAATATTTAGACAGTCAGATCGCTCTGGCCGGAAAAGTTGCACTATAAGCTGGAGAGTGTGTGAGATCTCTCTGACACTGTGGACTCCAACTCCAAAGGAACTGACAATACCTTCTGACCAGTTGTGTAGTGCATGCATGAAGAATGTTAGGACTCTATGGGAAAAATATTCTAGGATTTCGCTACTTTAAAATTTTTTGTTCATTTGTTTAATGGGGGTTGTTGTGCTGGTTCTGCAGAGAACGTTACATTTTCAGGTGTCTGATGCCCACCCTCAGACTCAGAAACCACTGGATTTTGAGATGGAAGAACTTTCCCTCAGTTTTGATTGCAGTGATCTTTTCCTTTCCCCTGCTCCTCTGCCTGCCTTCGAAAGGTGGCATGTGATAATGAAAATCGGGAGATAATGAAAGGGTTTCCCAGTTCTAACCTTGTTTATCTGGCAATACTGCCCTTAGTTAGCATGAATCCCCCTCCTTCCAGTTTCACCTGTTGCTAGAAGAGGTTTTGTTTTGGAATCCGTTGGATTCCCTGGGGGAGCCACAACTTTTTTGGCCTCTGACTGCCTTCCCCTGAGGGGAAGGCAACAGCAGCTGTGCAAGACTGTGAGGACTGAAGCTCTTCAGCAAGAGTTTTCAGAGCAAAGAAAGAAATTGCACAAATTGACGGGAATTAAGGGACGGAAGGAAAACGCTAAAAACTAGATGAGCAGCTAAATCTGTTTTAGAAATGCATTTCTAGCTTAATTCTTGAAAATGAGTTGTCTGTAGTTGTAGCCTATTATTTAGATTTTGTAATTTTAAATAGACAGCAGTCTTCAAAAGTTAATGGTATATGGTATCCTTCCAAGTTAATTGCCAGGTACAAAGACCAAGAAAGTTTCATTGGGTTTGTAGGCAGACCTCAAGACCTGAAGCAACATAAGATAAAAAGTAAAAGGGAAACTCCATCAGTAGCAGTGCAAAAATGCAAAGCCTGAGTAAAAGGGTTTAGATTTTTTGCACTATCACTTGCTAAGGTCAAAGAGTTTCCCTTAACTAGGGAAAGCCTTGACCAAGGCTTTGGTCAAGTGGAAGTTGGTCATTTCCTTATTTATCCTTTGTGACCTTGACTGCCAAAGCTAGGTGTCTACGATTTGCAGGCAATGCATCTGAAGAGTTAAATCCTTTAGAAATATGGTCCCTAATTCTGTATGCATAGCAGAGAGCTGCCAATAGCTGGCTGGTGGAAACGCTTTCCTGAGAGGCAGGTGGCCTAGTAGCTAGGCCTCCAGTCTAGACGTAGATCTCTCTGCTGTGGGTTTGTTTGGTGACCTTCGTGGATGAGTTCCCTCTGCTTTCAATCTTATACAGGCTTAGATGCTTTCAGAAGAGAGCTGGGACAATCCTGCTGTGAGCAATGACAGCCCAAACACAAGAGACCCGTGCTCGTTGTGAACTAGCACAAAACCTGTTTTTGCTGTATTGCCAATAAGGGTCATCTGAATACTGATAATATCACGACTTCAGCAAAGCAGATTTAACAGGGAATGAAGTCTGAGCAGGAGGGCTCTTGCCTTCTGATACAAACTCTTTGCAGTTGTCTGCTTTTGACTATGACTTTTTTCTAGTTGTGTTATGTACTGTCTAAATATACCTTAACATCACAGCTTATAGAGGAGAGGTACTTTGTTAAGAAATAAGGTCTTCCTCTTCCAACTTCTGTCATGTGTTGGCCCAGAGGGTGATTAGCAAGCGCTGAAAACTTTCAAGGGCAGAAACGCACAACAGTTGAGCACAAGCAATGCATACAGTGTGAAGTCCGAAGCCAAATGTCTTTCACTCTTTGGAAACCTGCTGGGAGATATTGTAGCCAGTTGCAAACCATCTGTGCAGCCACAGAAAACAAAATAAAGAAGGTGGCTTGTATCTGAAATGATGTGAGGATGGGTTGTATCTGATGATCACACCGATTCTTTTCTGGAGTCTGTTGCTTTTGCTGTGTTACTTTTTTATTTAGTCCTCCAATAGATGTCCAATAGCTTGAAGCAGAGTGAATGAGGTAACTGCAAAGATGAATGGATCTGTATAAACAGATGCAGTGATTTTGTGAACCTCAAAGAAAAGCCAAGGAAATTCTCTGCTGTTATCAAACTGAAGGAAGACAAATGAATAATGTATAAACACCTCCATAAGGTGAAAAAATTGTACCTTAAGAGGGAAAAGAAAACACTCTGAGCTGCTTTTACGGTAAAAAGGTGTGTTGTACAATTGAAAGGCTCTGAGCTTTTGAACAACAGCGTAACTGGCAGAGAAAGGTGCTAACTGTTGTTAATAATGAGGAAAATAATGCTGTGCATCTCTGTGCTGTGTGCTCCTATCTCCTCACTGACAAAATTCACCTATATTAGTGGCACTGCAGTTTTTTCCCCTCTGAGGGTGGAACTGATCTCGACAGCCCATTTGAGAGCTGAGTGGCCTGACTGACCTGTAGCTAGGAGCAAGCGAAATATAATGGCAACCTTGTAGGATGGGTTTTTCTCTGACGTTAGGAGTCCGTAGGGCCCTGCCTTTCTAACTTAGCCTGCTTGAAACGGAAGTAAATTCTGCTCTGCCTTGGGTCTGTCAGCCATACCGTGGCGGGGGGGGGGGGGGGGGGGGGCGTACGCTCTGTCGGGTGTAGCTGGCCAAGTGTGTTTTCAGGGAAATCAGTTTGTTCTTTGAGGTCAGGATGTTTCATGGAGACATGTTGTTCTCCTCATGACTTGGAAAAAGTGAGGGAGACTTCAGCTGAGATTAGAGTGCGGGGCTGAAATGTGTCCAAGGTAAGTAGGAACTACCACTGTTTGATTGTAGCAAAATGCTAGTCTTGTGTGTGCTGCAAAGCAAGACTTGAGCCAGGATCTCCAGGAATATCCCATTCCTGTGCATTTACCAGCATACACCCACTTGTGCTTTGCCATGAATACCTTTGAAAAGCTGCTTTTTTTTTCTTTTTTGGTCTTTGTTCCCATAAAGAACAAAATCAAATGTTAAAAGCTGATGTGATGCTGAATTATTTCCCCTCGCCCCCAAGAGCTGTGCAGCTGAATGCTCTTGCAGCTCCCTGGGACCTCAGCAGAAATGTGGCAGTGTCTCTGCACCATGGCCTGGCTCTGGGGATCCAGACAGCTTTTGCTTTTCCTTCATGCCTGTTTTTTGCTGGAAGATGCAATAGTAGCGGGCTTCCCTTCTTGCCCCCTGAGGAACAGACATGTGGCGGAAACTTTTCTTTGGAAGATGCTACAGGTCATGAAGACCCGAGTGTATGAACGAATCCGTGCCTGGATTAGTTTAGCCTCTCTAAGGTAGTGTAAAAGCATCACATTTACAGAGCAAGAGAGTGCCCAAGAATTAACTATTCTTTCTTTAAAAGTAATGAGAGAATGTACAGTTCCATAACCTCGCTTTGCAAAGAGCTGCAGTGGGCGCTTTGCACTGGAGTTTCGTATTGGCACCCCAAGGCTGGGGGTGGTGGTTTGCAGCGATTTTGAGGAGTACAGAAAAGCGGCTGGAAGAGGGCAGGTTGTTCAGATTGCCAGGAGCCCAGGCTTGGAAAGCCTTGCAGCAGCGAAGATAGTGGTCCAGGCTGGGTACTCCTGCAGCAGGGCATCTGCTGACTTCTGGGCACTGGCATGACCTCACTGCTGTTAGGTCTTATTTATACTTCTTGGAGATTAGCATCAGACAAAAAAATGCTTTGTCATGTAAAAATAGCTTACTTGTGCTACAGATCACACTTAAGTTCTGTAGGAATTCTTCACATTTATGAGGCAGAAACTACTTGTGCTGTTAACGGCAGCCGGGAAGATGGATATGTATGGTAAGGGAGGCGTGTTAATGTTATGGTGAGGGGACAGGTGCTTTAGAGAATTGAATCCTGCGTTAAAGTTTTGGGGTTTGGGATTTTTTTTGTTTGTTTGTGTGCTTGTTTTAAAGTATTAATTCTTGAATCATTTATTTAGAAAAGTATTTTATTTCTAAGTTTCCGTGCAATGTTCTCCATTGTTGTGGGTATTCTGATTCTTGGGGGTTTTCTGCTGTTTTTAACTTATTTTCTCTCCACAAGTGTGAGGGAATGGCTGCATGATCTTTGCTTATAACAGGGTAAGACTCCAAATCCAAAACACTTGCACAGGATGCCAGCTATTTTATGTGCTGGCATTGCTCTGCATGACCTGCCCGTTACGCTTGGGACTTACCCTAAAGCATTTTGGGGTTGTGCAAGAAGTGACGGGCTAGGAACAGAAACTGTCGTAACAGTTAGTTACCGGTGGGTGAAAATCCACCGGGAGGTCTGCTGGCTAGCAAGCGGGCAGAGGCGACTGCTGCCGTGCTCGGGTTACCCACCAGCCCACCTCGTGTGATACGGTGTCCAGCACGTGAAAATGAAGCCTTTTTAACTTCTGGAAACAGGAGGGTCCCTCTGAGGGAGGAGTAAAGGAGGTGCTCAGTCTTAGGGCACTGTCAGCAGTTGTGTTAACTCCAGTGCAGCTGCGAGTGGATGGTATTGCTCACTAAGAAGTGAACAGACTATTTCGCAGAAACTAGTAAATGTATTCAGTGTTGAAAGGTTTTAGCTCCAACAATGAAAGCTGCACTGGATTTCAGCATTTGACCTAGGGGTGAGGCATAGTATGTCCCCTTTCTGATCCCATTAAACCATTAAGGGCTTTAGCTAAAGCCCATTGGAATCTATTTAAAAGGCTACTATTAATTTAGACTGACTTTCCTTCACGGCCTTTGTTTCCAAAATACTTCCATGGCGATATTTTTGTTTGTTTGTTTTTAACCAGTGTCCTCGTTACTCTTTCTGTAATCCTGTCTCCCACCCCATTCCCTGTTATTGGTATTTATGAGATTTTTCTTCTGGCTGGGTATGCTTCTGCCTTCGTGGGTTACAGAATTACTAGGGACTGGCTGAAGTTAGGTTCCTGGCCACGACTGCAAGCTTTCCATAATCCAGTGATTTTTGAAATTCCTTGGCTGGGGGCAGGAGTGAGGTGCTGAGTAACGAAAAGAGGACTTCAGATCCGCTGATGGGCAAGTGGTATCCATGCTAGACTTCTGTGCGTTTGGCACCACTTAAAGAAAATACTAATTGGGCAAGTTGGAAGTATGGGAGTCTGAAAGTGTGTGGGCTGTCAACAGACAAGCAGGAGCACTTTTTGGTGTATGGCTTGAAAGGAGCATCCCTGCTTAAAAAAAAAAAATTAAAAAAAAATTAAAAAACCCTCAGCATGAAATTCTTTCTTCAAACCACAGCACTAATCTCTTGCCAGTAATTCAAGGAATATTCAAATCATGCAAATCTGAAAGAAGGAAGGGCGAAATATAACACGTCAACTCTTCCCACATACTTTGTATACAGTCTAGTACAGTCACAAACGGTGAAGCTGCATAAATATTTCAGCAGCAAATTCTCATGTGCTTTTTCTAAGTGACTGGTTAATGCCCAAATGGTTGCATGTTACAAATCACCTCTGAAGTGGCTGCATCTCTTGTGAGATAAAGCACTTACAGCATTTCACATATCATTAACTTCCTGCAATGTTTTAAGTGAAAAGTAAACTGCAGAGACAACAATGATTTAGCTTTTCCCGTTCATTTACTGTATAGCCAAGTACTTTCGTGGCACTTTGCTTGAGTGTGTACTACAAAAATTCCTGTATTATGCCCACAGTGCACTGGGAGTTTAGAGAGATGTTAACCCCACTCGAATTGAGGGGGAACTGAGATTTTTAATATAACTTTTATGATAATTTAGAGCTGGGGTCCCAAAAGAGTTTAAGTGCCACTGTGCTTGGATTTTTGTCATACCTCTTCCAAAGATCAAGCTGCTTAGTGCAATCCTCAGACGTGGTTTAGGTACCCAAAGCCTCTCCTTGAATAACAGGGAGAAATAACTCCTCAAACGAAGATTTCTTTGTAGTGGGTCAGCGTGTTTTGGGGGGAGGTAGGAAGAGAGTTTAGAAGAAAAATGACTAAATGCACAAAGTTGAGTAACATGGTGTGGGAAAAGGACTTAGGCCCTAAGCAGGGAGTACTTCTGTCTGTCTGGGCTCATCACCCCACTCCATCTGTTGGAGTTAAGCTCTCTCCTGTTACATTTGATGTCTCTTAAGTCACAGCTGAAGAAAAATAATCCTTGTCTTCTAGTTCATCACTTAATAGGACAATAGAGACTCAAAATCTTTAGTGAGAAACAAGCATTAAAATGGTAGTTTATGCTCTTGAACTCTGACCATTTCGTTGTTATAACTATTCTGTATATTTTCATGTTGAAGCAATTTTAGCCTTGATCAGACTAAGCGTTCCTATAACCGTCGCCCAGATTGCATTCAGTCTGTTACCAGCTTGCTAGTTTTGCCTGTGTGACAGCAATAGTGAAGTAAGAAACAACTTTATGTAATGTTGTCATCTTGTTTGCTTTTTGCAATATATTAAACGCAACATCCAGTAAAAATATAAACACATCTTTTAACAGTAGTAAGCTCAGCACTTCGTAGCAGAAT
This sequence comes from Dromaius novaehollandiae, assembly GCF_036370855.1. Lineage (NCBI taxonomy): Eukaryota > Metazoa > Chordata > Aves > Casuariiformes > Dromaiidae > Dromaius > Dromaius novaehollandiae. Next base: position 41,829,194 of record NC_088132.1, read on the forward strand.
TCTAAGCAGTCCTCTCTGTGAGCTTTTAGGCTCATAATTTTGTTTTCCTAAAGCAATAAAAATACACAATAAGGCACATTCCCCTTGATTCATTTACTTACTGTGAGAGTCTCATGGATTTCTGTTACATATAAAAGGGCGCTGCCTGATGCAAATGTTCAGACTGTCTCTGACTCCATAGAAGTGGAAGAAGCAAAGCACCAAGTCACCGGTGCTCCCCCCATCCAGTAAGGCAAGAGAGAGGCTGTCAGGAAACGTGCACTCGACACGTCTTATTACCTGTGGGGCCTGAGCACAGCCTTCCTGCTGTCTAGGGGAGAGCATGCTGTGACAGGGAGAACGGCGCTGACTGATGTGCCGTCGTTACGGCATGCGCCTGGAAAGGAGCAGGAGAAGAAACGTGCATGCTGGTGCTTTCTCTTATATATATCTTTATATTCTGGTCATCTGAGCACATACAGAAAATGACACAGCTGAACCAAATCTTCTTCCAGAAATGAAAAATTTTCCTGTCCTATGAGTGTCTTTGCTAGCAAGCTTTTGGGTTATTTCAGCTGCTTTTCCTCAAAAAAAAAGAGGAATTTTCTGTTTTGGCAGATGCACTGATCTCCAAGTATGTTCACAGGTTTGGCTTACGTACATTCACCGCTGAGGGAATAGAAATCAAATCTTGGGGAACAGAGTGATATTTCCTACAGATTAATTTGGATAGATAAATTGTCCTCTGTGACTCCTCTTTCATGGGAGACTTATGTACTAGCAATGGTACAGGCTACCAGGATGTGCAATTAAAATATGAATTTACTTGCCATCAACATACTCTGACAGTCATCTTGCAAGTTACTTGAAGCAGTAGTATGTGTGCAGCTTCTGGGTAACTTCTGTCTCTGTTTAAATGAATTAGTGAGCAGTGGAAGATTGCTGCTTGACTGACTCTTCACGAGGTGAATATTGCCACATCCCTTTCTGGGCTCCTTTGTGCAGTTGCCTTGTACCTAAATTTATCATCAGCCCACTTTTCCCTTCCCCACATGCTTCTGACATGGCAGTCACTGTATCCCTTTTGTGACCAGAAAATGTTGGTATTTAATTCTATGATTCTGTGAAATAATTGAGATACCTTGCACAAGCAATGCATCTTCTTTTGGCAGGAAAAGAATAAAGGTCAGGCATCAGATAGCTTTCCTTAATCTTTGAGCTGAGTTTTATTATTTGTTCCACAGAGCCAGGCTGTGGAGCACACACAGACTGGGATAGCCCTGGGTAGCGTTTTGACTTGGAGCTGAGTTTTGGGTTCTCCCCCTTGCTGTTCCCTCCCTGCTCTGGGATGGAAACAGAGAGAGAAATAAGCATCTGCAATGGTCAAAACTCTTAGAAGCAAAGATCATCCTCGCTCGGCTTCTGCATCACGCGCTCAGGCTGAGCCAGAACTGTTCAAATAACTCTCAGACAACTCGAGCAGCAGTGCGAGGTGTGCTACTCTTGAGCTTCTTGCAGCGCCAACCGTGAGTGTCAAGGCAGAGGGAACTTCGTAACCTGAATTGTGCATTCAAATGCCACCAGCTCGTATCTGGCCACTTTGTAGACAAATAACTGTTGTTTTCTTCACTACCCTAGAAGGTTGCAAAAGGCCTCTGCATCTGACAATGTCTTTCTTTGAGCCACTGAGCAAGGATCAAAGTGGGGAGGGTGAAGACAACTTGCAGGGGGAGAGAGACTTTACCAATCTGCTTGTCATTTAGAAAAAGCTTAATGTATAAATGTCATGGAAACAAGCTGTTCCCTCTGAATAAAACCAATACTGTGCTTCATACTTCTTCCTTCTTAATCTTTTTAATGCAAAGGAAAAAGAAGGCAAATGTTAAACAGTTAAAAGCAAATATTTTCTATGGTAGCAGTCTAGCTGTCTGTAGTTGAATGTCTAGTCATCTTTGAATATTATATGCTACAGCTGGAGATCCTTGAGCAGGAAGCTGGCTACCCTGACAGGTGAAGTGGATGTTCAGACTGAGGAAATCTAGGCTGAGACCAGAGACTCTTGTGCTGCCACCAGATACCAGACCACATCAGCATTGCTTGTAGAGGTGGTCCATCTCTTCTTTGAGGCAGAGCTAGGCATGGCCTTCAAAGGACATTTCAGACCTATCCATTGACCATTAATAGACAGGCTCCAAGCTGTGACAGTTGGCGATCTAACTCTGTCTCTGCCCTATTTCTACCTCTCTGAAATTTGTTGCAAAACTTATTTGGAAAGCCTACCCACTACTTGCCCATCTCTCCTCTGTTTCCATTCTGCCGAGAAGGATATCTGCAGTTCTGAAAGTGCACTTATTTCATGCTGCTGTATTACAGCAATTGCTTCAAACCAAAAATAAATATAGCAGAATCACTAAATAAATTTTATAGGCTGGAGAAAACAGGGTAGCATGGCAGGAAATATAACCCTGAATCTTGTAGCACTGGAAAAGCAGTCTATTTCTTACATACAATTTTTAAGTTTCTTTTCATGCACTTGATAACTGAAGTAAGTAAAGTATGGCCTAATTTCCTACCAGCGCACTTCTGATACCTGAGCAGCTTCCTCTGTGTGTAGATTGTAACTAAAATGGCTAAAAGAACAGAAACCGGTCCGCTACTCCTGTGTTATCTTCCAAGGTAGCTTGGGATTCATGGGGAAGCTGCTTCTCTATGGAGCTAATTTGGGATGTGCTAAGCACCCAGAAGGTGTTAAGTACCTGCTGAGTAGGTGGCTTCAACGGGCAGAGACATTTCTCGGTCCTTCTGTGGAAATGAACCCACAGTGGTGCTGACTGAACTACCGAAATTGGGTACACTGCTGACGGGATCCCGAGCCCAGCAGCAGGAAGTGCTTTAAAAACCTGTTGAAACCACTGATAACACAGTAAGTTTGAGTCACAGTTATTAGTCAAATGTATTGAAAGCTTTGTCTCAAAGGAAGCTAATGAAGCTGGATAGCTTGTTGGCACGTTTCCACCCAGGGACCGTACTCTGAACTCATGTGCTGGGGAGTGAATCCCTCAGCCTCTTATCTCACCGCTGTGTAGCACAAGTCAGTCTGAGCTCCAGCGAGCAAAGATATCAATAAGCGGTAAGGAGCATCAGACAAAAATCAATGTCTGTCTTGACACTAGCCTTAAACATTTTTGTTTTGTTTCTCTTGAGCCAGATAACGACTGCCGACAGAGTGGTGTTGGTTTTGATCTTAGAAGCGGGTGGTTGTCTTGAGGAGGTGCTGCAGAGCAGCACAGCTTTGCCCCGTGTGAGCAGGGAAGCAGTAGATGCTGTGTTTTCCTTGCAGCAGCAGCACAGACCTGTCAAAATGAGCGTTGTCTTAGCGTGCTTGAGATGTGATAGGAAAAACATTTTCTTTCTGGGCTGTATCATTTGAGAAACATAGTGATATCTTTGGGTGGGAGAATGGACGGAGTCGTCATAATTCCCTGGTTACGAGCACGGCCACGTGGTCGAGGCGATGTTCAGGGGTCCGTGCCCCCTCTCGGGAGGCATCTCACCATCTGCTGCCTCCCGCTAGGTGAGCGGGTGTCTGGGGCCCTCTGGTCTTTCAGATCAGGCTGGCCCGGGGATGACAGCGCGATAACCGTGGATCCCGGGGCTGAGAAGTTGAAGGAAAACACTGCAAAGGGCTGAGGGTGGGCGAGAGCAAGGGAGGAAGCGGAGGCGCCATGCGCTGTTGAAAGACTTCTTAGCTTAAGCCTACGTGTTTGTAGTGTAATGGGGTTCTCTCTTCACCGTGGCACGCGCTGCTTGAGAACGTATTCTACCATACCCCGTCACATCTTCGTGCATATGTTGGCAATGCCTCTTTCAGTGCCTTTAAAATGGTGTCTTCTGCTAAGTGATGTTTATGAAATTCAAGTTTGGGGGCTTTGATCGTTACTGTAACACTACCCTTTATGCCACAAATGTTTGAAAGTGCAGGGTAAATTTAGGGGTGATTCTTAAGACAGATTTCTTGTTGTCATAGATGCGTGTGAAGCTCGTCTGCCAGCTAGGTTTATCTCTGTGGACCTTTCTAACTTCTGTAGAAATTTGTATTCTGTTTGTTTGGGATGGCAGAGCACTGCCACGCTTTGTTTTGGCCAGGCTGACTTTTGCTGCTCAGCACCTTGTAAAGTTTTTCTTAAAGGGCAATTCTGAGTGTCCAAAACTGCTCCTGAGGTAGTTTTTTATTTTTGTTTTGTTCGTAACTTCATTTCTTCCAGTTTTTCTGGAGGCTAGCTGCCTGGCAGGATTGGCTTTTCAGACACTAATTTATCACAGGCTCTTTCATATTTTCTTCTGCTTTCTATTATGGAGTTTTGGAGTTCTTTTTTGGGGGGGCAGGGAACTTGTTTCATTTTGTGTGGTGAGCAGCCCTCACATTTCTGATTGTTTGACAGCTTTCGCTGCATGAGGCGGTGGATGCTATTAAACACAAACAGTGCATCCCTATTGCTTCTTGTTAGGAAAAATAATTGCATTGTCTCTTCCTTCACGTTGATACCCGTGACTTTCAGACCCAAAGTGAAGCTTCACTTAAATCTCTTGTAAGCTCTGAAGCCTGTAACTGGCCAGTGCACCTATCCTAGCATTTTCTCTAACTTCTTTATTGTTCCTTGTACCCTGTGACTGAAGATCCGTCTGGACTGGAGGTGCTTTTCTGCTTAGAGACCGGTTTCGTTGTAATGTAACAGAACATGCAGCCACTCTTTAAGCTCATCTTAGAATATTTGGAAGTGCGGGTTTGGAAGACAAAGTGAGGTCAGAATAAGCATCATTTTAAAGTAGAACCTCTGACTCGACATAAAGGCTTGTTTTCTTCGTGTATAATTGAAAACAATCTAGATTCTCCTAAGTATTTAAAGATGCTAATGAGCTTAAGTGAATCTCAATGCAAGGGAAGTCAACATGAAGCATTTTATGCTTCACCTCTACATCCAGTTTGGTTACTTGCCATGTTAGACGGCAACAGGTTCATATTTATGGCTTACAGTTTTACTAGAACTGCACCTGTATTGCATCTCCTCCATTACGTGGAAAGGCTTGAAGTTTTCCGCAGGAGAAACTTCTTCATGTGAAAGCCTGAAAATTATTGACTCAGTGGAACCTGAACTGTATCACTGTGATAAAGTCTAATACAGGGCAACATGCTCATGCTAATTCTGGCAGCTGACTCCATTTTAGCTTTCTTAGAGCATATCTACACACCCTGGCCAGACTATACTGCACCTGCTCCATCCATATGCTGAACTGCCTGGCTGCAAGCAAATTCTTGGCTGAAAGTCAAGTGTCTGCACTAGGCTCGGTGCTGTGCTAAGCCTCCTGTCCTGAGGACAGTTACATAAAATAACAGAACTCTCCTCTCCTGATAATCTCGCACATTTGCCCATTCCTGAGAGATGGGGCTTGTTCGCTCAGCGCTGTTAACTCACTATCATGTCTCTGGACCAGCGTTGATGTGCAGATGATATGTTGCTCAGGCAGGTCGGAGGCATGCTGGTGCGCAGCTGACCGCAAAGACATTTCCTAAACATCTCTTTCTTTAATCTCCAATGTATAGAATCAGCTTCATAAACCTTGACTGACAAATTTAGAATAATTTTATTATTAAGTAAAGTACAACATACATAAATGATTGGCTCTGAACGTGGATAAGCTCCACCTCAGGACTGTACTAATATGGCAGTGCTCTTCTTGGGCCACAGCTGGCTCGTATTGAGGTAGCCAGGAGTGCTGGTGGGGGAGATTTGTGACTGTTTCTACCTGCACATGCAGATATACTGCTAGGGATTAGGTTCCTAAAAGTTAGACATCATTGCAGTGTTAGCTCTTTCCTTTTCCTTTTCCTTTTCCTCTTTGGCTGTTCCTCACTGCTTAATTATTCTGAGACAGGTGGAGAAGAAGAGCCATAGGAAATGTTGATTTTTTTCTTTTCTCCCTCTCGAAAAAGAAAAAATATGTGCAACAAGATTTTCGATAAATGGAAGAACAGACTTATTAGAAAATCTTTTCTCTGAAGACAGAATTTGCTGAAATTTTTTTGTAATTCTTCACTAGGGGAAAATAGCTATGGGACAATTTCCATCTGGAGAACATGGGTAATAGGTTCTATTCTGGATATTAGGCACTCATATTTAAACCATTTATTATTCTTTTATATTTAAATATGCTTTTAGTGTCCTGTGCGTCACTTTGAATGCCCATGTTTGAGCTAACACGGGAGGAGTTGTGAAAACTGAACAGCAGTAAAACAATATGCCTGTTGCCTCTCTTTGACCTCTAATGATGACAGTGGTTCAGAGCATGCAGTGTAGGGGCCCAAGGTTTTTAAATCATGAGAAAAGATATGGGCTTCCAGAAGGCATTCAGAGCTCCTAAGCTGGATGCTTAACTTGTAGGTAGTGAAGTTTCTTCCACATCAGAGCCAATGCTATGGAGTTGTGGGAGGTAAAGAAAAATCTGAGTTGCACAGGTCTATCTGGGAACATCTGCAAGCTTATGAGAGATACTGATTTGCAGAATTCAGATTTCCAGAGCATTTTGCAAGTATATTATGCTGTGAACATATTATTCTGATCCTGCAAAGAGTGAAATATAACATACACTATTTAAATCAATATACTTAGCCGTAAACATGGGAAATATGCCTGTTTGTGATCATCTTTACCAGCAAGGTATCTTTGGTGAGAGTCATTAAAAATGCAGGGATTAGCAATAAGACTCTGAAGTAACTGGTAAGTGGAATCAGTATGTGGAATACAGTGAAACGAAGAGATTCAGCAGCAAATGAAAGCTGAATTTTCCAATCCATGAGACTAAAAGAAAGTATGCATGAGGCTTGTTGACTTGTAATACAGTAAATGTGTCGTGTGCTTCCTGTGAGAGATTGCTTGTTATTTGTAAACAATCAATCAAAGAAAAATCTAAATGTAACTACAGAAGCAGTTTCAGAGATCTGCCATAGTGTTACTTTCTTATTTTGGTGAGTTGATATGGTGAACACTGTGAAGGAGCTTATGTTTCAGAAATGAATTTTTAGAAGTTAGTAATGGCATTTGTGGTACAAGATTCAAACAAGGAAAAATGAAAAGGAATTTTGTATTAGGAGTAAGAAAGTTAAAGCCATAGTACTTTGTGCTCTCCTGAATGTAAGGCTATATCTGTATTTTCTTGGATGAGATTCACGTGTAGTGCTTTTCTAAGCCAGATACTAGAAGGAAAGAATTATCAGTGTCAAAAATTCAGATAAACTCTGTAGTAAGCTATAGAGTAGATCAAGAAATTGAACCAGCTTATTCCATGGTGTCGTCATTTGTAGGAATAGAAAAGAATTTGGCAGACTATTACGAAATCCTATTGATGTGATTAGTCCCATTACATCTAACAGGACTGCTTGCAAGAATTTAGTAGGTTCAGGCTCTTGAGTCCTACTGTGTAACAGAGGTTGGAGAGGTTAAGGTGACAGTTACGCTTTCACAGCAGGATAAGCCAGCTCAACACTTGTAGCCAGATCTTGACTCAACCTTAACTCTGAGGGACTGGCAAGAATTTTCAGTATGGAAGTACAGTTCTTTAAAGACAGAGCTGTACAATCTAGAGGGGGAAAAGGGAAAATGAAAAGGGTCTTACAAATATAAAATGTTGTAAGCAAGAAAAGAACTAGCTGAAGCTGTTAAGAGGAAAAAAAGCAATGATTTAAGCTACAGAAAGAGTATTTCGCATTCAATGTCAGCAAAAACATTTTAAACTCTACATGAAAAAATGGGAGAATGCCTAAATGAAAATCTTCAAGAAAAAGATCCTGATGCCTAACTATTCAGTCCCAGTATTACTAATCAATAAATACTTCTAATCCTGCCACCTGTGTAAAGCAGATGGCTTCATGGCCTTCCAGAATCGCATCTAGTTTAGGATTTACTGTGACTGAGCTGGCACAGTGGTAGCACTATATAATATCATCCATCTTTTGCCTTTGGTAACTCAAAGGAGATGAACTTCTGAAAAAAACAAAGCAGAATTGTAAATACAGTGCATAGTGCTTATTATTTCCAGTCACAAAATACCACAGTCTGTGAAGAAGCAGTGCTCAAGGCATGCAACTGTGCTGCTCATTTGGGGGGCGGGGGGGGGGAAGTACTGTAAAGCATCATCTTTCCAAAGGATGAAAAGGCATTGGAGAATCTCTTGAGCTTTTTATAACCAAACAGTGCCTCTGGACGTAACTCATATTCATCAATTATATATTTTGCACTAAAAAGGCAAGCCCCCCCCCCCCCTTTTTTTTTTTTTAAATAACTAGGCCTAAAGTGTGTGCTGGTTTTCAGTTTATGAAAGGTCATGCTTTTGGTGTGGGGAATATTGGGTGTTGAGAATAGCTCCTCTGTTGTGCCCGACTTTGTGCGTTACTGTCCTCCCTGGCTGTCATGACTGACCAGAAGGCGTCATCGTTCCATAAAGCAACCCTCATTTCCTTCACCACGCATGTTAGTTACAGCTAGACAGGCTTAGTATTCCCAGGAAACAGTTACCCCTGCTTACTGGTCACACTTAGCTATAGTTGTAACCCTTGTCTGTAAATTAATGGGGGCTAATGTAATTTGCTACTTATAAAAGAACAAATATTATAAAATATTTTATAAAGTAAAATAATTTCCTATTTAGAAATTATGAGTGCAAGTTGTATGTACTGTGCATTTACACTTACCTAGAGTTGTTGCTCTGGAATAGAAACCAAGAGAAAAGTCAGCTGGAACTGTTTCACAGATGTGTACCATACGCTTTCTAAGGACAGTAGGAGACTTTATTATTTTTGCATGAAAGTAAAGTTTCACAGACACCCCGCTGGTGTAACCCAGTCTGTGCCAGGTTTGTTTTGAACACTTTTGAAAATATTGTTAAAAGCATCTTACGAAGCTTGGTCGCATAGCAATCTGGGGATTGCCTGCGTGGGATGTATGCAGAACCCTGTGTTGCCGTAATGCAGCCATGTGTACCGTACTCTGTCTTCAGTCACTCCAGAAACTTCCAACACAAACACAGGAGTGAAAAAAGGACCAACCTAAGACTTTCAAAGCCCAAATAGTTTTAATGGGAGACTATCAGCTTAAAAGTCATACTACTTTCTGGATATACTCACCTGGTACAATTATGAGACTCTAATAACCGAATAAATTAATGGGAGTTCATCCATGCTTTTTGCACACAGTTTAAAAAGTCTTTGCCATGGGCATTGCATAAATAATTTTTGTGTGTGTGTGTACAGATGCGTTATTAAACAGAAATGCTAAACAGAAATGCTAAACAAAAGCCATAAGAAGATTTTTAAAAACTCATGGCATACTTCATAACTGATTTTCTAGGATAAATTACATTTTTAACTAATCACTTCAGTAACTGAAGCCGTCAGTGACCTTTTAAAATGCCTATACATACACAGCACGCTGTTAGAGGAACATCATTGATTTTTTTCCCCCTCCATGGCAGGCAAAGTTTAAAGAATGAGTTTTCATACTGAGGGATAATTAAACTTGAATTTTGTTTCTTAAAGGTTTAGTATTAGGGCTTTGATCACGATTTTTTTTTTTAACTGTTAAAGTCCAAGCAACCAAGCAAGTAAATGCAGAAATTAACCTTTTTATTATATTATATACTGTAGTAGTAAAGTTTGTTTGAAGTGCATGAATAAAAAGTTAGTGAAATTACAGGAGGAACAATCTAATATAGCAATAATAGGTGCATTCACTGTGCATCTGAGAGGAGGAAGAGGGGAAAAAAAAGGAAAAAAAAAAAAAAGTTTTCACTCATTTTGGCCTAAAACATTGTGTTCAGGTTTCCAGGATTCTGACATCAGAACCCAGATAACGCTGATTAGAACCATAGGGCTTTACAATAAAAGCTAAAATATTGACCATATGATGGCAAAAAAGTCTTTATTTTGTGGTTAACTTATTGTCTTCTAGCTACTCTCTGATGAAGTTGGTGGTGCTGTGGAGGAGGATCTCCTTCTTCTTGACAAAGACCGTGATCGCTCAGCACTGTAGGCGACATGCTTATCATAATTTTGTATCTGAGCCTCGAGGAAATCCCTCTGTTGCTGGCTGATTGTCTGGCTAATCAGTCCCGGGAGAGCTTGAATGCTACCAATTAAAGTTTCCAGTTTAGTTTCCAGAGTAACAATTCTCTTCTCAAAATCTTCACTTCTTTCATTTAAGTCAGAAATCATGTCGTACATGATATTTTGAGTCTGAAAGTAGAAGGATGTAAGCAAAGGTTTAGAGAGATCTTACAAACATTGCAACATACAGCGCAGCTTTACAAAGCTCCTAAATGGTGTTGCACTTTGCAAAAGAGGATATGAACATTAGAGCAAGATCTAGTCTTATGAAATAATTTTACCTGTAGATTCACAACAGAACTTTCTATTGGTGCTAAATTTTTTGAATGTAACACTGAAGTTTTCAGTAGCATTTTAAATGTCAAGCTCTTAATGAATTACATAAACTCTTTTAGAAGTTCAGGTGTTTAGAAATGCACCATCGTCAGACTTGTGAACAGAATTAATTGTATAAGTGAGTCATGAGGAGACCAAAAATTGCAGAGCACAGTGATACACTCTTGACTCTCTTGTACTTCCTCTAATTTGTTTAAACAACTTGATCCTTTTAAGCAGAACAGTTTTGCTTGTTTTCTTCTTAAGGTGAGCAGGTTTCCTTGAGCTGGTTGTAAATAAGAGTAGTAGGGTGGACTCTTTTTGAAATGTAGAGCATGGAGTAAAGCCTCAGGCGTACACTTCTCTGCTTCTACCTTCCCCCATCTGTCTGTCCTCTGCAAACAGTGTTTGTTAATGGAAAGTATGCAGGTAGAATTTAAAATGTCATAATGATCAGTACCAAAGTCATCTAAGGTGTATTATTTCATAGAGTCTGTCACTTTTTATTCTTTCATTTGTTTGTTTTTCTTGCAATTGATGCGCAGAAGTGGTTAAAAATAATGACTGAATTTCTTCTTCTTGTAGTCTAAGACTTCAGATTAGACTTAAACTAAAGTTAAAATAATTGGATGTAATTCAGTAGACACACAGGCTGAAGTTTATAATCCGTTATACAGGGATGAAAAATTAATTGAATGACTGACTACCTGAAGTACAAAGCACTGAAGTATTAGATGAGTGTCTATAATCCATTTTCCCTGCCCCCTGTTTCAAGATGCTAGCATAATCCTTGAAAGCAAATTAGTCTACATGAAATAGTATCTGAAAAGTCCCTATCCGTTGCCAGAAACAGTAGAGTGAAATGTATTTTCAGCAACTGAAACTAAGGCAGGTGGTTCTCTACAGCAAAAGGGGAACAAACACTGCCGTGTCTAATCTTTGCCTTGATGATGCATTTTAAATTGAGATGGAGTTTGAGTTGCCTGAAGATACGTGTATGAGGAACCATTAGGAAAAGTATACAAATGCTTCCAATACAGCCTCACGTGAAGTCCATACAAAGTAACTGTAACATATTAGTAGTCTAATGTGAAACCCGAAATGCACCCTGCTGCCTGTGTCTCATTATTATTTTATATTTAAAAAACAACAGGCAAGTAGTTTGTGCTTGAATAGCCTCTTTTATCTCAAATGGCTTTCAAAAAATTAAGAAAGCCTTATAATAGATCAGCAAAGTGTCCAGTTATTATTCATTATAAAAACCTGGAATGAATAGAGACTTAGTCATTTAAAGTCCAAAATCACTGCTTCACAAAAGAGCTAGAGTGGAAACACAGACCCCCTGATTTCAGTCTGTGTGAGCACCTGGAAACTGTGGTCCCTCATAGTGCAGTTGCTCTAAGTGGAAAGGAGAATCCTTTATGATACGACTCTACACAAATGATGCCCTGTCACAGTTCAGGCTACACATTTACCATGATCACTGCAGTCGGTTCAGCAGCTCTTAGGATCAGCCCCTCGGTTATGAAATATTTTTTCAAAAAAAAAAAAAAAAAGTTCATTCAAACCTTGACTGGTGCTGTAAATGCAAAGTTTCCTGTAATAACTATTAACCCAGAATAGATATTTTCTTTTTCTACAAATAACAAAGTTAACAGTATCTGCATGTGTAATGCATAACATTTTCACATACACACTCTTCATTTCGAAAGGATGAATGTTAATGCAAAACAACAATAATTGCCTACTAACCTTTGCCAGGTCCACCAAAGTGTTGGCTTGATCGTTCAGTTTCCTTTGTTCCATTTTTACACTTCTTAATCTAAAAAGTGGAATTTTAAGTCAGATTGTGTGGGTGGCTCTGTAGTCATCTGAGGTTTTCTAAAAAGCATGCATAAAACTTACAAGAACAAATAACTGCATGGACAATGCCTCGAGTACTTTGTGTAAAGTCAGAACTGGTCATGTGTCTGGTACAATGAGAAGCATGCTTCTTCGACACCGCAAAAAAGAAAGAGCAAGGAAATGTGATGTCCTTGAGACTACTGTTTGCCATGGTTGAAGTTGAATTCAAAAAGGGAGATAACAGTTTATCCAGGCTACATGAAAGAAAGCCAAAACATTCCTCAAAGCCTCAGTATCGTGACAAGTAGATATAGGAAGAAACATGAAACGAACGATTTTTGTCATTAATGTTGTAGCAATTGAGAATCTTCCCATGCCTACATGACTAGATACAGGTATTAGCCCTGTTCAGTCGGAAATGGATTGGGTTAGCAGGTGTTTGAACCTGATGGAAATACAGTGATAAGTGAGTTTCCCACTACTTTAAACAGAACTTTCACCTGACCAGCAGCTAAATAACCAATATGCTTGCCAATACATTTAATTTCCTTACCTTTCTGTACATAGCTTGCAAATCTAAATATGATTACATTTTAAACTTATGTTAGCCATACCTTTTCAATGCACTATTCAAAAATATTATGAAAGAATTGAGTGTATATTTTATCTTTTATGCTTACCTAACTGTACTGTGCACATACTTTGAAAGATATATGCATGACCTTCTCTACATGTTCTCTGAATTAAACTCCACGTTTTTCAGATTAACTTCTATAGGAGTGGTTTCTATATGTGATTTTCAAAAATAAACAACTCTTAAGTGTATGAGTGGTTTATTAAACATTTCCCAACAGAGACTAAATTGGGCTTTCAGTGACTTTTCCAGTGGATGTTCTGAGCAATAAATAGCATTTTTCAAAAACAACACATGAATTTATAACACATGGATGATAGATGCCATGTAGTCTTCTAATATCTAAAAGGGCAACCAAGTGCTTAGCTCTCAAATGAAAATAACAGCAGCATTTTATGGCATGTGGGTTGCTAACACACATTCTGCCTATTTATTTCTCAATATTACGTTACTTAGAAAGTTATGTATATCTTATAAAGCAAACATGACTTTACAAAAGCATGTACAACTGTTCTTGTGAAACAAAAACTGAAACTCTGGCAGTGGCACAAAAGCGCTCCATGCCACTGCCAGCTTGTGTGGTATAGTCATGGCAGTTGCAAAGAAGTTCTCCTTCACTTCATGGCTTTGTATGCCTCAGAGTGCTCCAGCCCCAACGCAGATGTGGAAAATCCTTTTGCCTTCTCTGTATTTTGAATAAATAGGGGATGAAATTCTGACCCTGCTTAAGTTAATAACAAAACTGCCGAGGCTTTCAGAGTGATCAGGATTATATCCTTAGACTCTTGGAAGCTAAGCAATCTGTTCATCTCCAATAGCTTGACATTTCCAAGATAGCTATAAATTATTTTAAACTGGAGACAGAATTTAGGGAAGAAGTGCTATCCTGTGATGTTTATTTTTCTAAACTAAATTGGAGAAAATGTATACAAATTACCACTTAAATCCTGAGAAGCAGGTGAAGGCTGGTAGCTTCAACAAAGTTGAAGCTTTTGTTGTGGGTTTTTTGTTTTCATTTGTATGTATACATATGTAGATATACATAGGTGTATTTCTAGCTGTCTATGTGTCTGTCCATCCAGCTAAATAAATAAAAGCCTTTCGGGAGATGCTCCCAAATCGGGGAGTTTGTATTCAGATCTTTGGTTACCAAACATTTGCCTTTCACATCTAGGCTAACCTCCATGAGGAAGGTAAGTAAGTTGTGAACAGTGAGTATCTTTCTTAATATGTAGAAAGAACTCTGTTAAGGTAGAAATCAATTGTTCACATAAAGTTGACATTCCAGCAGCTTGTTACTGAATGTCTTATGCACTTTTTTTTCCCCTAGAGGCTTCCTTCAGAGCACAATGTATATATGGTTTGTAGGAATGGGGCTTTCAGAGGCTATGCGCTGGAGCTATTTTAAAGGAAAAACCATGGAGGACCATCCAGTGTTATAAGTTATATCCTCACAGCCCCAGGACAGAGTATTTACTCAGAGATAAGCACGTAGTGATTTGACCAGAATGATAATACTAGTGTTATGGTGAGCACTCTCGCAAACAATCTGCAGGATACATACTTTCTGCTCAAGATTCTTTGAATCATCTATTTGCCAGTTTCCATGTTGACTGACTTCTAAAATTTTGAGCAATCTGTTATCAAAAGCAGTACCAGCTGACATCAGTGTGACAGTACCTAATGGTAACCAGCCCTAAACCCACACAGACTGTAAAAACGTATCTCTAGGTAATGGCAAGTCTTTAGCTGCAGCAGCCAGATTACAAGAAAAGTGACAGGCTTTTGTTCTCAAGTTCATTAAGAGGAAATATAAAACATCCTGATTTTATGAACTTCACTTATCACAGCAAAAGATCATGATTCTGGATCGCGTTTCCATGGCAGCAATCAGACTATCGAAGTTCACAAATAAAGACTCTATTTTTCGCATGCAGACAGTGGTAAATTCTGCAAATTTAGAAAGGAACAGCTCATACAACTTACTTCCGAGCTCTATTTTCATTTTGTTGAAATAAAAAGACAAAACAAAAGAAAACAAACTGTAAAATATACTAAAACAACCAAATGAGCACAGTGGGCTTGATTCAGCACGTCGGACATCCTAGGGACTTGCTACTGCTTCTACTCAGTAACTGCCTCATGTGGAGTCTAATTCGCTTGTATTTATGACAAAGGGACTTGCAGTATGTTGAAACCTTCCCATCAGCTGTAGATTTTCTTAATAATATCGCATTTTTATGCATTGTATGAATGTTTCTAGTGCTGATTTCCCCTTCACCTTTTTTAGTGTGTATGAGGAAGAAAAAAGACCCAGACCAGCTGAAGGTAGCACAGTCACAGGCAATATCTTCAGACCTTTTAGGGTTGTGAGTTTGAGATTGTTACCGTGCCCTACTCCGATTTCTTGTATAATACTGGCCCTAAAGCTTCATTCTTTTCTTCCCTGCCTCCAGCCCAACGGTTAAGGAAGTGTGGGAGAGGGACCAATAAAAACCTGAGAATCCAGAAAGATGGAAGAGAGCCATAGGCTGCAGTGAGTCCCTTGCTCCCTTGAGAAAAGCTCAAAGATGCAAGGGGAGAGCAAACAAATTGCACTCAGCTACTCTGCTGCCACTGGAAGAAAGCAGGCTGCTAGAGCAATGTTTCCATGCAAGGCACATTCCTCAGCATGCTGAGAAAGCTATCCATTTTTTTTTTCTTAAATAGAACAGTTTTTGGAATGGGAAGCAAAGTGCTAAAGGACAGAGGGAAATATATTATTAACATAGCTCTTCAAAGTTTGGCTGGTACAGCTAGGAAAAAAAATGACTGCTGACACCTTCTCCTTCCCCCCCTCCCCCTACCTGATTAAGGCAGGTGCACAACAACACTTTGCAACCTGTGATGCTCTTCTGGGCTTGAATGGTAATGCAAAGCTGCAGATCGAGCCTGCTGTGCTTTTTATTTTAGATTCCTCTTTGCACGCGCACACACACACACACCCACACACACACACCCCCCCATAAGTAAGTAATAAGGTTAAAATGTTAAGGCATAACCTTTGCAATCAGGGATTCAAGTCTTGCAAAGGATGCATAGGACATGCCATCCTCTACACCCAAACCCCTGCCCCTTCTCTTCTCCCCCCCAGTCATTTAAGCTGAGCAACATGTCAGAATTGAGCCAATATATATATTTTTTTCCCCTTACCTAAAAATGCCTCAGCTTTTGTGGCTTTGTTATTGCCTCAACTATTTCTACAAGAGCACAGTAACAGTTAATCTTGCAAGTTTGCTAAATATGGTTTGTAGAATATTTCATACTTTAAAGTTTAGCTACCTCTTCCTTAAAACAATGCTATTAGACAGAGGAGCAGTGACTGTTATCCTCAGTTTACTAATAAGAAATAAGATAATGTGGCCTTCTCTCTCCTCTCTTTCACACGAAATGATGCCACACAGGAGAGTCTGCATGAATGTAGGTGGGTCAGTGGTACATAGCCCTCCTCGCAGCTCGGCTCACATAAAGACTGCTCTTAAAGTTATCAAAAAAAAAAGTTCAAACTGAGTCTTAATTAATTTAGGTGCATTTCCACAATATGTCATGAAAACATATTTTGTAGGCTGTACAAATGGCTGCTACAGGCTAGATGGGTATGTCAAATAGAGCACACAAATAGTGGCATGGGTCCTGGTCATTCACTATGATGAATATGTGGTTCCTGAGGACAAAAGGCCTTTCTCCCATATAATCCAAGAAATAGTAACTGAATCATTGTACAACTCTAGCAGTGAGCTAGCTTTATGACAAATACATACTACAAATTTTAGCTAAATACTTACAGACTGGCATACCATAATTCAGCCTAATCCTACTGTTGGTCACAGTTCTCAGGCTTGCTTTCAGTTCCTTCAGGTGTTCAGCAGAGGGGAAGAGCTGAGCTGAATTATGCCAGCAGTGTCCAACAGCCATACAATGGTTGCTGGCATATACTCCCATTTGCTACTCCTGATGCCAGGGTTAATAGCTGACATATCTACTTTTGATTTTAACCACTAAGAAAATATGGGTGAGAGAAGCAGCTGATTGCTGTTGAGCTGCACAAAGTAAGCCGAGAACTTGATTGTATGTGCTTTTCATTAAACACTACATACCCATTCATAGCAGCTGTTCTAGCACATCATTCTGATGTGAAATTATTAGAACATTTGCTACAAATGAAACCATTTTTCCTATCATCTACTGTACTTTGTAGCTTTTTTTTTTAACCTGTAGGGCAAAGAAATACAACAAAGGATAGTCTCAGTGGCAACACACCCACCCACACATGCACACCCAGACACACCCACCCACCCACAGCTAATTCATGAACCATTATGAACACCTATGAAAAAATTTATGACCAATTGATTTATCCTGTGTTGGGCATACACAGCCAGCATACTTTCTTTTCTAAATAGACACTACAATAAAAAAAAAAAAAAAAAAAAACCACCTCATTTTTGTCTTACTCTGAAAGAAGGAGAAAATGCAAACTCAAGAGCAAAGTTCTCAGTAGGGGGAGAGAAAGTGAGACCAAAAATGCTTGGACAAAAAATAAAAAGCAAAATAGTACTTACTGATGAATAGCTTGCAAGAATTTGCGTTGATGTTTCCTTACTTTCGCATGGTCTATCTTTTTAACCAGCTTTGTGTTTTTATAAATTAACCATGTTTCCCTGAGTACATTGGCCGCTGCATTTTTCACCTGTTTAATAAAAGAAAAACACGAGGCTGACAAAAAATAGCATTATGTCTGTTTTTTTAAATCCATTCTAGTGTAAACCCTTTCTAAAGTACCTTAAGACTCTGCCTGTGGGAAGTGGGTATATGAGGAAGCTGCAGCAGTGAGGCCAGAAAGAAATGGCCCGACCAGAGAGACTGCTGAGCAATTTCTGTGCTGCTTGTAAGAGTGATACTGGGACCAGCTTTCTTTGCATCTGGGAATTTCCTGTCCCTCTTGAAAACAGTTAGGACCATTTGGTGTTTATGGCAATATAAATTACAGTGAGGGAGTATTAATGCATTATCTGTACGGTAATTAACTAGATGTATTTTATAGGACCCTAAAGTTCCTCTCTTCCTGTTCTATGATTATTACCTCCTACTTCTCTTAGCAATTTAACAGTCTTAAATTTCCAGGACTGTTCAAACAGATTTTATTTTTCTGCATTTGTTTCCTTATTCTGGTTTCTTTTCTTGCCATTCTCACAGGAGATGAAAAATACCTTGTTAATGAATGTAGCTAGTGTTCTATTTCATGAATTCTTTGATTATTTTTTAGTGGGTCTGTAAAATGTTAGAGTACCCACAGTTCCTTCCTAGGCCCTCCAATATTCTGAGGAATACTTGAAAACAATAGACAATTTAAATGTAATGTTGTTTAATGACACAATTACTACGTTACTTATAAAGGCAAACAGTCCTTATTATCTCTACTTTCTCTCCCGCTGGCTTTCTATCATGCCAGCCACTGCAGCATCAGAGCTAAGCTGATGTATCGGTTCAGACCCTGTGGGAATGCCGTGCAGTTGCTCCTTCTGTGCAGGAGCTCCCACCTTGCACCTGTAAAAGCACTGGAGGACTTTGGCCCTGACTTCATTGGAAGCAGGATCAAGTTTTAAAGCCTTCCTCCAGATCTCCAGTCCTTGCATTTCCGTAAGGTCTGGCTGTCTTCAGGCTGCAAGGAAACCTCTCCCGTATCTGTGGCACTGATTTGTGATAGGCATCTCCAAATTAACGGGTTGGTTTGCTTTTCACTTGCTTTGAGTTTTGTGCGTACTGAAGCTACCAAAGCCCTACTTGGATACCCTACTGAACTGATATTTAGATTTATATGAAGGATAGCTGAATGGAATAAACTTTAAAAGGCACAAATGAGCGCAAGACTCTCAAAATCTGGCCAATCTTCACAAACCCCTCTTTCCCCTGAAAGAAATTTTCAGCTCAGCTGTCAGATTACACTTCAAAAGTTTTCTTGTCAGCTCCTTGAATGGCAACTTCTTACCTCATTGTGGACAAGCATCAAAGCATTCTGCTGCATTTGAAATCACCATCTGTGAGCGAGACTATTTTAGCTACCTGTTTCTCTGTACTCTTCACATATTAGTTTCCTGCGGTGGGATTCATTTGGCCAAATGTCTCAATTTACAGTAGATTCCTACTCTAATCAAAGGAACTGACTCAGATAAGATTCACCTCATTTCTGGTACCACCAGTGTACATTTCCAAAAGCATATGTCTCTGTTAGGAAGGGACAAACTGTTCTCTGTGACCCAGTATCAACTGGACCTTAACTGATTATAATGGGGGTGTAAAGCAGCAAGCTCAGCTAGACACTTAAAGGTAGGTTACATGAATCCCACCCTTTATGCCTATGTAAGAACTGCCTTCCCACTTGTCTTTGGTTTTCCCCGCTGTAACTACTTAGGGGAGATGTATGCTTTTCCCTGGAGACTGGCACAGAGATGTGGAAGCTAATACAACTGGAGGAACATTTTGACATGCCCAAGAGGAGCATCTGCTCCAGTGGAGACATTTCCCAGGTCTCCTGAGCAGTGGAGCAGCGCCACGTGGCACCACTGCGAGGAGCTCTGCTGACACAGCTGACCTGCCCGATCCAGAGAAGAGCCTGCTTTCCGCTTCAGGGCTCTCCACCCATCAGTAAGGACAAGCTCCGGTGAGTTCCCATTCTGAGTGTGAAGGCTTTCCTCTCAGTATTGGTTCTCCTCAATAACTAAAATTAATCAAGGGGAGAGGATGTTGTAGCTCCCACTCATTTTTGCATTTCCTCAACACTGACCTGTTTTTCCTGGATGTAGGATTTCTACTGCCTCCTTTGCTGTGTTCTTTCATTTTCCAAGATCTTATTTGTGAACAGAAATTTAAGTTATATCTCTTAAGGAAAATTTAAAAATAGTTTTTATGAATGTTAATGATTTCTGAAGTTTTTGTTCTTATTAATACCTCTTCCAAATATTTTTATTATCTACAAAATATCTTTCAGGGTGCTGCATTACTGTGTGCAGCTGTGTGAGCCATGTGTTCAGTACACAAAGCAATTGCAAAGACTATCTCACTCACAAACTATGAATACTTGAAATTTATTCTTAAGTATAAGAAGGCATATCTTTTTCTAAAGGACAGTCCTTCATAGCTTGAAATTCTGAAATATATCATTCATTTCATCTATTTTAGCCACAAGAATTCTACGTATTCTTTTCATAGGCTGTATGAGAGTTTGTCAGTTTAAAATATTAGTCTCTAGTTTCATAGCTTTTAACTGTTGGTTATATGAGTTGTCTTGCAGCAGCAAGGACCCTCTATAAAAGAATAAGCAAACCCTCAAAATCTGCCAGGGAACTGCTGTTGCCCTTGACTTCAGAGAGCTCAGGGCATTCACTTCCTTCATATGGCACCTTGCAAAATCACACTTATGAAGAAGTTCAGTAAGAGAATGGAGCAAGAGATCATTTAAAACAAATGCAGAAATAGATTTAACATACATTTCCTTTTCAGTTGTGAATATAAAGTGCGACTTACTCTTTTAGTTAGCTGGGTGTCCATCATGAAATTATGCACATGTTTTTCAGCTTTGGTAAGTTCTAACTTCCTTGCAACCACAGCTACCACCAGTGCAGTGCACCCAGCACCCTGAAAACAATAAAACAAATCCCCAAGATGTTACTACTGCATTTTGCAGGGTTTTTAGTGGAGTTTTCTCCTTTGCTGTAGAAATATGGCAGGCATCAGGTAATTCACCATCCCTAGTAAATACAGCGAACACGCTACAGCTATTTCAGTTCAGAGTAATAGGAAGAGTCAGCAATTGCAGCCTAGTAAACTGTCAAGGCATCAAAATAATTAGTGAGCAACATCATTTAAAAGTTCTGCTTTTTTTCCTGCAGGAGTTGAAAATTCAAATCCCATTTCTAGTGCATAAACAAAGGGGGTTATGAGAACAAGTTTTAAAACTCTCATATTAGTAAATAAATGCAGAATACCCTGTTCTTAACAACTGACTACAGTGTATGGAATTGCTAAAGAAAAAATTAGATTAGATTAATACTTAGCACACAAAAAAGAAAGCTTTCTTAGGATTTTCTTTAAGGCCTAAAGTTATCATAAATTTAGTATTTAACCACTTCAGTATACTTCTTTGTTGTTTTCTGAGGCCTACAATGATCTTCTCCCTATAGAATTTCTGTATCTCTTATTACCATTTAAAATAGTACACAACCACAACAGCATTACTCCAAAACTTGAATGTAGAAAGTTGCAAGTTTCCATTTTGTGCTGTGCATATGTATGTATGTATACCTGTATATATGTACAGCCATGCATGTTCGTAACAGGCCAAAGCCAGCAGGTGCCAGTTCCTTTGAAATGACAGTACCTTTATCAGCATTGCAAGATTAAAGTTTTTTAATGGAAGGAAATGGAAGCTAGAATGAGTAAGGTAACTAGAAACAGCATATTACACGCGGCTCCTGGTACCATTTACTCTGACACCATTCCTAAATTCTACTGCTTTAGTATTTTTTTTTAAACCATGCTTCACAGATTGTTTTTAAAAAGGTATAAAATCACATTAAATATACTACAGCAGTGTTTAACTTGCAGGTTCACCCAAATCTAGCTGTTTAGTGCATCTGTATCAGTTACTCTCCTAGTGAAAAGCCATCTCTGTTTGAAGCTTACTACATTTTCAGTCACACAGCTTTCTTCCAGTCTTTCCATATTTCTCCCATTAATTTACTCTCGACCTGTTCCTCCTCTATATCTGCTTTACTGTCTCCAGAAAATACAGGAGAACATTGCTGAACCTAGCTTCCCAGGCACAAATTCCACTACTAAACACACAGAGATGCCAAAACAAACCAACTGATTGGAAGCCCTTATTCACACGCTGTTCTCAAAAAATGCATCGTTTTCCCTCTTAATTACTGATGTACCCAATGAATTTTGTGAAAGCCTCCAGTTAATTCGTCTCCAATTTCACTCCACTGGTAGATCGTCTCAATAAATTCATCTGCTCCCTCACAAGGACCCATCGTCTTCAATTAGTTCTGATCTATCAGAGTTTCTATCCCCCAGTACGCCTCAGGAAGCCCTCAGGTAACTCCCTTATAATTTTGCTGTGGTTGCCCATGTAGGTAAGATAGTTGGAGGCTTACTCTCTAATTGTGAGATGAAGGCAAAATGGGGATATGACAGGTTCTTTGCTTCCCCTCATCTCACTAGGGTTTAATGAGGAAGAAGATAGCTAATGCAGCTTAAGGCTGAGCACTCCCAAAACCCACCCAGCCTTTCGAGACAAGGATGAGACAATCCTATGTGATACAACTGAAAGAAACTCCCCAGAAAACAGGCAATTCTTCTCCAGTCGCCCTTCCTGTGAAGGAGGGCTGGAGGGAACAGCTAATATCCTTCTGTGTGGCAAAAAAAGCCCCTACCCCTTGCGATGGCAAGAACAAGAAGAGAACAGAAGTCTTTTGGCCCATAAGCGAGGCTAGCGCTCAGCAGGCCAAACGTTGACTCAACGACCTAACTCAGCACTATGCCTGCTTACAACAACAACATGCTTGCACTCACTGACTGCCAAACTGGTATGAGACTATTAATACGGAGCAGCTTGCTTGCCACTGGCAAAGTGGTGCAAAACAGCTGTTTATGCCAAGCAACTATGGAAGAGAAATATTTTATATATATAAAAAAAGAAAAGGAAAAAAAAGGAGGGATGTGAAGAGGAATGGTGCAACAGACAAAAGGAATTCAGTTTGAACTGAAATTATTCCAGGCATTTGGGATTAACTCTTATGTTTGTCACAGCAGTCACAATGGTCAAAGCTCTTAAAGGACAGTAGCTTTATATGTCACATGAAAGACAAGTGCCTGCAGCAGTAGCATATAGTCACTGGCATGTTATGGAAACCGCTGCTGTGGTTTGTATAACCTGCTAGCTTCCTCATCACCAAATTACAATTGCAAGTTATTCTCCATTCAGATTGCCACTCTTGGCTTCATGGGCTATGACATGATCTCAGGAGATGAAAACAGGCTCTTTTAACATTTCTGCAAAAGAGAGCAGTAAAACACTGGCTGCTTGTTTATTTTTTGCAATACCTTGAAGAAGAGCAAATTATTCTTTAAACAACTAACAGCTTTACAGACTAACACATTGAAATTCTCCTTAAAGTACATGATTCTAATTAATATTTTATGTTATTGCTCTGCACTTCTATATGGTTTCCCCTGAGGAGCTCAGCATCCTTAAAAATAATAATAAAGTGAGAATTATCCCGAATTGCAGCAATGAAACACAAGCGGTACTGTTATTTTTAAAATGGTAGCATCATACTCGCTATGTTTTGGCACATCCCTGTTCATCAGTAACATGAATTCAATGAGTTCATGCTCATACACCCAGGTTTTTTTCATTTATCAATACTATACAAAGCAGAAGCCTTTGGCTTCTTGTTAAAATAACTTGGGCTAAGTAAAAGCCCATGCTTTAACTCTAAGAAAGTCTCTTTTGAGAAAAAAAAATATTCTAAAAAAGGTCTTTTAAATTACTGTATTTTATAATTTCCAACATAATTCTTTTTATCCTGTTTTCAAGTAAATAATAAACCAAAACACTGCTTCAGGCTCCTGCTCAACTTTGAGGGGAATTATTTATCATTAAAAGCAAAGGAAAAAGGGAAGAATGTAAAAATTTTCAAGTATCAAGGCAGCAATTAATTCTACTTGGAATCTGCACTCTTCAGTCAGGCTCCTGTCTGCCTCTTCCATTACAGTGTTATTTTAAATTGTGTATTTTGTGTTGGTAAAGAGCATGACTTTAAGGGCACTTGGGACTTCCAGTACATGAAAACTGGAGAGAAAAAAGACCGAAAAGAATATTCATAATGTTCATCATCAGGCCTCTGAAACTTTAGCTACAGCTATACAGCTGAAAGCCACCCAAGCCCTCCACCCCACTGAACTGTCTATTCAAGGGGCAGCTAAAATAAAAGATGCAAAGGCACATGGCAGATTTCAAAGAAGTAAAAAGCAGCAGTTTGTCCTAATTAGTAAGTGGTGTTCACAACTGTGTACATCAGACCTAAACTTTCTGTCTTGAGACTATTTCAGAAAAGAGCCAAAATGACCAAAAAAAATCATTCGCTCATTGTCACTGTTCAGCTTGTGAATGATTTGAGGCAAATTTGAAAGACAGATGATTCATCTTTCGCAGTTTTTCAAAACTGCAAAATTCTCCTTTTTCAGTGCAGAAAAGCTTTTGCTTTGTAAATGTAAACATTTACAAACTATGTTGACAAATCCAGACACATCTGTTTAAAAACCTGGACACAAACTATTATAACACATACAATGTAAGCATCCCAGGCAAGTCAAAGTGTGCCCATATTGCTCAACTGCTCCATTTAATGCAAGAAGCTAGTAAGAGAATTAACCATCCAGCGTCTGCTCTCCTGAAGTACTGTATGGTCAAGGGTTTGCCAGCAACCACCAGGTTTAAAAGCTGATCTCCCTGGATTCTTCTGTTCTCCAGAAAGCATGCAGAGGCCAAATAAAACTATCTGCTAAATCAGGAGAAGCCCCAAAAGATCAGACTGTTGAAAATGGGTTTCTCAGAAATGCTCCAGACCAGCCTGCCACCTGCGAGCTGAGCAATGCCTGGCTTCGATTTGCAGTGAGCTGAAACCAAAGCATGTGAACCTCATCCTGAATGCACAGTATTTGTTGCTTCATATGAAATGGTGTGTATCAGTCCTTGGTAAAAAGTCTGAAAACAAACATATGACACAGCCTTTCAGTTAGGCAGAGCAACAAACACAGAACTGGATTTTACTGCATAGTGGTATCAAATCTCTGATGATGGTGATACAAAACCTGCATTTGGGAGCAATGTCCTTGAAGGAAAAGCCATTTATACTACACAGAGCATTCCTTGACCACTGATCCACTTAGCTGCTAGCCTGTATGAAAACATTTTGATATGTCTGCAAACAACTTAAGAACATTCTTCACAGCTCCAATTTTAAAGCTGCTGCTCCTGTTCCTAACAAGGAATGATGACTTAGGTTCAAATGCTCATCCAGGTAAGCCATAGCCCACGAAAGCTATCCCTAGGTAAGCTCTTTGATGCCTACAGTCCAAAGTAAATGGCACAAATAAATAGAAAGCAAATTTGTGCGGGTATCTGATACACATACGTACTTTTAGGTACTTGTTAAACATTTTTTTTCAGTTATGCAAGTCTATATGATGACTGATGTTCCTTAGAAAAATTAACATGAAAGAACAGGTAAGTTGAGGGGGGGAAAAAACAGATTCTGTCAATAGGTGTATGCTTTCTGACACAAAGCCTACACTATTTCAAAACAGCAAGAAAAGAAAGGTGAAATTAATTGTATTTTAAGTCCTACTTTGAATTTAGCAACTGAAAAAAAAATGCTAAAATGCACCTCCCAAGTGATGATACTTAGATTCCTGGTGTGTCATGATCACTTGCTCTAATACTGTATCGTAAGGCCTCCTTGGTCCTCTCTCTCTTTCCTATATGGGGATGGTAGGCTGTTTGGGAATTAGGACTACATATTCTCTTGTCTTTATACAACACCTGACTCAATGGGATCAGATAGAGCTCAGAAGTTCTACAGTAACATAAGTAACAATGAATGCAGATCGTAGGTCTGTACTGTACACATCACAACACTAGAGCTGACTTCGTCCTTTTTCTCCTTCAGCTCCCACTGTGCTCTGCTGAGATACCTATCAAGATACACATTATATACTATATCAGCTGAGGTACCTGTAGTAGTCTCATCACAGCCCACTATTCTGCTCTTTGCTGATGCAGCCCACCCTGAGCTTTCTGCCATCATCATCAGGGCTGCCAGTCTTGAGCTAATTAAATTAAAGCTGTCACAGAGAATTTAGATTACGGTACACTGCAGCAGACATAGCCATGCTCAAGTGCAACAGCCGCTCTAGAGGGGAAAAAGCTGCTGTTGCCCAGACTAACTAACATTGTATCTGATGAGGATGAGGCTACAAAGTGTGGATGAGGATCATGCCTTTCCTAAAATTTGCAAGTGCTCAGACTGAGGGTTCATTCTGACACTGTACACAGTGAGCACAAGACTGCACTATTCAGACTCAGACTTTGACAATGTCTAGGTTTTGGGTCTAGCATTCTGGTAAGGGCCCAATTTCAGTGATAACCAAAGAGAGGTGCTTGCAAGTCTTCACTTAAAGGTTATGTTTTGGAATTCTTTTTGTTGTCTTGTTTAAAAGCTAAGACAAAGAATGGTTAGCACTATCTGAGAACCTGCACTGAAAGCAGCATTTGGTCAGCAGCTTAAAAACCTGGGACTCAAGACACCCTACACTCCTTTAAGTAAATGCCTCTGGCATTTCCACTTGGTTCCATCTTTGGTAAGGTTCCAAAACGCATTTACAGGACAGCAGTGAATTGGGCAATTTCTGCAACTACTTTGACTGCCTGGAGGTCATATATATGCCTGAAGGGTGCCTACTGGTGAGAAAGGAAGCAATACAGTGTATCAGTGGCTCTGCTGAACGTCTGCCTGCAGCTTTGATTTAGCTGGACTGGAAGTGAAGTGCAGTCTTTAGTACTGTAGTTGTCACAAAAATGTCCTGCTATACTTGCCTGTAGCTGAAAGAAGGCAGCTGCCACATTTCTTGCTCATATCCCTTGGGATCCACTGAGGGAGAGAGAAGGTCCGCTTTGCAGACATATGGCTTTGGTGGGAAACTTAGCTCTGCACCAGAAAAGGCACAACATTCCTCCTGCTGCTCTGCATAAAATGAAAAGCCTGTAAGAATTTAAACAGATACTCTGCTCATTTGGCTCTCTAGAAGGTGGACTTACTGGACTACCCAGGGAGGAAAAAAGAAATAATAAAAAAATCTTGCTTGAAGTAAAAAAACAAAAACAAAAAGCTCTCCAAAACAAGCAATGAAAAAATTGAGGGAGGAATCCATCCATGAGACAGACAGAGGCTATGGAAATGGTATCATATAAGTGTGGTTTTGCATTTGTCGTTGTTTACTGAGAGAGAGATGTAATCTTACAACACCGAAACAAAGTAGGATAAGTAATAGGACAACAACTATACCATCTCAGCCAAAAATGTGACCTAAAATAGTTTTGCATTATTTATACTTCCATATATTTAATATTTTGGCTGGCTACTAACGTCTTTAGTGGAGTTTGTAAGTCTGTACCACAGCTAAAATTTGGTTGCAACATTTCAACTTCTGTAATACAGCAGATGAGCAGTAAGGGGTAATGGCAGGTGAGCGATAGCTATGTAGTAAACTCTTTTACTTTAGTAATGCAAGAGGAGTACTGAGAAAGGCTCGTGGGACAGCGCAGGAAGTAATGGTTTGTAAAACAAAGCCAGTCTCTCTTCCACTAGGTAAAACTGTAAATGATGGCAGCGCTAACTCGAACAAGCCCAAGAAGTGAGTGCACCCCCCGGATGGGCTCCTGGGAAGCCTTCAATCATCATAACAGCTGAAAAGCCCACTGGAGATCGTGATGAAATTGTTCTGCCTGGCATGCAAAACCTCGTTGCTGAACAAGGAGGTGAAATCTGATTTCCCTTAACTGGCAGGCTGAACAGCCTATAAAGCTGATGGGAAACATTAGTTTAGTAATTCAGGATGAGGCTACCAATGATGCTCTTGTCCAATGTCTGTCACAGGAAATCATGCAACCCCGAGAGTGTAAATACCAAACTTCCATGAGAATACTTGTAAAGGTATAAAACAATTGCTCTATTAAAATCCAAATGTATTGCAGATGAAACCAAATCAAATTACTTTTTTTCAAAACAAAGCAAAAGTTTTCCTACAACAACATTCTGCTCCAGTCATATTTATGTAAACAAAGGTATCTTGGGAGAACTGCTCTCCATTCCAGTCAGTAACTGACTGCCTTTGAACTTGCTGAAATGCAACCGTAATTCCTAATTACATCTAAGAGGGAAACCGTTTCTATGTCCTCTGACACTTCAAAAACTTCCCTATTCTATCAGGATGAAATTAAGACCTTCTGAGTGAGGGGTTTTTTTTGTTTGTTTGTTTTCCAATTCTAAAAGATGGTTACACCTTCCAGAAGATTTTGTTTATTCAAGTGGAGACAGAAGACTGCCTCTGCCATTCTTTCACAATCCAGCTTACTGCCCTAACCACTACTGCCCCAGGGATCGCTCACATGCTCTCTTTCTCTCTCAGGAACTATTCAACTTCATTTTTGTAATTTTATGTTCCTCCTTTATTTTTTCTTACTTCAGCTAAAAATTTCATCCCAACAAGCCATAGTTGTAAAACAACCCAGAAGAAATAACTACATTCCTGAGAAAAGTTCCCATTTTGGCAAACTGGTGTGCTGGAACAACAATAATGAAGGAGCTGAAAAAATTCTGACCAGCCCAACTACTACTAGTTTCAACCCTAATAATTTGAGCATCATTAACTCTCTTCTCCATTGTATGTTTCTGCTTGACACATCATCCATTTACATTGTGTTACGTTAGAAGGAACGAACACAAACTGTTCTGAACCCTGAGGTCACTTACATTTATTACCAAATTCTCACAATGAAATGAATTATATTCTAGCATATAGCTGAGAAGTGGACCTGAAATGCTACCAATCTGCATGAAAAGCTTTTCACATTTTCCTGTACTGTCAGGGAAGTAAAAACCAAGCTGCGTTCTAGATTTTTGAAATTCCTCCAGTAGGCTTCTCATTGACAAAGCTGTTCACCTCATTGCTCTGACCTTTTACCACCAGATAGGAGAAATGATAAAAATACTACAGACTCTTGATAAATGTGCAGAATGCTCTAGGTAAACCTTCAAATGGCAATACAATCTATTATCCTCTTACTGCTATTACAGAAAATTGAGTCACTTCTACAGTTCAACCATATTCACAAGGCAGTGTATTAGTCTTAAGAATATCTTTTCAGCTCTTTGAGCGTAACTCAGAATAGATTTCTGTGTTTTGTAAGCAATTCCATGTTTCTGCACCTAATTACAGAATTAAATGATGTAAAGAAAAGTTTTCATAAGAATCCCACAATGTTTTAGGCATTACAATGCAAAATAATTTATGATCTTTTGGTACATTATCCATGGAAAGTTCTTAAAATAAAACAGTTTTCAAACGTCACCACTGAAATCTGCTGTTTACCTTCCTTTTCTTTTATTCAGGAATCTTCCCAGGAGATCTGCAGCCAATGTTAACTCTGCAGTTACAGAATTACTCACCTACATGAGTGGGGTTCAGATTCAGGAGTTAAAAGATGCTACTCAAAAATTTTCTAGAAGAAACACCTCATCTCCTCCTTACCCACCTCTATACTGCAACTTGAAGAATACCTTCAACATTTGTATGCTTCCCTCATTGGCTTAATGAGCTCTCTGGTGTTCATTTTAATAAGAAGAGCATTTGAGCTACAATTTCAGCAACAATGAGGCCAACGTGAAAATCCTATAGGAAATTTATTTGATCTAAAACAATCTTCATTCAAGCTTTAGCCAGCCACGCTGTGCAGCCTGTGATTGAACAGTTATAACAGCTGCAACTCACCCATTTTGTCATAGGAACATAGGTTTGACCTACTAGTTCTGTCAAGTCTGCTTCTTGCTGTTGACAATGCTCTTCAGGAAGGCAATCCTTAACTCTGCACCACACAATAATGTACTAGCTCCCCATATAATGCTGCACGTAAAAGCAAAAGAGCCCTTCTCAAACCTCGCAGAAGATCCTGTATTTGAAGCCATAAGAATGTATTGCTATTATTTTATCTTGCATAACAACAAAAAGTTCATACAGATCTGTAAAAATTACCCATAAATACAGATTTACTCAGTAATTGCAACATGAATTGCACAGAATGACTATATGTAGCAGGAAGAAGCATTTCTACTTATTTATTTCAAATGTAATGGGTATTAATGGAGCCAGATAGACCACCTGTTCTCATACTAGGCAAGGAGCTATTCGATATCCTCCATATTCTTCATATATTTTTAATAGTTCATTTATTCATTCTCATTCTTCCAATTTTGCAGTCAGTTATGATGCAGCTTCCCAAACTTCTACTAGTTTCTACTATCCTTCTTTACATTTTTGCTTTGATATACTCCTCATAAATCAAGGAAAAACTGGCAAATCTCTCTGACATCCTGATTCTATAAAATAGTTCAGCAGGTGAAAACACTGTCCATGTATAAGCAGTGCTGCTGACGTTAACAGTGGCATGAACAAAGTGCTGCACCTGTAGCTGAGCTCAGCCTGCTGACCAGGACCTGTGAGGGCTGTTGGAGTGTGCACTGACAACCCCTGCATATTTGGTGGACAGACAAAATTCAGATGCATCGCATGGCACGGTGAAGACTGCGTGGATCTCCCCATCTCTTCCATATCCTGTTCTGATACAGAAGATGGCACTCATATTTCATCCATCCTTCACTATCTGCATGCCTACCTGATGCGTAGAGAGGGTGGCAGGCACGTTCACTATTAGATTTATGGCCTACCTGGTCCATAGTCTACTACTACTGCCAAGTGAAGTTACATTAGAAAAAACACTGATCGCTAATTAAGAGGGGGTTACCCAGGTTAGCTTCTCTTGCCAGTTTATTAAAAGCATCTGTATTTACTCATGCCACCGACTCTGTATTGTCCTGTTTCAATACTTTCATTAATGATTCGCATGTTTATGTGCTCTGCAAGATCAAAAATTAAATTGTTCAATATGGCAGAACACATTCTTTTGGTATTTCTCCTCTTTTTTCAAAAGCCAAATGGTTCATGGTTTTCTTTTTGCTTGTTCAATTGTTCTGATATATTACTCAGAGTTCTTTCTTTAGTGGCCTACTCTTAATAATTCTCAAGTGCTTTTTTTTCTTTTAGCATCATCAGAATATATTTAAAGTTTATCCTGTTTTCCGGGAGTATGTATTTGCAGAATTTAAAACATGTCACTTGAACCAATGTCTCAAGAGAGCAACAGCTATCAGTTTTAACAGTGCTGTCAGCAGACTGCATAAAGTTGACTTCCCTGGCTGGAGCCCAATGCAGGTTCAGCTCACGCAGTCCAATTTCCATCCCACAGAAAGCAAATCCTAAGGCAGAAGTGGGAGGAGAGCCAGCGCACACCTGGGCTCCTCTGTGAGCAGGGTGAGGACACAAAAGGAGCCCTCTCGAGGTATTGATCGCACTAGTCTAACAACGTATGTGCTACTTCAGATGCTAGGGAATTACATTTTTCTCTAAAAATCACACAAACGGTTTGATTTTACTTGTTATATTCATTTCACAGTTATTCTGGTGTATCTTTTAATTAGACTATCCATCATTCCTCTGCAAATGGAAATTTGTAAGCCTGTTCTTTTAGGATCTTATCTTTTCCACAATAAACATAAATTAGTTACTGTACAGGTTTCAAAAGAGTAGTTGTTTTTAAAGAATTATACGTAAACCCTATGAGCTTTTCGGTCTTGAACAGATCTTCTGGCCTAGACTTCATTAATATATTCACTGTTTCATACTGCTTATCTTTCAGATCTTTTACCAAAAGAAATCATTAATTTCAACATCTGAATTTGTCCCCTTGCTCCATAATTTTCCTGTCAAAGATGACAGTTTACCAAAGCCACATTACTGATGTCCTTTAAAATGCAATTAAGGGTCAAGACTTCCCATACTGTTTTAACTAACATCACTCTCTAACTACCTGACCCCTTTTTTTGTCAAGAATGCTTTCTTTCTGTGTCTCTAGGTATTTATCCCAAATTCATTATCATGTGATTCTGACTATGTACGTATTTCTGAGTGTTCAGAGTCCTAGTGCTTCTAAGGTAGTTGCAGAATTTTTAAATCATGGGGAAAAAAAAAAAAAATCAAAGACATGAGGGTGAGTATCATCTGTACATTTTACAACCCAAATTTTCAAAGGCATCTTATTTCAGCTGTGAAAAAGAAAAGCTATATATGCAAACGTAGTATACATTAACCAGCACTCTATATATGCAAACAGTATACATTAACTAGCACTTTAAGCTTCTCTCCAAAACAAAGGAAACAACCACTGTAAATAATTTTAGACCAGAAGCCAAACGGTGCTATCATAAGTAAAATTACAAATATAGCTTATAATTTCACCTTCTGTGTGGTTCATTCACCAGCGTGTAGAATAACACTTGAAATAATTTGGAGAGCGTTTCTGTGATTTCATTTTTGCCTTGTTCTCATTGTAATAAAACTGCATAGGCTACCCACGCCCATCAAACTTTTAAGACCAGTCCAGATGCTGATGTCATTTACATCAACATAAACCCGGTAGCAGTGTGAAACCTATGCGTGATTTGTATCAATACTAATATTCTTACTGCACTTCTGCAGGGATTTGAAACTCCTAAAATTTCTGTTGTTGTATGTTTTTTCATACTGAAAATGCCAAGAGTGCAGAACAATTTGTTTTGAGTGCATATTCAACACAAGTTAATCCAGAATTTGGCTGGTTTTGTTCAGAAAAGCCTAGTCAGAGATTGTAATGAGAAGGGATAACGATCTGATACTTGCATCCCAAAGCATTTGCTTCTTACTTCTAAATGGTTTCTGGGAAGAAGAAAAGCATTATAACAGAGTTGAGTCCCCTTTCTGCACATCCGTGTGGCAATATGTGCTACTTGTTCTCCTCTTTTCCTAATGAACTTATGGCACTATTTATCCTCTTTGGCATCAAAATCCTTCTGAGAATGAGGAACAAAGGCAAATACCCCAGAAGATGGCAGATTTGAGCTTAGTCAACAGCCTTTAGAAAAGCCTTCTGAGTCATTCCTCTTCAGCCTGTATTTTCCAACTAAATTAAAAACTGTATTTAAAGAGACATGCATGTGCCACCACCACCAAAATGCACTAGAAGTCCTTCTCAATAAAGGTCAAGGACCTGAAATCTGTCAGATGTTAAAAATTAAAAACAAAAACAAAAAAAAGAAGCATTTGGAAAGAAATCTTCAACAGTAAAATAATGCACTGATCTATTTTACTTTCTGGACAAAACATACATATATTTATAAATAACAGATTTACCAAAACACCTGTTAAAAAGAAGAAACTTTTTGCCACCATTTTTTTCAGCCATAATCCCAATATACCAGTTTAATAAAAGGTAGATATTTGAGCTGCGTTACTTTTATGATCAATAGATAAGAAAGCAGAAATAAATATATATATATATATATATGTTACTGTCAGATATATTATATTATGATGCCCATCCTGTTTTTCTCACTCATAGGGAAATTTACACAGGAGCTTTACACAAATAGAAGTGGCAGGATCAGGAGCCTTATTACTTCAAATTTACTGTAGATACCTAGAAGTTTCCAAGACAGTAATTTATTGTCCTGCTCCCTGCCAAATTGCACCTTTGGCCAAATGGTGCAATACACAAAAACTGAAATTAGACATGAGGTACATCTAATAAATATGTACTGAATATGTATCTACTAACAATTGCTGCATTTTATCAATGGCCTGCAAAAACTCATAATGAAAATGGCACTACATAAAACCACTTAGAGCAATGGAAGCTTGTGGACTGTATGGTATTAGACTCATAAGAAACAATGTAGAAAACTATGCACAGCCAAAAAGCTTATGCACACTAGCCACCACCACTGTTCTGTGCCTGTAAGTAACTTAATTTTAAGAAGCAAACGTCAGATCTGTAGGTTCCTTATTAGTAGTGGTCAAGTCACACATGTCTAAAGATAATTCAGAAAATGTGGCATCGTAACATTTAATGAAAGACTCTATTGAGATTTTGAAGCTGCAAATTACATTAGGGTGGAATTTGTTTCTCTGTATTTCATTACACAGCTCTTCATTTTACCTCTAGAGGACGAAAGCCCTCCGTTCCACAATATGGAATGAGAGACTTTGGGAGTGGTGAAAGTAAGCCTATACACTCTGCAAGCTTTTTGTTTTGCCAGCCAAGAGTTCTGGGACTAATTCCAGCAAACTTAATCTCATATCCGGTAAATAAATTCAGGAACACTCACCATGATTCCAGTGAGTAAACAGACTCCTTTCCCACAGTATGTATTAGGTACCATGTCACCATATCCAATGGATAGAAAAGTTATTGAAATCAACCACATTGCTCCAAGAAAGTTGCTAGTAACATCCTGTTGATCATGGTACCTGAAAAGAAAAAGAAAACAACAACTTTATCACAAAAACTTGTAGTAAATTTTTGTGCTGTCAGAAAGGGATATCACTATCTGATGATCCAACTCCTCTTGTCATTATTTCTTTTTTGAAAGCAATTATAAGAGATAATATAAAACTCAAATACAATGACATTAGCAGTAAAGAACCAGAAGGTACAGCAATAGCACAAGCAGCAGAGATGCTCATGACATTTTATACTTCAGTATTCTGTTATTATTAAAATAGCGAAAACCTTGTTTTTTAATAGAATCTCTTCATGGGGGGGTACAAGTCCTCTTGATCCTCTGCAGTTGCATAAGACATCAGTCTACTATAGATGCTGCTGTCTCAGGCATATATGGAAGTCAGAGATGGATGTGTGGGCAAGCAGAGAGCAGAGCAGATCTCCATCTCCTCGGCCTAAATGTAACTCTGTAAGCAGAAATCTAACAACGAACTGTCACGTGAATGAATGCTGAATTAAACAACCTAGGATCCTCACTCTCCTTCAGCATGTTCAAGATAAATAGAACTGCATGCTATTGTATTTCTCATCACCACAAGATCTTCACCTTAAAAATAAGAAAGTCTCCCTTTTGTGTTAATGTCAGCTATGAAATGCAATTTTCTGATGTGCCATTTGGTGTCTTAGTTTTAATATTCTAATGGAATATGTTCATTTTCTCCTTTATAGAAAACAAGCTCAATTGAATAATCTAGTCTTCACATTACATACAGACCTAATCAACTGAGAAGCCATTAAGACCTGTTTTAGGGATAAAACCTGCTGTTACCACTCTC
The DNA here is from genome assembly GCF_036370855.1 of Dromaius novaehollandiae. Classification (NCBI taxonomy): domain Eukaryota; kingdom Metazoa; phylum Chordata; class Aves; order Casuariiformes; family Dromaiidae; genus Dromaius; species Dromaius novaehollandiae. Next base: position 41,864,215 of record NC_088132.1, read on the forward strand.
TCTGCAGGAAGAAAGGCCTAACGGATTAATGTAGATTCAATTTTGCTTCCCAGATACAGAGTAGCTCTTCAACAGAGACAATCTCAAGGTTGCAATAACCCCTGCAGCTGCTGTGAAGCCTCAGGTTAGTTATCTATGCTGTTGGATCCTCAAGGGTATTATTTTAGCTAATCCCCAAATCAGTGTCTCACAGTGGGTCACAGGGTGCCACAGGGGAATTCGCTCACAAATCCATGAGCAACCCACTTTCCACCACTGAAATAATTGCTTCAGTTTTCTTCCTTTCCGGACCTCACTCTCAGTGATGGAGCACGAATACAAAACCAGCTTCAGGAAATTCCCTGTTCTCTCGCTTGCAAGATATTCCTTGCATGTATCTGCAGAATACCTTCATTCTGTTCTTCAAAGCCTCACCTATGCCCTCATGGTTGCAAGGACTTACAAACTCTTTGACTGCCCAAATACAGCTATCATTGCAACCCAAGCTGTTCCACTGGTCGCCTGTACTCTTCTCTCTGTTGGTGGAAATGTTGTCTTTCTCACATACTTTATATAAACTTCTGAATTTTTTTTGTTCTGCTATTGCAGCATCTAGAACAACACCATAACAGTCTGCTGTTGGAGCTCCTAAGGATGACAGTAGCACAAATAACAATAACGACAACAGTAACAAGGGTAGGAATGAAAACAACAGCAAGCTCTATTTAACTCATTACCACAGAGCTCTGCCCAATCACAAAGAGATCTGACATGGCTTTTTTTTTTTTTTTGATGCTGCACTAAATGTTATGGGTTTTAGTCTTCATTTAATGAATTTTGCAATTAAAGAGTGTGAAATATATGGATGCACAGAGAGAGCTGTATTCATCCCATTCAGGAGGCCAGAAGAAAGCCCATGTATCATGTAAGTCCCTTCAGAATATCACATAAGTGCCATAACCCATAGGCTTTGGATAAGCTTCACAGAAATGAGCTAAAACCACAACAGATACTCCAAAGCTGGCAACTCAATTAAATATAAATAAATGCTTACACAAATACTTAAAGACATTTCTATAATGCCCATGTTTTGGTTTTGAACCTGGCCATTTCTGTATTTCAGATAGAAAACAATTTACCTACAAAGATGAAGGAAAGCGATGCTTTGGGTTTTTTTCCTATGTGAACGTCCGAATTGTTACATCCTGGCAAAATTTCAGCCCTACGTGGAGATAATTTCAGAAATGTTGATATGACTGAAAATGGAACATTTGAATACAAGTTACTGCGCTCCTGAAATAAATACCTGTTTCAGGTAAAGACTGCCAAAAGCTCTCTCTCAAACCTTGAGCAACACGGTGTAAAAATAATGGAGCCTTTATAGATCCCCTTTTATTTATTCCAGAAAATACAGAACTCAATCTATATATAGATCATTTAACAAAGGTGACATAGGGTTACACTAAAAAAGCACAACGATCAACAACAGTATTTTAGGTTTCATTGGAGATGTGGATCTTAATTAGTAAGGTCCCTTAGATGAAATATTCATTAAAGCCATCTGCATCCATATTTAGTAGCGCACTTCAAGGACCTGTTCAAATGTTTCTATCTTGTTAGCTCAGCTCTTTTGGATTTTCTACTCTGAATATTTCATCTGGTTATGATTTTAAGATTATAGTTCAGCAAACAAATGATGTGCACACTCAATTTTTAAATCATCATCAATACTTACGATTTTATTGTGACCAAAGTGCAAAGGATACTTTCTGTCCTCTCTGTGGGCTCAACTCCTCGAGCATGGCAATTAAAACATAATTTCATCTTCCAACAACATCAAAAAAATCCTTTCTATCACAACTGCATGGAGGAAGTTGAAAGAGTAACTTCTCACATTAAAAATCCATAAGAAAAACAGAGGCAACCTGAAAGGGAGACTACTGTCCTGATAATCTCATACTTTCTAAGACAGACTTACAGGAATGAGGCTTATATATGTCTTGTTTATTTTGTAGCCTGACTCATGATTTTTGAATTTCTGTGGTTAATAATTCTGGTACATGCCTAAATCCTTCTGATTTTCATAACATTACAGGAGTGTTTGAATAGATTTTCAAGTGCTTCATTATGTATTTATCTAATATGATCACTGAGGATTCAAGCATGAACTAGAAAAGCCAGGGGAGTTTTTCTTTTGACCTGAGTGGAGGCAAAAACAGAACTTAGAAGTTACAATTTTGGCTACACTGTGTCTACCATCAAGTAAAGAATCATTACATCTATATCAAAAAAGGAAGGCATGAAGAGGAATTTCTTAAAAAGTAGAAATTGCAATATCATATTTGTACAGCCCTGGGAACAACAACTGAAAATGAGCACAGGAGACATTTAAACGGCTTTGTTTTGGGGAGGGGGAAAAAAATTCCTCATTACCTCTCTGACTTGTTTTTACACATATCACAACCCCAAGATTCTTCCATTTTCCAGGGAACAGTAAAACACATAAAGCGGCAATTAAACTTCCCCTAGTTTTTCCATCAATCCAGCTCTAATGTGTTCCACTCAAGTCACCAGAAGGCTTGAGAAAAACAGTCACTCGCACCACTGTATTTTTCAGTTCAGTATTGAGATTGTCTTCAACAGAGCCAACTGCAACGGAGATTACACTAAAGAGAAAACCCATCCACACAACTAGCCAGAACAAAGCTATATCTTGTTCACTGTCATTAAGCAGCCACCAACTAATACAAACATTTCCTCATTCTGGCTGGATGTGAAAGCCAACTTCGATGTAAATAACACCAGAACACAACTACATTGTTCCTAAATTATCCATTCACTCTACAGTTTAGAGCTCTCAAACTTGATAAGAATATATGGTTAACTGGCACAGACACTATGAAAAGCTTGGAAAAACAAACCAAAAGCTTCAGGAAAAGAAAGAAAAAGAAACTTTTTTTTTTTTTTTCAGAAAACAAGTTCAACACAAAATAAAATCCAGTCATTATCAATCAGATTCCAGAGTTGGAGCTTTTTGGCATTAATCCTTAGTTTAAGATTTTATTTTTGATAAAGATGCTGTTCTTTTAATTAGACTCACTGGAAAAAAGTATTTATTTAACTACTTAAAGCCCACAATTCTCAGTCAATAAAAACCAGCACTAGAAACACAGTGAGCCACTTAAAATAGAAGATAAGAGCTAATATTTTGTGTTAAAACTGCAGCTATGAACAGGCTGATTTTCTGGATCACATCCAGCCTCACACAGCAACAGAATAAAGGGCCATTTAGAATAGTGGTGTATTCCCTGAGGTAGGAAAATCCTTGGCTGAAGCCACACAGGCATAAGTCCTATTTATCACCTTTTCTTTTCTTCTCTAATAAAGAATGTGCTAGTAGGCAGGTGGTGCTAGAGCTAGAACATGCTACTCTCCAGACAATCCTCATCCTGTGAAAAGCCACTATTTGGTTCTCAGAAACCAGCATGTATCAGTCCTGAGACTATTCTAATTTAAGCCAAAAAACAGCTGAATGATTAGATCTCTGCAAAAATAGAATGACTTGATTCCTCCTCAAGCCAAACTGCGTGGGAGTTTTACCATTCATCTCAAGAAGACACAAATATATTCTTCAACTGACAGTACTGCAGTGGTTTGGGTTGTCAAGGCAATATTCCAAATTCCTCACCAAACAGCAGTCCTTTTCTTCTGGATTCACTCTCAGTATAATTTTCAGTATTGTTTTCCTTCAGAATTATGTTCATATTTGATGATGTTTCAATTAACTGATACAACATCTACTTTTTAGGTGCACATAGTTATCACCCATTGATTTAATCTTGACATCTAACTCACATTCATCTTGAAAAGTGATGAGTAAGAAGAAATAAAATATAACATTAACTTAACCACTGATGCATTTATTCACACTTAGCAGCTTCAGTGCAGTTTATTTTGCCTCCTTGGACAGCCTCTGATAACTCTGCACTCTTTGGTTTTCCTTTCCAGGACAACTCAAGGAAAGAACTAAAAAATAAGTTGAAAAGATCACCCTTTCTGTAGGGAAGAAAATGGACTGCTGGTGTAGTAATCATACAGAATTTCCCAGTTAGCAATACAATGCCAATCCAGGCTGAGTTTGGTCTTGTTAAACCTTAAAAACTTTTAGACTAACAACGGCTGGAAACAGGCTCAGCCCATTAAATCAGATTCTTGTCAAGACTCAGTTGAGACAATGATTGATGTAACTAGCTATTAGAGCTCTCCCACAGCATTAAGCCTTTCTGTTACTAAGTGCCTCTTTAGTCTTAGTTAGATAGTAGATATTGGCAGATTTTTTTCTTTTAATATAGTGACAATCACAGACACGTCCTCTTATTCCTTCTCATTTCCTCCTGTTTAAAAGAAAGAAAGAAAAGAAAGAAAGAAAAAAAAGAAGATGATGAAACAAAGGCCCTGACTGAGACTAATGAAGTCAATGGAACTTCTGCCTATCTTAGTGGGTCCAGGATCAGAAAGATTGTTTGAGAGGTGGAATGTCACTCCTTTTTTTTTCTAACATATCTGACCTCCCCCAAATATTCCTGTCACAAAAAAGGCTTCATGGAAGTGCAAGGTGCTAAGGCAAACATCTGGATTTTACAGAGATTCACAACTGTAACAATTCTAAACCCAACCGAGAGAGAAGGTGTAAGTCAACAGTCTGGATTGTTTCTGCAGGGGTAAAAATGTTAATTATTTTTCTCTTAATTAAGAATATTTGTGGAGTAATGGAAAAGAAAAACTAACAAATCCAACAGAGGAATGTTAAATACAAATACATAACTAGCATTTATGTTTTGTTAACTAAGATGAATAGGAAGAATAGTCTAAAAGAGAAAGAATGACAGAGGTGATAGAGAAATCAACACACATAGAAGGGTGAGGGGGCATGTTTTAAAGAAACATCATTATGCTTGAATATAAATTTCAGTTTCAACATAAGCAAGCAGACAGAAAAGAATTTAAACCTCTAGCTGCTTTCAGAGATCTACCTCACGATGCCTGGGCAACGGGTAACCTGCTATTAGAGCAATAAAGACTAATTGCTATTTTTTTCCAAAGGATACCAAACTTCTGTTCAGCTTCAACTGGCCAAGGTCTTCCCTTGTTTTCTTGAAGCTGTAGAGAGCTGATATTCTACTAAATCAGTATATCTTAATTGCTATACCTGTGTGCAGCCTTGGGAGATGGAAAGAGTTTCCACCACCCCAGGAGAAGACATTTGGCTACAAGCATAATCTGGATATACCAAAGATGCTGCAGTTGGTCTGAAGACTGGGCGTAATCCTGAATGTTGGGATGGAAGTTCCTAGCATTGCCTGAAATGCATGTCACACACATCCCTTTCCAGAGCATCTGGACCATCTCAGTTCTGTTATTATCAAAAACATTTTCACCTGCCTCAACTAAACATGAAAGAGTTTTAAGGAGACTCTGTTGGATCAATTTTACATGTAGAATGACTGGGAACCTTTGAATATTGTAACAGACAGCAATCCACTAAGATTCCATTTAACTTTCTTTTCTGGAGGAATACAAATTGTTCGTGATCCTAAGGGGTCCCCCCGGAAAGGATATGATATAGTGGCAGGCCAAGCATATTTATCAGCTTCTCCCTCAAAGTAATTTCAACAAATACACCAACTCTGTAGCTTCTAACGCACTGAGACTAGTTTATTTTTCCAGTAAATACAAAAAGAGAATGAAGCACATCTGAGGCTGGATGAAATAGTTCCTAGGATGAAATGGAGCTATGAAAATTCATAACAAGTTAAGATCTTCCTTACGTGTTTTGTAGGACTTAACTATACCAGCAATGGCTGAGATTGAATTAGATATCTTTTCTATTTCTGATTTCCTCTTTAACTATTGTTACATTTCCACTTTAACTATTATTACAATGCTTAAATTTTTACAGATGCGATGACAGCAATTCTTTTCTTCCTACTGTGGATTTGAATAAACAGTTATAACCGGATTTCTTCTTTTAAATTAGTTTAGAATATTATGCTCCAATTATATGTATTTACCTGGTTTTATAACTAAATAAAATTGAATTTCTAAACAAAAAGTGTAAAGCAGATTAAAATAAAATATTGAAACAAACACTGCATTTTGAGGCAATCCGAACACACATTTTTTTAGCTAATAAACATGTTTTTTCTGAAAAAGTTTACCCCCTACCTCAAAGTTCTCTTTGAACAGCAAAGATGTGTTAGTTATTCATTTCCTCCTAAAATCACTAAAAAGCTATTCATCGGACCATGGGCGTTAGTAATCAAGTATAGTTTGTGTTATATTAAAGCCAATGTCAAAATTTAAGATCTTACACAGGCTTCTTCCAGAAACCGATGCCTAAATGTACAATACATGACACAACAACAACATTTTAAAAAGTCATCTTTTTTCAGACATTTTAAAAGAACCACTTCTTACTACCAATATTTCAAATTTTCTGAAATGTAAAACCCTTGTATTTGTAGAAACAATAAAGAAATTCCAAACTCAGAAAACCTGGACCTGAAAAACTGCACCTGAACACATCTTTTTTTCACAGCAGCATAATAGCTGGAACATATTTCAGATACGCATGAACTGCTCTTCATGGTTTTATTACAATTTTTTAATTTATCCAAAAAGCCTGTGCATTATTTGACTAGCAATAGGAAGAACTCATTCCTCAAAGAAAATCATACAGGAATTATTTCATATTTGGTTTTTAGTGAAGTAAACACTAGGTTACGTGCCACTGTTGACCTGTGCATTGATTCTGCATAAAAGGATAACATTTATTCTAACATGTTACCCTCAGATAAATCACACCAAAAGGCTCCATCCAGTAAAGTCCTTCCTCAATATTCTTTATGTATCCCAAACTGAAGATGTCTTTAATTTATCTCTACTATGTCCACTCCTCTATGAGGACTTTTCTCTATGATGGGCAAGAAGTATGGCCAGACTTCTTGGGAAGCGGTCCCCACGGACAGAGGCAAGAACAGGAGATGCTTCCCCAGTGCCCCTTTGCCATGAACACGCACGATTCTCTCATGTGTGTCCTGATTTCCTAAGAAAAAATGTCCTTTTCCTCATATTTTCCCAATGAACATGAACAATGCTGTAGTTTCAAAGGCCTTAGGTTATATGAAAATTCTAAGGTCTTATTAAAGCTTTAAAATTGTTTTGTTCGAAGAGGATTTTTTCTGGCCTTGCTTAACAGCCTCCCTCCCCTGCTACACACGCCCCTCCAAAACCCCACCTTTTTGGCTTATTCCCCAATAACATCATATTCTTACCCTCACTGTGTTCTTTAAAGCAATTTCAAGCTATTTGGTTCCTGCAGTGGCATAACAGAAGTCAAATCCTGAAGGAAATTAAAAGTCCTACTCTTGTGAACACATGAGTGCTAAGAAAGCAAAGCAGCCTTATTGCTGATATGGAGAAAGTTTTAGTGGTCTGGATAGATGATCAAACCAGCCACGACATCCCCTTAAGCCAAAGTGTAATCCAGAGCAAATCTCTGTTAAGGTCAACAGCAAAACACTCACTGACTTCTGTGGGACCAGGATTTCTGTTCTATTTTTTTGCTGGAGTTTCAGCTGATCATCCCTTAAAATGTTTCCACACACGCACGCTTCAGAATTCTTACTTTGCCTTTGCCTTCATCTCATGTTTTGGAAGTCAATAAAGCTTTATTGTTGAATGTAATTCCATAGGTCAAGACCTTTCTAATAAAATAGCTAAGCTAATTAAACTGAAAAGAAAATGTAAAAATATACTTCTCTTCGTCAACATTTAGAAGTGTAATAATGAAACAAAACACTCATCTGGGGACTTAAACTTAGCTATTACTTATTTATTTATTCCCAGTATGTTTGTTGTGATCCAGTATCATAACACTAAAGATCTTGGAAAGCCATACCCTAAGTCTTAAATCAACCATTACCTCTTAGAGACCGAGCTCTGCTGGGCTAAACTACTTTCCATCTGCCTACAGCTCATTCTTTTAAATATCTGCTATGACCATTTTGAGAAACAAGTTGCTTATTTTGATAGACCTTGTCCCAGCTCCTTTACGGCAATTTCTGCATTCCTGTAACCACCTGTCGTACAAGAACGAGGCAACAGCACAGTGAAACAGAGCCAAGAAACACTGGCTGGAGGGACGCAGCCATGCCCCTTCTGACAGTAAGAGCAGCGCCATTTCTCCCGTTGAATCTGCTACTGCCATACTGCCTGCAGCATATTAAGAGCTTCCCCTTCCCTTTTGCCCCGTGCGTATTACGTCTTCTACATCAGATACTGCTGACTCTCTGAAGAATGTTAAAAGGAACCAAAAATCATCTTCAGAAGGTTTTTTCTTTTTGTCTGTTCTTCACCTTAGAAAGTACAGTCTCAGCCTCTTTTTCCTTAGACTCCATCGTTGGCCACATAGAAGTTATAATTTCTATCCAGCCAGAGTCTGTCATTAATTTCTTTTTCATACTCCCAATCTATCTGTCCATTTCTGCTTACTAGTTTAATGCAGCAGCGGTAACTGCATTTGTTTGTGAAAGCACAACATAGTGTGCTTATTAGTAAAAAGACCCGCTAATGATAGTTATAAACATACTCAATTTGGCATGTAGCCTACAATGATTACAATATAATGATATAATGATATAGTATAATATATTAGACTTGAAGATATTAAAAAGCACATAATGTGATACCATGCTTGTTTGTCTTGTTCCTTTTAATGGAAAGTTTTGCCTGTGTCAGAATTGCAAGATTTTGGTCAGTGTAAGAAATAAGAATGCATAGAAATTCTAAAGGATTACAGAAACTTATAGGAAGAGGTAGTAAAATAATATATAAATATTACATAGGTCTAGATTCAACAAAAGATTGCATCTACCTGCCAAAATTATTCAGCTGGAAATACCAGCACTGAGGGCCTGGCTTCCATACCACCATTACTGAGAGAGTTAATCACCTAATTGTGAGATATTCTGAAGGCTTCTGCTTGGGATTCCCAGTCCTAAACTCTATCCTGAACTGAACGGACTAAGCCAGTAGTTTTATCCTATAACTAAGGAAAAATCTGGGTTCCAGTCCCTCAGAAAAGTGTACTAGCCAGCAGATCAGACTCTCTCCCCAACACTCTTGCTAAAATGTAGTCCCAGAATAACCAGTACCCTATTAGTTAAACATTTGCCTAGGAGTAAGATTTGGCTTATCTCTCAGAGGCAATTTCATAAAAGAAATTTTTAGAGAACAGTGGAAGAAAACTAAAATCTGGCCGCAAATGATATCATTGTAAAATATATTTTCTATAGGCTGAATGGCTTGTCCTCCAGTGAAGGAAGACACCACAGTGCATTTAGTTCATTAAAACAGAAGAACAAGTCAAGAAAAATAAATTTGTATCTCTTCATCTCTTCTGCCTCAAGTCACACAGGAGAACACCTAGATCACAGCACTGCTACAATATATAGGCTGTGTATTACTGCATGCTCAACTACCCAGCTTATCTCACAATTAGCAATCCTGGAGGAAAGGAGAAGAAAGCATTGTTTAAAGATAAACTACTTTGGTAACAATAAAGTTATACAGGCATACCTCATTTTATTGTGCCTCGCTTTATTGTGCTTCAGAGATATTGCGGTCTTTACAAACTGAAGGTTTGTGGCAACCATGCGTCAAGCAAGTCTATTGGCGCCATTTTTCCAACAGCATGTGCTCACTTTGTGTCTCTGTGTCACATTTTGGTAATCCTTGCAATATTTCAAGCTTTTTCATTATTATTACATCTGTTAGGGTGATCTGTGATGTTACTATTGTAATTGTTTTGGGGCGCCACAAACTATGCCCATATAAGACGGCGAACTTAAACAGTAAATGTGTGTGTTCTGACTGCTCCACCGACTGGCCGTTCCCCCGTCTCTCTCCCTCTCCTCAGGCCTCCCTATTGCCTGAGACACAACAATATTGAAATTAGGCCAATTAATAACCCTGCAATGGCCTCTAAGTGTTCAAGTGAAAGGAAGAGTCGCACATCGCTTGATATCAAAAGCTAGAAATGAGCAAGCTCAGTGAGGAAGGCGTGTTGGAAGCTGAGACAGGCTGAAAGCCAGGCCTCTTGTGCCAGTTAGCCAAGTCGTGAATGCAAAGGAAAAGTTCTTGAAGGAAATTAAAAGTCCTACTCTTGTGAACACAGAAGTGCTAAGAAAGCAAAGCAGCCTTATTGCTGATATGGTGAAAGTTTTAGTGGTCTGGACAGATGATCAAAACAGCCACGACATCCCCCGGAGCCAAAGCGTAATCCAGAGCAAGGCCCTACCTCTCTTAATTCTATGAAGGCTGAGAGAGGTGAGGAAGCTGTGGAAGAAAAGTCTGAAGCTAACAGAGGTTGGTTCATGAGGTTTAAGGAAAGAAGCCATCTCCATAACATAAAAGTGCAAGGTGAAGCAGCAAGTGCTGATGTAGAAGCTGCAGCAAGTTATCTGGAAGATCTAGCTAAGATAATTGATGAAGGTGGCTAAACTAAACAACAGATTTTCAATGCAGATGAAACAGCCTTATATTGGAAGCTAGGACTTTCATAGCCAGAGAGGAGAAGTCAATGCCTGGCTTCAAAGCTTCAAAGGACTGACCCTCTTGTTAGGGGCTAAAGCAGCTGGTGACTTTAAGTTGAAGCCAATGCTCATTTACCATTCCGAAAATCCTAGGGCCCTCAAGGATTATGCTAAATCTACTCTGCCTGTGCTCTATAAATGCAACAACAAAGCCTGGATCACAGCACATCTGTTTACAACATGGTTTACTGAATATTTTAAGCCCACTGTTGAGACCTTCTGCTCAGAAAAAAAGATTCCTTTCAAAATATTACTGCTCATTGACAACGCACCTGGTCACCCAAGAGCTCCAATGGAGATGTACAACAAGATTAATGTTGTTTTCACGCCTGCTAACACAGTATCCATTCTGCAGCCCATGGATCAAGGAGTAATTTTGACTTTCAAGTCTCATTATTTAAGAAATACATTTCGTAAGGCTATCGGCTGCCATAGATAGTGATTCCTCTGATGGATCTGGGCAAAGTAAATTGAAAACCTTCTGGAAAGGATTCACCATTCTAGATGCCATTAAGAACATTTGTGATTCATGCGAGGAGGTCAAAATATCAACATTAACTGGAGTTTGGAAGAAGTTGATTCCAAACCTCATAGATGACTTTGAGGGGTTCGAGACTTCAGTAGAGGAAGTAACTGCAGATGTGGTGGAAATAGCAAGAAAACTAAAATTAGAAGTGGAGCCTGAAGATGTGACTGAATTGCTGCAATCTCATGATAAAACTCTAACAGATGAGGAGTTGCTTCTTATGAATGAGCAAAGAACGTGGTTTCTTGAGATGGAATTTACTCCTGGTGAAGATGCTGTGAACATTGTTGAAATGACAACAAAGGATTTAGAATATTACATAAACTTAGTTGATAAAGCAGTGGCAGGGTTTGAGAGGACTGACTCCAGTTTTGAAAGAAGTTCTGTTGTGGGTAAAATGCCAAACAGCATCGCATGCTACAGAGAAATCCTTCATGAAAGGAAGAGTCAATCGATGCGGCAAACTTCATTGTTGTCTTATTTTAAGAAATTGCCGTGGCCACCCCAGCCTTCAGCAACCACCACTCTGATCAGTCAGCAGCCATCAATATCGAGGCAAGACCCTCCATCACCAAAAAGATTATGACCTGCTGAAGGCTCAGATGATGGTTAGCATTTTTTAGCAATAAAGTATATATTAATTAAGGTATGTATATTGTTTTTTTAGACATAATGCTATTGCACATTTAATAGACTACAGTAGAGTGTAAACATAGCTTTTATATGCACTGGGAAAGCAAAAAATTAGTGTTACTCACTTTATTGCGATATTTGCTTTATTGTGGTGGTCTGGAACTGAATCCGCAATATCATTGAGGTATGCCTGTATAGGAATAAAACCGACTTCAAGCTTTCAAAGATTCCAGTCATTTTTGTCTTTGATCCAAGCTATTAAAAAGACCTTTTTCACAAAAACTGTATGCAGTTTGGAAACAGAATTCATACACATTGCATTTGATATGACTGATACAATGGAAAAGTAAAGAAACAAGTTAAATATGGATAAAAGGAGGTACCATTATTAAATACGTAGTATTTCTTGACACTGGGCATCACGGGAGAACTAGATTTTTGGAGGATTCAAAACTGAATTGTGTTATATGCATAACAAGAACAACCAAGGTTACCGTAGTACAATAAAAACATATAAAGATCTTAATTTTGATGTTTCATAGCATAAGGCAAATATTAAATGTCAGGGATTAGGAAGAAGTTTTGCCTATAGGCAGCAATGACAGATCTGTTAATCTCTTTGCGATTCATATCTGATTTAAGGCAGAAAAATGAACGATATCAAACTGTATCTTTAGAAGCAGAAGGAGTTAGTTTTAAAGTGATACCTCATGGCAGCGCAGCAGCATGCCAAGCATCATCGTTAAAATCCAGCGCTGCACACAGAGACCCCAAAAGGCATGAACACTTCAAAGCCGTGAGACAAGAAGGTGGAATAAGCAAGCAGGAATAACCAGGGTAGGCCCATTGCTTGGTTTAAGTCTGTATGACACATCCCAGCCCTACAGGAGAGCAAGAGCCTGACCGGCACTGCCTACTCCATGGACAAATGGAAACCCTGGAGGGTGGTCAGAGGCCTGGAGGGCCTCACACTGCACACGGGCTCCGGCACAGCCCAGCAGGAAAATGGCTTTGGAAATCAGGGAACTTGGTTCAAGACAAGAAACATCCATTTTCAAAACTTGCCAGGCCCCAAAGATCTCTTTCCTAGTGGGATGGCCAAGTGAGCAAGAAAGGAGAAGCAAGTTCAAAAAGCTTTTCTGTCGCCTATCATAAGCCCTGAGGTCTGCCTATCACACGGAGCTGCAGAATAATTATGTTCTTCACGCAGCTTATTTACCCTAGATTTCTTTTTCCTTAAAGTAACATCTAGGAATTTGATATGAACTTTCTTGAAGAGCAAAAAAATAATAAAACCCAGAAAAACCTCCAAATCCAGAAAAAAATCTCAATATATTCTTTGTAGCCATTGTTCAAATCACCAAAGGAACCATCCCTCACCCCCGGGTCACTCACATGTCTGTGCGCCATTGGTGTCTGGAAGTATAAGATTAAACACAAATGTTAAAATTGTTCCTTCACCACAGGGATGGAAATCAGCAGCAGGGGAAAAGAATCAGTTTCACTGTTTCTAAACATGACTCATTTTAATCAAAAACACATAAGAGAAATAGCAAAAAAAGCAAAGCCAGTAAGAACACCCCTTTCTCTCTCAGAAACTATAGCTGAGACTACTAGTAATAGCTATTGTTACGGTTACATGACTGATTCTTTCCATTTCAGAAAACTTTTATTATCCATTTTGCAGAATTTTGCACAGTGTTAATTATTTGGACTAATACACTTTATTCCATTCAGACAATCTTTTTTTCAGATAGATCTAGCTTTCTTATGCTACGGAGCAAGCTCAGGGATTCAGCTTCTGCCAGCTTTGTTGAAATTCACTTACATTTGGTGTCATTCTGGGTCTCCAAGAAAAACAAAAACAGTTCTCTTACATTCCACAGAATTGTCCTAGAGGTTAGAGACTCAACTCTTCTTTCCCAGCTCTTATACACACTGTGCAGTCCAGACTGCACAGAGGAACTGAACGTGCTCTATACAGCTCTGGCTCTCAGAGGCAAACTGAGACCCCAGTACTCATTTTTAGCTGTCTGAGCAAGAGCAGCAAATAGGCTGAAATGCACAATCATAATTCATGCTCTTTGGGCTCATATATTATAATGCACTTTAACTCCATTATCACATACTACTGCTTACCCTTCATGAAAATGCACAACTACCTAGTCCTGTCCTAGAGGATGGCTCTGTACCAGGGATGAACAGCAGAAAAAAATATTTTATTTTCTTATGTCTTTCTGCCTCATTTTTCTGAAATGAAAATTTAGGTTTTAACTTTTTATAGCTTTGTGACAGAATTCGTGCATGACATTAACCATATTTGTAACAGCTCATCCTTGTTTTGCTGGTCTTCACATTCTGAGCTTTCAGCTCCATACTTCAAAGTTTGGTTTGCCAAAGTCGTGGATGCTCAAAGCTGCAACTAAACAATGAATTCAAAGTTCTCTATAATGACGAGTAGGTCTAAAACCAAGAATTTTTTTTTTAATTAGACATCCAAAAGTTGCTTAACAACAGAATTCTTCTTGAGGCCCAAAATACTGGCATGTCCCAAAGCAGCAAAATAGCCCTTCAAATGCCTCAGTACCTATAAGCCAAGCAAAATGGATGGAAAAATTCTTGGAGCACAACTTCCTATGGGCTTTCCACAAGGCACAGGAAAAAGAGCTGTTGATACCTTTTTCCTAGCACCTCAACAATCCGGGCACCCACCATGGGTAGCAAACTCAATTTAAGTCTCTTCTCAAGGCCAAAGCTGATTCAAATCAACATCACCATCTCCCTGTCCTAGTTGTCAGGATACAGGTTGTGAAATCATCTCAGACTTTCTTTTTGAAGCTATTTCAACTTTAAATTGAGTTCAGAATGGAGAGAGCCTGCCTCTGTGACCTAACAGAGAGAGATATTGCCTGAAAGGACCAGCGTAGAAGTCGGCGAAGGGGACATGTCGATTCCAACCCCTGACAAATCACCGAGTAAACATTAGTTCTGCTTTCAAAGCAACATTCAGCAAATACTTGAGAAAGTAGAGAGACCACACACACATTGACTAATAGAAATAAAAAACAAAATAGTCAAGAGCTGCTCCTTCTGTAGTTCTGTACCTCATCATTATCAAATGAGGGCCATTAAAAGAAGCTACTGTAAATAGACATTCGGTTAAAAGAAATATTCTAATGCGTGGGCCAAACTGAAGTGCCACAAGCAACTCTAAGGCAAAATTTTTATTTTTGAGTGTTTTAGTTTGTGTACTTATTTTAAAAATATATATATGCAGGTATATTTTCTTTCTGCAGCCACAATTTTGTTACACAGTATAATGTTTGAAGTTTGTTGATACAGAATGAATCTTATTTTTCACAAGATCTTCTTTAATTCTTCAAAGTCTAACAGCATTAGTTACAGCTGTATTATTGGAATATCAATCATTCAAAAAAATCAAAGAAAGTTCCTTAATAAACTCCACTGTGAATCATTTCATATATTCACTAGCAACTAATTCACTCCTGAAATTTTCCTTTATCTTGCACTTTACATTTTCTCTGGAGATACTGTGCTACAATTTTATACCTCTTAGAAAGAGGAAGGCTTGTGTTTTGTTCTGTTGGTTTTTCCTTTGTTTTTTAAATTGGGATCATCAAACAGAATCAATTGACAGCTAAAGAATCTGAAGAAATTTGCTGAGGAAAAACTTCAGAAATAAAAGTTTTAGAAATCACAATCTAGAAACAGAACTAATTATTATGCACTTAAAACTAAGCCCACTACCCAAACTAGGTAAAGGTTAGCCTTTCTTTTCTCCTGTGTACGTATGTGGGGAAAAGGATGGGGGAAAAGAGGAGGAGGGCAAAATTACCAAGCAAAGATAATGCTTAATTCTCAGAGAAGACTCTGTTGCAATCTGAGCAGTTTGAAGATATTTTTCTCTCATGGAACTAATTTCATTTATCATCATGCAAATTATTTTTTTTAATTCCTTGTTTTTCTACAGCGGAACCTGATGCCCTCCATAAAAAGCAATGAAGGACAAGCTCACAGTCATAAAATTTCATCTTAATGTCAAAACTTCTTGCAAATATAAACTACTTTACCAACATGAGCATGTTTTCTAATGAAATGCACATTGGAAACAGATGACAAAAAAAGCCTAAGACAATTTTGTATCCCCTAGAATTAAAAAACAATATAATCAGCAGATCCATCCAAATGCATGTTCTGGATAGACTGCAGAAAAAAACTGTGCTATATAGGATAGCATCATGGAAGTAATGATTTTAAAAAACCAAAGCAGAATTGTTTTTAGCTAACTCTGTGTCTGAGACAAAGCCTGTGGTCAGTGGAAACAATTTCATTGACTGCCTCAGATTTTGGACTAAGCTCACACCCCATATCATTGGTGATGCTAGCACCATGTATTTAACGTAAATGAATGCAAAGTATATTTGTTCCTTGAATATATTTTAATATATTTTATGAAAAGGAAAGGTTGTATTTAGTTTAACGCTTCCATAAGTCACACTGCTTGGAACTAGACAGATTTTACTGAATATTTATAAAGACAATTCCAAACATGAAGTCTGTGTACTTGAGAGTCATCCGAAAGTTGTGCCAGATTTCACTAACAGTCTGTTACTGATGTATTGGGGACAATAAGTACATTTAATTTCATGAAATATAAGGAAGTATAAAAACATAATTATATATTCTTATACAGCAAATGAAGCAAAGAAAGCACTTGTAAGATAAATACTTTTCCACTTATACTTTTATGTATGAAACATTAGCATGAGGCTGTCAATCTTAAAAAAAATGTGTTCTCCCTTTTTCAGTTTTATTCTTTTCATCACTGATACATAAGGCAGCCAGAAAAATACTTCAAGGTGAATTCCTGTAATGATATGAATCTAAAAAAATCAGTAGTAGTATTAGTCATTTTACAGCCACATTCAAATAATATAGAATCTTCTCAAAGTACAGTATGTGGTACAATTACCTGACCTATACCACAGAAGAATTTAGTTCAGTAAATGGCTGAAATAGACAAACTACTCGTTTCTTCTGCTGGTCGATACTAAGAAACAAAGAAAAAATGGCTGGTTTTGCTTTCCTCGTAGCACCAACATGCCTGCCAATACATCTTGGAGCTACACATGAAGGACAGCAGGTGACAATCATATTTCACCAGTTCATATGGGAGATTTTGGCATTCCAAGCTCACAGATTTCAGGAATTTAACTCTTCACAAACACCCTTAACTAAACAGAAACATTGATTTGCTAGAGATCAAAAATGGTTATCTGTGTAGAAGAAAAATTTTTCTTTCTCTCTGGTACAACCAACACATTGCTGTATGCTTTACACTGGAGTGAATGGGTATACAGATAAACTATGGGACAGCACTTCTGTCACAAGTCTTTTATGGGTAACACAAGTTAAAAGAAATACCATAGTTTCTGTCAGGCTATCAGAAACAAAATACAGCTGTAGTACTTAACTAAGTAATTAAAGAGTATCATCCTCTTTTGCTTGTAACAGACCTCTCTCAGATTTGAAGAAGTAGTCCTCAGCCAAATACCTCTGAAAGAAAATGCTTAAGAGGTGGTATGTCACCACTGAACTCTGTAGTATTAGAAGCTTGAGATTATAAGGAGCCTGAATCTTCTACTTTCTTCCCATACTTTCTCATTAAAAAAAATTATAAAGCTAAAATAAAACTTCTTGGTTTTGCTAATTTTGCAGTTTCAAGTTCATTTGCGTACTTGCTTTCAGGACAGCATAACACTAAGGATCATTAACCCTATAGGGATCATCCTCATTTTAATGATAGCAATTTATCAAAGAAGAAAAAATCCTGCAGTATTTTCTCCAAACACCATGCACATGGGAGTTCTATCTACGGCCACGTTCTTTTTACCAGGAACATTTTCTTGCCTGATCTCTTGGCCTTCATTCAAGACTTTCTCACCGTTCTCATCTCTAGCAACTTCACTGAAGAACTGGAGAAAGCAGTGAAATGCTGTACTCTGAAGGAACTCGGGGAGGTGACTTTTTTTAGCATGAAACAGCAGTTCTATGTAGTCACTCCATGTTCTACTGCAGGGAAGTAACTTGAGTGGCAACAGAACTTAAATTTGGCCCTATCTACACCTATATCATGTGTTTTGCAGTCTACGGCTTAAACATGTTGGAAAAATCTTTTAATAATAATACAGAGATTTTTGTCTAAAGTCTTAATTGCTCTATTGGTAATTTCTATGCAAATTGTACATGTATGAGGTATCTATGTGACAGTTTCATATTTAAACTCAACTCTTGGGCCATTATTCAGGCAAGCAAGCATGTAATCAGGGTCACGCTGAACTAAGGATTTATAGGAGAGGAATCTGTGACTTTGGGGATGCTACCTACAGTTTTACTGATTTGATATGAATACCATACTGAATTTCAACTGTTGCTAATTATTCGTTTTTTCAGGCTGTGGAACGGTTCACAAAAAGCTGTCAACATCATTAGTATTAAATTGCAACAAAGAGAGTCTGAGTAGGAAGATGAAATGTTAATTGAGCTTAGAAATGGCCCTAGAAACGAGGTGATCTCATTGGTGGGGCAAACGTGGGGAAGCGTGCGTGCATGAGCAGGTAGTGTTCTAGACAGAAGAATGCTGCCCTTAGAGAGCTATTAATCCTCCACCCTTCACTTGCTTGGCAGAACTGGCCTTCTGCAAGACTTTACATATACAACAGGAACTGAATCCAATTAAAAAAGAAAAAAAAAGCACTCATAGAGCTCCCTTATACAAACATGACTGTGGAACTACACCTTATTCTGGTATCTTGGCTGTTTCAGGGGTCTTGCTTCATAAAAGTTCCTGAGATTATCATTTGAAAGCATCACAAAGGATAGCAAAAACAACCCAATTTTTGTTCTTTGCCTCTTGTTTTAAATAAGTAATGACCACCAGCTTATAGCTTAAAGATACCTTATTCCATTAGCAAAAATCCAGAATATTAAAGAAAAAAAAAGTCAGAGAGACACAGCAGAGTAAGTTTGGTTTGAGAGAGGAAGAAAAGGACTAGACACAGAACTGAAGACGTGTGTCACTCTACCAGAGCTGGGGCCACTTTATACATAAGTAGTATTTCTGGAGCTACAAAACATTCATTCAAACATTCATTCATTCACCAAATTTAACAGATTGAAAAATTTTCCTATGACAGTTCAACTACATCTGAATGTTATCTTTTATAGAAGTCAAAAGGAGATGCGAGTAAAGGTAAAATTACTGGGAAAATAACCTTAGGCTTCTCTAAACTGCAACTTTTGAGTTCAAGAAATGGAGTCGTGAGTCTCTCAAAGGGGAAGAGGACAGACCTCCAACTACATTGATCAAAAATCCCTGAAAAATGTATTAGATCCGCAGTCTTACTTTTCCACTCCACCTAGCTCCAGTTAATTTCTCCTTTAGGTTCAGAAGCTGTGATCAAACAGAAGTAGGAACCGAGCTGAAGGATGGTCACAAAGCCTTCTGCAGAGGATGGCCCACATTTCCTGAAAATCAGTCCCCAGAAAGTGAGAAAGCATAAGGTAACCATACAGAATAATCACATTTCCTGCATTTTCACTCTTCCTACTCAGAATATGTACTGCTAGATTGCATCTCTCTACCTGTACAATGATTTTAAGTGACATAAAAGCATTATCACTGTAATCATACTTTAATAGGACTTTTTGCTGGGTAAGTTCAAACCATTTTGTTATTCAGTATAAGGATACCATGTCAAACAGTAAAGATAAATATTATTACCTGCATGGAAAAGACACATAGAGCTTAAGTGACTTTGTCCAAGGTCTCAACAGATCTATAAGATGGATTCTCCACCTCATGCTTTAACAAACAGAACATCGTCTATATAATTAAATAACTGCATTTTCCACCAAATCTTTCCACTTTTTATTTTTCTACATTTTTATGAATTTATAAATTATTGCTATAAATTTAGCATACTTTTGTTGGCATAGTAAAACTTTCATTTCAATAGTCTATACTATTTACACAACTATACCCTGTTACTTGAATGATAGCAAAGTATTAGGGTTGATCCTATTAAAACCATACTAAAATTCTTTGAGTCTGAATTTTATTTTCCCTTTGAAGAAAATGAACTGGTCTGCTGTGTAATTCCTGGTGCAGATTGTTGTGTCTCCAATGGACACTGAACATCAGGCCACAGCATCTGCTGCTTGACTGATTGTCTGTGCCAAAACTCATTTTGCAAAATCAAGAAATATCATATTCCTTGCCGTCAGAAATACAATCACTGAAGGACAACAGTGTCCTGCTGTGGTACTCTGATTGTGTCAGCAGGTCATCTACCTACCAGGACACAAAGAACAGGGAAGGCAACTGATGTGATCTACTTGCAAGGAGATGCAACTGTTAGAGTGAGTGCCACTCCAAATGCAGTATTATCAAGAATTATCAAGCACAACTTTTTGTCAAATGTTGGTATGCTTGGAAAAGGAGGAAAATTAATGCTGCAAGTATTACTGAGAGCTGACAAGCCTCTTTAACACAAAATTAACTAAATGTAACATATAATTTGCTCTTGAATGCCTTGGAAAGAATCTACTGCAAAAGATTCCACTTTTGCACCAAAGTTTAAATAGGCAGGGATACAATTTTAGAAGCTCATTAGTCTGAAGGTGTATGATGATCTTCTGAAAAGACGATGATTTTCTGAAAAACAAAGTCAAAAGAAAAAGACATTTGGGCATGAATATTTGATCCGAAATCTCACCGTTCAATTTCAGATAATGTTTCATCTCTATCATTTTGGATTATGGGAAGATTTTCAGGCTATCATCTACTGCATTCTTTAAAATATAGGATAATGTAAGAGATCACCTTTAACTCAAGGAATCAGAACAGCAGCTATCGTTTTTCTGAAACACAGCTAAGAGATAAATTGCTTTCTTTTGAAGACCAGTACTTAACGTAAATCATTTGCAAGGTCATTTCCCACATACACTACCGGAGACTCCGAAATATGAGATCCAGCCCCTGGTCAACACTTAGGTACCAAAGGAAAACATTTTGGATAATTCTCAGGTGAACACAATTAAACTAAGTGACCACACAAGTGATAAATATATGCTATTCAGTAACGACAGAGATCGGGTTTGACTGAAGGAGATGGGACACAGGGATTAAGGTCATCCCTCAATATCTACAAGACGCAAGGCTGAAACAGCAAGTGGACGGCGTGCTTGCAAACAGCACCTGCAGCAGTGTTGGCTCCATGTTCTCCTACCGTGACCCCACTCCAAATCCAGCAGTTGGCATGCAATGTTTTATAAACATGTTTAACCTCTGCAAGATGCACCATAGCCAAATCTTAAATTCTAGAAGAAGCTATTGAACTTTCTGACATGACTGATTATGAACCAAGATACTTTCCATGCTCTGCCACGCTCTTCTCCAGAGTCGGACAGAGGGAACAGCTTCTCCTCTCTGGGTCTCATGTCCGATATCCACCCAACTAGAGAGGCAGCAGCAGTAGAAAACAAGCCAAAAAAAGGAAAACAAGTGTTCAGCGAACATCCTTCTCTCCCCTCCAGCAGCATGATGCTGCCATGGGACTAGCATTTTTCATCTCTTTGAGATCAAATCTTTCTGTTTAACACTTGCACAGTCAACGAGGGAAATAATCTCGTTTGAATCTGTTGCTTTGTTTTGTTTCAAAAACACTCTGACAGCATGAAACAGCTAATAGGCAGCAAACTAAGGACAGAAATGGACTACTGATTTAGAATGCTTTCTGCAAGCAAAGACATGGTGCTCAAATTGGATTTTTTGATATTAATATCTGTGTTTGTGAAAAAGAGCATAGCTTTTAAAGACAACAATCAGGCATTGGTGTCCTATTCAAAAATGACACTTCCATACTGCAGAATTTTTAATTCCAAGATGACTGAGCACCAGCTGTTGAATCAGACCCATTCCTGAACTTGGATTTTCATGGCTCAGGCTGCCTTAACTTATGAGAGCGTGAGGTCACAGCTTGAACTCGCACAGGGTTTGTCAGGTGAGCCCCCAAATTTTTAAAGATTTTTAGTCACATCTCTGCTCAGGTGTTTGTTCTGTTTTGTGATTATCTGAAGCATATTACTTTGAAATTGTGTCCTTTACAGCTTTGCTGTTCTGCTATTTATGCTAAGAAATGAAGCACTCAATCAGAGATAGAAGGATGAATTAAAAATGGATGTCTAGCTACTCTGCTCAAACAGCAAGATGCAAATGTTTAATATTCTACAATTAAGAACATGTTCAAAAACGGATATGCATAAGCTAGCACTGCCTGGGGTCATAATCACTAAATTTTCCTTTAAATTGTAGGAACTACAAATTGCCCCCCACCCCCCATGATAACAGCAATTAAAAATGCTATCCCCTATTTGATTACAGATGTTAGCACAGATACCTTTGTGAGTTAACACAAATTATATTCTACATAAACAAAAGAGTGCTTCCCACAAAAATGCATTTGAGACATCATTGAAGTAAGATGAATCAGACACGGATGAATTTCATTTACATGCAGATTCTTGTCTCTCAGAGGACCTGGCAACATAGAATCATCAAAATCCCAATATATAAGCACCAGCAACTACACACTGCCTATAAAAAGGTACTTCATTAAAATCAAACAGCTGGTGGCAGCTGCCATTTTGGAATTTCTTTTGTTTAAATTAAAAGTGTTTTGTAAGAGTCTTTCACTAATTCCATCAAGTTTAACAAGGCATAGTCTCCCAACAGAGAATTTAAAATTAAAACACTTTTACTGCCATAATATTATTCAACCCAAAACCCTCTTAGTGCCTTATAAACATTACAGAGTTTGAAGAGAAAGAAAATGATTATCCTCTTTTTATTGCAGCGCTCTCTGCAACCCCTGCTGTAGACTTCTCCCCTCCTCGATATGGCCCAGTATCACCACCTTGGCCCCAACTCCTGGAAAGAACTGTGAGAAAGTCTGTACAGAGACAAGAAAAGTCAAAATTACAGAGAGGCAAGACTGCTGGGATGGGATGGTTACTAGCTCAAGGATTCAAGAGGGAAAAGCATCAGCCTGAAAAGGTATAAAATCTTAAAGGAAAAAAACAGGGGGTCCAGTCAGGATGGCTTGTCCAGCTGGGGCTAGTGAGGCATCACCTGGCCATCACTGTGGAGGCACTGGATGGCACCGCAGCAGCACTGAAGACCCATCCCTGGGAGCCACTGAGGCCACCCTTCCCCATGAGCTTAGCAAAGCCTCTCAGGGGTCTTAACAGGGTGCTGAGCGTATCAACGCTTAGCTGAGCACAGGAAATCCTAGCTATAGCTCCTGGATGTGTTAGCAAGTATATAATTGCTTTGCACTTCTAAGCCATGCACACCCTGCTCACAGAGCCCTTTTTACCTGGCTGAAGGTTACCAAACACTCTGACCCAAAAGAGGGTCAGAGTGTTACAGGTAAGGAAATTAAAGACGTAGTTAACATCATTAGTTAATCCCTGGATTGCAAAGACGACTTTGGCAAATCTAGTTTAGAGTAATCTAAATCCTAATCTTCTTATATAAAATCCTCATCTTTGAAAGAATATGTTTGTGTGTTTGGCCCACACAACTCTCAGTTCCTAGGTTTTCAAAACCTTCTTGCTTTGTACTCCAAAGTTACATACAACTCAAAATATTTTTAATGCAACTTGTCAGATGAGACAACATGTTATGTGACTATGACTATGCTCATATCTACAGATTTATCCTCAAGTTTAGGATTATTAAGAATACTTCCTAACATGATCACCATCTGCTTTACTATGCTATCGTAACAAAATATATGCAGCTTGAACAACACATCTATTACACTCCACAAACTGGGACATAATCTTGCAGTCCTGGGCCACACACAGTACTTATTAATATAAATTTCATTTAATTTATATTAAAAAATCATTGCTTTACACTTTCAGGCGATCATCAGGAGAGACTGCATCAGCATTAACTCATTATCTTCTGTCTTACTGTTTTACCTTTAACCATTCTGTCATGTCTTCTTTGTGTACTACAATATGTTGTATTGCTTCAAAGACAACATACACTATATACTTTACTGGTATATTTGCTTTCTAAATAGTCTTTTGCAAGTCAAAGTTACTTGTAAATATTTAGTGCCTTCAAAAAAAAAAAAAAAAAAGTCATTTCATGGTAATTACCAGATATCCTTCTCTTCTTTCTTTCTTCCTCTCTTTCAGACATACACACACACACACCAGGTGACTATAACATTACTTTTCATTCATGCCAATGCCAGTAACCCTGACTTCCTAGCAATACAAAGCATATTTTCAGACAGTTAAAAAATTCCCTACAACTGACACCTGTTTATATCCAAGGCTTGTCCCAATTGTGATTACACATTGAATACGTTCATTTTTGCATCCATCACCAGAGGCCTGGAAGTCAATGAAAGTCCACGTGCTTCCACAGGTTTTGCCTCAGGTCCCAAGCTATGCAGGAGCCCCATAATTGGGCTAGGATTTATTCCTGTCTCTGCCCTTATCCTCCTCAGGAAGCTGGTACTCTGGGCTTAAGATATCTTTATACCCTCATTCCACTTTTCCAGTGGTCAGGGGCTGGACTCTTTAGCTTGACATCAGAAGATTATGCCCTGGATCACCTGCTGGCCACACACAGTCCATGGCAGGGTGTACAGCGCCCAGACACCTGTGTAGCTGGCCCGTTCCAACTCAGCCCGATACACGTCTGTGGCACAGTGCTGGGCACAGTCCACAAGGAGAACTCGTGACTGACTGAGCAGTGGATCTGCTGCCCCCACCGCCAGGCTGACACAAACACAGCTTCCCATCTGCAGGTGGATTAAGACTACCGAGACCCTCACCTCAGCCTTCGGCACCTCGGGCAGCACACCTCCAAGGGGAAAAGAAGCTGATTAGCCCGGTGTCACTCCTGTCGGGACAGTGCGCACAGCCCAAACTGGTAGCACAGTTGCCATCAGTCGAACCTGAACAGTTTGTCTTAAACTGCTGTATAACATACATAGGCATCCATCTTCATCTGAATATCAGCAGCTTTCAGGAGCATTTAGCTCTCTTTCTCACTAAAATTTACTATGCTTATTAGTACTGCACTAGCATAAATGGAAGTGTTATTCTCAGGTACCACTGTGCTGAGCAGTGCACAAATACACAACAAAGCCCCTGACCCAAAAGCTTGCAGCGCAAATTGGTAAGTATCTCGGATCATTTATGTTGCACAAATAGCTTCAGTTTTCCATTAACATGCTTAGATTCAGGGAACTACTCTTGTGGAAACCCATCAAAATTTTGCCAATGGATTTCATTTAACACAGAACAAGGCTTAAAAACAAATATTGTATCTCACTGACATAAACCCTGTGTTTCACAGAGAAATAACTGAGTAGGTTCATGTTCTGTTTTCTAACTCAGGAATGGTTTTGATTGATCAGCCTACAACTAGTTTAACATCACTGTTTTTTGGAATCTAAAATGTAAGTGTAGGTGATAATGCACACTGACACTTGCACAAATAAAAAATTAAAGAAAAAGTATTGTACCATAGTCCATGCACTGAGCATCTGAGAACACTGAGATTCTGGGAACAAATACAAGCCTTGCTGGTAATAAGGGAGGAGAAATGGAAAAAAAACCACCCTCTTTTTAAAACAAATTCTAATGCATTCCTTCTTACTCAGTTACCCAAATACAAATGTGTAAAACATGTTACACTTGTTAGAATATAGGGCATTTTTAAAAAAGATTAAAAATAACTCAGTATAAACAAAATTCAGAAAGATGTCTGAATTTCAGTGCAGAAATACAGCTGAAGCTTTCCAGAAATACTACTGTTAGAATATGGCAGTTCCTGTGTTTTGGGCCAAAATGATTAAGAGATTTGTCATTTGCGATGAAATTACAAGGCAAAATGTTCTTCCTTCTACTGCTTTGTTCTCTTTTGACCAGCCATCCATTTTAAGAAGAAATACTAAGGTAAGTTCCTTGGAAGCAGACGGCAAAGAAACTGCTGACACTTCTGGCCGACTCGCAGGGAGACCTGCCTGCTGCGGCCACCCCGGTCTCACAGGCTGACCAGTGGATGTCATGTCGAGGGAATTCTCCCCAGTACCTGCTGCAGCTATCATTCCCATTTGGCAGTACCTATTTCCTGCAGCATTAACTAATTTCTTATACTCAGTAATGCAGAACAAACCATGCAGGCAGAGCTGTGCCCTTTACCGCTGTCACTAAGTGAAGAAAACTGCCCTTTCTAACCTCTCTACTGATACAAGCACAGTTTTCTTGGGTAATACTCCATTATGGCTACTGATGGGACTTCTCCACTCGCAGCGCAATGATCTGCAGCATTGGCTTTAACATAAAATCTGCTCTTTGTAATTGCCCTGAAACTTTGTTACAGAGTTAAATATCAAATGTTTCCATAGGGATTCAGAGCTTGCTAAAGAGTTGATACCAGAGTTGTACTGAAGTTAATGGGGTTGGGGATCCTTCAAAAGAGCAGTCGTAATACAAGGCTCTTACAGCTGCATGTAAACAAGACGGTTCCAGTACCATATTACCTACTAAAGTGAAGTAATTTGTAAAAATATAACACTGTAGGCCTTGTCTGTAGTACAGATTTGTCTGGAGAGCTATTCTA
The DNA here is from genome assembly GCF_036370855.1 of Dromaius novaehollandiae. Taxonomy (NCBI): domain Eukaryota; kingdom Metazoa; phylum Chordata; class Aves; order Casuariiformes; family Dromaiidae; genus Dromaius; species Dromaius novaehollandiae. The sequence continues at coordinate 41,890,745 of NC_088132.1, forward strand.
CCCATACGCATGAAGAGTATGGGGCTTTTTCCTATAGCACCTTTTTACAGTTATTTATCTAAGTGCAGGCTTAGACCACTAGTGCGATGTCCCTGCACCACAAATTACACATTTGCTACAAATTACAATTGCAAGAACAGGCATAAAAACTTTAACAAAGCCTATAGCTGATTTTGAACTTTTCAAGGTGAAAAACACAACCCAAACAAATGAAAAAAATAAATGTACCGAAACAACAAATAAAAGAGGGGGAGGGAGGAGAATGTGGAAAAGGAAACGAAAGAACATGTAAAATATTTGAACAGCACCTTCTGCTGTTTCCCTCCATATAACCATTAGTCTCTTTCAATTACGCAGTTCCTCCCACACAAATTATCTGCATAACTGACCTTATAGACATGATTTTTTATGGCTGAATTGTTATAATATCTATAAATAAATGAATAAATGTTGTAATATCCAAGGTCAGAGTTCAGTCAGCATATCTTCATTTTGTTAGCAATGAACCGACTATCAGAATACAAACTCCTCACTGAGGTCTGACATCTAGATAGGAAGCAAATTAAAACAAATAGTAAAGCCTAAATCCCCCTTTCAGTTTGTATTTTTCACATATATTAAGCTACTGCAGCAACAAATTATATTTTGAGTTGATAATAAATTGACTTCTGCTTCAGAATGCTTATATTTTCCGTGGACTGCTTTTAAAGTAATATTGTGAATTGTTTTGACTCCTTTTGAAGCAAAATTTTCTGAATGATTTGAGCTGCTGGTTAAAATGGGGAGGAAATGAACTACTGCATTTAAAAATGGAATGCAAGGGCCAGAGGATGCATCCCTGGCCCCAGTGATGAAATGATGATAGACGAATGTCCATAAATTGCTCTCTGAAAAAGATGTGGAGTGGGTACATTCTCGCTGAACAGAAGAAAGATCAGCCCCTGCACTATGTTTTACAGATTCCAGATTAATGAAAAAAATGCATTTTGTCCTCAAAAGCAGATAAATACTACTTTCATAGATATTTTCATTCTGTTTCAGCCTTTTGTGGTTAGCGAAAAAAAGTTTTCACTTTACTCACCATTATTGTGAGGTCTTGGAACTACGTATGAGGTTTTCTACTTCATTCTAGTCTCATACAACTGTTGTATGTATAAATTCTTTGTAAATAAAAAGGGATTTAATGTAAAAAAAAAAAGTTTTCATACTTTAGTTAGATGACCTTGAAAACAGATATAAAAAGTCATACGATCATCTTTTTTAAAATGAGGAATGTTGTGGTTTGTTTTGCTTGGAGATTTGGGGTTTTTTTCCCTTTACTTTTTACCTTTTACACCCCCTTCCTCTAAGTTCGGTCTGTTATTTTTAGACTAGAGAAATACTGAACTATCTTGGCTTGATACATTTTTGTTAAGGGATGACTATACCCACTGACTTACTGCTGCAGTTATTGTTACCTTCCACAGCTAGAAGGATAATTCTGTAAATACAAAAAACCCCAAAGAATACAATGCAAAGTGCAAAAATGTTCTTGCTTTTATTCCTAAAATTCTTAATAAAACTCACTAGTAGCATTGTTCCAAACGAAAACATGAATCCAAAAGAATGACACTCAAACTCTATATGCCTTAGAATAGGTGTTCCTGTGTTCTCTATTAAATCTACATAAACTGTTTTCTATCTTCAAGCAGCTGTAGAAGAATACAGCATTTAGCTATTGCTCCTTCTGCATCTACCAAGGAAGCCAAATTTTTATCTGGATACATTACCCTCTTTTGAATCTGGGTTATGTATATCAGACATACACTGACGTACTTCTGTGACGGACTGCCTTGCTGCCTTTATTATTTGATAAAATATCTGATGTCTATTGGTAAATTTTCAGTCAAAAAGGATAATTTCACAGTTACATCTGGTTTTATTTATGAATTGCTTTGAGGTGTAAATATTATAAAAGAATGACATAACATTTACAGTCAATCTATATTGACTCTGCAAAATCAGGAACTACGATGAAACTGGAAAGCAGAGTTGTTTGATCATTTGTAGCACAGGGCCAGAGCAAGTCAAGGCGATACTAGGGCATATTTGATCACCGTGGTGTAGGACATTTAACAGTTACTTTTACAACCACTGGAGAAACCTGACTGCAAGTAGCAGATTTTGGTTTCAGTCAAACCAAGCGAAATTAAAGAACTGTGTTAAATGGACAGTACTGTCAATATGCAAACATTATTTTATCTGTTGAGAGTGATCAGAAATATTAGCTAGAAAAAGGAAAAAAATGATAGGTCATTGCTTCTGAGCTTTTGGGGCTAAAAATAGGTTTAAAACTAAATACCTAAACGCGGCTTTCTAAAAACTGCTACTACAAATCTCTGCACTGGCATTGCGGAGACTGCTGAAGACAGTTTGCAGTGTGGGTTTTTTCATGCAGTGTAACAATTTCAGATAAGGCCCTCAAGCCAACCAAAGAAGCCAAACATGTAACACGAGGAAATCAGATAGCTAGGGAAAGTTTTTTCTGCATGAATTACAACTGAGAATCTCACTGCATCCATCTGCTTGTATCGAATGAATCCTTAGCATTTGCCTAGCAGTTGTCATCTGTGAGCTGCTTATTGAAAGCCTTGAGAGGGCATCATATTTCTAAAAGTTAAGACAAATTTATTTGTAGAAAACACGAACGAACACTGAGCACTAAAGACTTTCACCTTCACAAATACAGAGTTGTCTTGTTTGTTTGTTTGTTAAATCAAGGACAGAATACAGAGCAAAAACTGAATGGAGGAAAAACGCTGACTAAACAAACTGCTCAATCTGAACTGACTTCATTGCCAAAAGTTAGACAGAAGTACAAACAGAACCAAAATTGGTGCCAAAAATGTGCTCTCTGGGGAAGCAGAAAATCCAGCTCTGTTCTCAGTTCTGCTACTGTAAATCCACAGTAACTCCTGGCATGTGATATGAGCTGTTGTGGACACACCACAGTGTAGTGTGGGCAAACACGGCTCACGTTGCCCTGATACACAGCGTACATTAGGGCCACGTTTGCATCCAGAATGCTAGGTTCTTTTTTTCTTTGCTTAGAAAAAGTAAGAGAACAACAACAGCAACTCCCGTCTATACAATCTGGAAAGGCATATTAATCCTCACAGCAGAGGCAGGTCTGCTTCAAAAGAGTAAAGTAAATCTGTCAGGCTTTTAAATGACACAATACTATGCACATTGCATAAACTTTTAACTTTTTTTGAGAAACATTTCTATTTTATCTGCTAAAATCAACTAACTGCTGTGCCCAGATCTATTTCAGTAACAAGATCATTAGGAGAGACCATGGTAAGTAATTCACTTACAGGGCTCATGATTCATGTACAGAAGTAACACATTTACAAGCACTCTAGACCATGTGCCTCAGGGATGTTATGAACGCAAACATCTATTGAGTTAGGCCTAATAAAAAATTTAGAGTTTCATTATGAAGCCCACGTATGATTGACAGCAATATACTGATGCTGACAGTTAAACGGCTGCTATTCAAACCTATGTAATGTAATCTTCCCCTCAAAATAGACATAAAAACCTAAATAAAAAAAAAAGCAAGAGTTTCTGGCACTGTATATACAGCAACCCTTCAGTGCTTTCCCCACCTTTTCCTCACAAGCTCCCTTGGCCAGATGACTCTGGAGCCTTAGCAACCATTCTGTGCTCAGCGTACACTAGCTGCCCACTGTCATCGTCTGCACCACAGTCTGCCCTCACCAATGACCTTAAACTGCAGTCCCGGAAAATACCCTGCTCACCAACACAAACTGTCACACGCTATAATTAGCTTTCTGGGAGCTAACAATAAAGCCATTAAGGCACTGAGAAAGACACATGCCCTGCCTTAGTTCAGCGTACCTCAGCTTACAGACCATTACAGCAGGGAAGCCTGTGTTCAGCACAACGCAGGGGAGTGAACTGGCCTGCTGAGGACCCATAGCCTGTCTCTGCGCAGCTTTCTGGGGAGAGATGGATGACGATGCTCCTTCACATCACCTTGCTCACTACGAAAAGCATTGCTTCCAAATCTCCTTCCATTCACAGGACAGCAATTTTTTTTTCAGTGAAACATCTCCTGATTTCAAATAGCCCAACAGTTTCAAAGTCATGCTGTCATTCAGCAGCAGTGGCTTCTGCTGAGAATCTGTGTCTTCCCAGTAAGGACACTACCTACTGCGACTAACCCCCATCTTCAAAAACAGCTGGAATAGGATGAGACTGTTAATCGTATTCCATAATTTTAATATTTTAATCTATTAAACCTTATCTCCATCATTTTGTTCTAATTTGGATGGCCAGCAAACTGCTTTAATAACAAGCAGTAATACTAAAACCACTAATGCAAAGCTTTGTGTAAAACCCCTACATAATTCTTAATGAGCTTGGTGCTAGAGTGATTCTGAGAACTCTTTATACTTAAGACCATTAACTTTCATGTAAATTCCCCCTCATCAAAAAAAAGCCACCAAACTGCTGACTAAGTCCTAATTTCTGCTAAATGTAGCAAAATATATTAGGGTTCCACATATATATACTGTTAAGTGGAACTCTTTCTAAAGGTAACATTTATTTTTTGAATCATTTTGTGTATATAAAATAGTCTATTCCATCAACTAAAGATTCCCTCTAGTCATAATTAAAAAAAAATCAACTTAAGCACAGATGAAAGAAATGTATTTAATTTCTGTAAACTAAACTTCAGCTATGGAGCAAAACAAACCCATTAAGATCCCAGGGGACATTCCCTGAGCCCGATAACCTACACAGCACAGAATGGATTCAGTGGCCTTTTCCATGAAAAATGGCTATCATAGCTATCTAGAGCTATACAAAAATGGAAATTTATTTAGAGCACTTCAGAGGGCAGAATGACAAAAGCTTTCCATTGTGCGGGGCTTGGGGTTTTGTGTGTGTGTGAGGGGGATGTTAAATGAACTTCTCTGTGGGGTAAGGACCTACATGTTTTCAGTGGACTAATAGTAACTAGGAGCTAGAACCAGTATCATTCACTCAGAATATTTATATATCCCCTCTAGGGAAAAGCTGAGGCAAAGCGTGCATAAAATTGGGTGTGCAACTAGCAAGAATGATAGGAGTATCTAACTCCTAAAGCCAAAACCTATCTCTTTTAGTGTTTTAGAAGTGTAAAATTAATATTGTTAAATGTTAAGGCACATGACCTTTGATTGGACTCCACTGACAGAAGGTAATTATACTAGGGACATATTAATCCAGCACTCAGTTCTATATTTAACTTGCTTTTAGTTTAGTTTAGTTTAGTTTTTAAAGAGTCAGTGGTTATCCAGCTTACCATCCCAAGCCTTACACTTCAAGAACAGCAAATCTAATTTGAAATGTGCAATATCTGCCACTAGTTCAGCAAAGTTCACTGTACCTGACTGCACAACTAAGCTTCTTCCCAAGGATCACATTGAGGCACAAGTGCCTCGGTTCTTGTTCAATAATTTTCACTGTGAGAGACACAAGCTTTATATGTTCATTTTGAACATGCATTAAAAAGTTAGTAATACAATGAATTTTTAATGAAGAGATTATTTCATAATAATAAAATATTACAAATTATTAACCAGTGATATATAAAATAGTGATGGGAATGGATGCTGAAGTTACTCAGAACCACTTAACAAGTGATAATTTGGGAAATTCCTGAGTAGACAAATTTTGTTGAAAGAAAACTGATGGGAACAGAAGTGAAAAATGTGAGACAAAGAGAAGGGGTTTAGCAGAAGTTTGTTACAGCTGAAGCCTGTTCAAATTTCTATTACAAGAACATCGTATTAAAATATAACTATTATAGACTAATTTGATATCTGGAATGTTCTACCTGCTCCAAAAATGGGGAATATTTTGAAACTAAAATATGCTACTGTTAACATGGCATTTTCAGAACGTACTCAAATGATTAGCCTTGCCATAACATGATGGAACTACATTGACACAGGCATCTACTGTAACAAACTATATTCCACAATTTGGGGGATATTAACAATAAAAGAAGCAAGGTCAAGATGATCTCTATATTCAGTTTATAAGATCAGCTATTTTTTTCTGTAACAAATGGAGAAGTAAGGCAATGAGTAACTTCCAAAAGTAACCTGACCATAACAGTTGGCTTGCATTTTAACTGCTGACCTAAATCAGCTAACTGTCACAAGTAACTCCTCTGAACTGTTTCCAGAATGAGCAAAACAGTGAAAGGAAGAGGAAAAACAAAATGATAACAACCAACAGCGGACATCCCTTAAATATGTTGAAGAAGGTCTTCTAGCTTAAGTAAGTAGAAATTCAACTGGATCAACTGGACAGAAATTCAGTGGATCTGAGAGCTGCCCCAGGCATTAAATCTTCCACAAAGAACCAGCCTGTTTCCTTCAAGTTAGCCTGTTTCACACAGCGAACATTCCCAAGCAGTCCTGTCCAACCAAAAGTTACCTGCTCATTTCTTTTTTGTTGAAGGTATGCTTGAGAAACTCAGTTTCAAGGTGTCAGCACTGGTATCCATATGTTCTGCACCTACACTGAAGTTTGGGGGAGGGGGAAGTTTGAAAACTAGGTGAAATGAATGAAAATCTGTTTCTCAAATGCACTTTTTCTATTTTTAGGGAAAGAAAAAAAAATAGTTACATCATTGTAACTTCTGCTTCTTCCTGTTTTTTGATCTTGACTACTCCCCAACATTTTTGCACTTTCATTTTTTATAAGGGACCATAAAACTACATTTTCCATTGAAATTTTCCGTGGCTATTTCATCTGCATTACTCTCAATTAAATTAGCTCACAAACAACAAAAATGAAAGCTGATATCAACGTAGAGTATCAACAACTATTGTTAAAGACATGTTATGGCATCTGTCCCTTTTTAGCAAACATATATAAAGTTTGATCAAAACATCGAAATCAAGTTGCAATGCTACAGTAAATGTTGTGGCACAACTCTTTTTAGAAAAGTTCTTCAGATTAAAAGGTGAAGCACTCCTGACAATCTGTTGTCAAGCCACCCAGCACTCAACACGAGTGCTGCATGAAGGACCTGCAAGCTCCATTCCATTAAATATTCAGGTCACCTCAATATAAAACCAAAGAAGCAAAACAAGAGAGAAAAATAGAAAGAACGAACCAACCAAACAAAACAACCTTACCTTTCACAAGCTCGGACAGTCCATGCAGCAATTATCCATAATGAGATACTAAAAACCAACAGTACAGTTCCTGGGCATATTGTCATTAAAGTCTTCATAACAAAACGGGTATTGAAGTTTATCTTATTTAATGCTCCAATGCTTCTAGATGAGGCATCAGTGAAAAGTTTGCTATGCAACAGCATAACTCTGGCAATAAGATATAGTCTTAAGAACATTGGTATAGATAAAATAATATCCACATCAGCTGTTGTTGTGGATGGAGCGTAAGAAAAGGCGAGCCGGGCTGTCCATGTGAATGTATAGTTCCCAGGTATGGGATGTATAGCACACACCAGTATTTCCAAGCAGATAAAGAAAATACGCTCATAAGTCATGGCTATTCTCCAGTCATCTGCTCCATTGTCCACCATGAACAACTGAAATAATAAAATATAAAGTTAACTTTAGTACGTCATTAACAAACCTTGTTATTATTCCATTTAAAAAAAACATAGCTTTCAGAGCTGCTAATGACCACTAAAAATAAAAGAAATATGCCATTTCAGCAAAGGACCATGAAGTGAAACACAATTTTGGCCAAGCCAAAAAGAATTTTTTCACTTTTTTTTTAAAACTGCATATAAAACTGAATTTCCACATACTATTTACTAAGAATTTCTCATAATCCTGTGTAATTGTGATTTCTTATTAAAAAAAGAAAAGAACTCTCTACCAATTAAGCCTTTTCCCTTCAAGATCAATTGGTTATTCAAAGTTCGGAAAACTGAGAAAAAATTAAGAAAGTGTTTTCAGGATGGAGATTTAAATTACAAATTGAAACTACTTTTTAAGGTACAATGTTTAGTTTTATTTAAAGCATACCCACGCTCCAGCCAGGACAAGATTATAGCTTCAGTAGAAATATCCAAGCTTTCTTCCAACTTGTAACTTCAGGTACCAATATAGGTCAATGCAGGCTACAAAACCATTCAAAAATTATCTAAAAGGTTAACTCATTGAAAATTAGTTCACCTGTAGCTCTACTGCTGGCAATACCTGAACTAGCTGTTATAAAGCTAGGTTGAGCATGTTTAAATGAATGGTAGTCACACCTTCAAAAATTAAAAATAAAAATAAAAAGCATAAGCCTACATATACCAGAGTAGTCCCAGACAGCCAGGTGATTCTATGACTTGCTGAAAACTAAATGCGCTTGTAAGTCCTTACATGATCAAGGGCTTCAGTTTACCATCCAGGAATGAAAGTAACCAAACATTTCACACTGTTTAGTAAATGTTGTTCCTGAAGGTTTACTAAGTAAATAATCGAGTATTTGTCATTAGCAGAGAGCAGGGGTATGCAAGAAGCTGCAAATAAGCTACTTTCGGGGGGGGGGGGGGGGGCAGAGAAAAGAAAAGAAAAGGAAAAAAAGGAAAACAACCCATAATACAAAGAACACATAAATTCAGGAGCAGAAGGCTGACCCACTACTACAGTTGTGGTCTGAATTTAGGTGAGGCTGTTCAGTAGGTAGTAGTAGATTACTCAAAATCCAAAAGCAATTCAAGGGCTGAGGAAAAATACCCAAAGAATGCCCTCCTCAACATAAGAAAAGTATTTCCAGCATGCTACACACCATATAATGGGCCAAACAATTCCTCATCTGCATTACTCTTTGTGCCTCTTCATATTCTGAGAGTTTATAAATAAAAGCCTGAACTCTCTGTATATGTGCTTTAGAGACAGCAAACACATTCTACATCTTCCTGCCAATACATTCAGTTTGTTTTTCAGAAAAATGCTCCAGTCTTTTGTTTAAGAAAGTGATGACCATAAATTAACTTTCTGGTAGTTCAACTGACTCTATAACCTAAGAGAAAGAAAGAAGTTAACCACAATATGAAAACAAACCAAACCAAAATAAATTCTTGTATTTGTGGACCTGTTTTTCACCCCTTCGTGTTTTCTCTCTACCTCAGGTATAGTTCTTACCTCCACTGCAATACTATTAAAGCCAAAGAAACATAAACAGTGTTGAATTAAGAAAAAGAAACATACTCAATGAATTCAATGTATGCAACATTAGCACATCCACTTTATTTTACTTGTGGTCTTTCTGAAGACTTTGTATGCTAGGCACAAAAATTAAACAGATACTGGTAGGAAGGCCAATCTCTCTCTTTAGTTATTTGTTCATTACCAAAAAAGAGTTGTGTTTGCACTTACTAAATGTACTATTTGATATAAAGAGCCAAACTTTCAAAATACAATGAGGCTCAAGTGCATTTGGTTCTTATGAATAGCCCGTAAATGCTGTCAGTCACATCACGGAAATGGTCAAACAGCTATACAGAGGTCCAGGTATTTAAAGCACTCATGATACAGATGAATAGTATCAGCTTAACTGGAGAGGAGGTACATAATACCAAATCCCTCAATTGCTGTGTGGTTTTCTGAAGAAATGAGTAAGTGAACAACACAGCTAAACATTTCAGTTCTCAGATATATTCCAAATGCACGTTAGGTCAGCAGTGTTTTACAATACTTTTTGAAGTTGCACAATTGCTGAAAAAGCAATAATCTTTTGTCCTCTCTTTCTGCCTACCATCCTCACAGATTTCAATACGAATACTGCATGCAGAAAGGCAGCTGAAGAAAAATGATGCTTTAAGTACTGATTCAATTTAAAAAAATGAGAATAGAAGAATGTTGAGTTAAACTTAAACATTAAAATTTGATCTTACAATTTTCATAGAAGAAAACGTTATTTAATCACCTTGGTTTTTTTTAAACTTTAAGACTTCATTATGGAATATATACTTGAGAACATATTCACTTGTCAGCAGAAGAAATCCCAATGCACTGCAAAGAAAGAAGTTTCTTGGTAGTGTTAAGTGGAATATGTTATGTTTGTAGACGCGGAAAATCCCTATCAACTTCTCTTGACCTCAGTGATGCCAATTGCTTCTAAGAAAAATAATATTTGAAAGTGATAATACCTTTGGCTGTCACATAACAAGATTTAGGAGGTGAAAACATGAAAGGTAGAAAGCATTAGAAGCCACAGAGGACCACAGATCCACTACAAACATTTTTGTTTCCCAAAAATATTAACATTTCCAAATCATACTTATGAGGTGAATTTCCACACAAATCTGCGTCTCCAGAATCAAACAATGAAATGTGTGAATACCAAACATTCTGGAACAAATACGGGCCTCTAAATTAGGCTGTGGGTAACAATTAAAATAGAAAGTACTGAAAATACATAGGAATTAGTACAGGATTTCACGTACATTTTATATACCTGCAATTATGCAACCTAAAAAAATGCAATTCTTCATTTTTAATTTTGAAAATGCAGTGATATTTGTGCATGTCTGCTTGCTTGACTATGTGTATTTACTATTCAGAAAGCACGGAAGGAAAATGAGAGAAGGAGACAAGTAACAGCTGAATAGCAAAATGTTAAGGATACACATATACCCTCTGCTGCTGTATATATACATATATACCCTCTGTTATAGTAACCACGTATTAATTTCAAGATACTACTCCCCATTTCAATGGTGAATGATGCTAGTAATAAAGAGAGAACATGCTCTTCCCATAGAACTGAATCCCACAGCCTACACAGGAGGCCAAACTCCATTCAAAGCCAAAGACGTTATGCCTGATAAAACCTTTTAAATTTCTCACATTAAAGTTCAGTGTTAGACTAATAATTTGCTGTTTCATGTCAGTGCTCTTCAAAGCATCTTCTAATAAAGAACTATCATATACTTTTACTAAATCTGCACTCTACAAGATAAATTAAGAAAAGTTATTTTCATTGAAATTATATAATGCATTCCCAACATGTGGAGAAACACGAGACGTGTGTCAGTCTTAAACAACAAACAAACCTGATGTTTCTATTGCCACACAGTATAAATGTAAAAATAAATAGTATATCATAGATATTTATATAGGTGTGCATATATTTACATAACAACATTTTGTATTAAATTCATATAACACCAGATTAAAAACGAGAAACAAATTCAGAGTAGATAGATTGCACACAGTGACAACTTAGATCACAGACTCCCTGAAGTTCTTTAAAACAGAAGTAGAGAAGTTAATGTTGTAAATGATTCATGTATCAAAACAAATTCATACCAGGCTATAAGAGCATGCTGGTGGATGCAGAGCAAAGGAAATTGTCCAGTTTCTAAGCATGCCTCTACAATCCAGGTAAAAAAACAAATGTGAAAATAATAGCACTACTCGGCTCTAAGACTGTGAGGGTATGTTAACACAGAAACACAAAGGAAGCAATAAATGATAAAGTAGCATCAGCGGCACTGCTAGAGGCATTCCTTGCAGAAAGACAATGAATTGCACTCACGAAGGCAGTGTGGCAATCATTTCATTTAAAAATCCAGATTTCAAGCAGTTAAATATTGGAGATACTTTAACCTTCTAAACCAGAACTATCAAACAAGCAAGCCAAATATAGCAACTGTGGCTGCTGAGCTACAGGACTTTTTGACCAAACTTTTTTCTATAGTTTGTAGTCCCAAAAATGTCACTTATACAATCAAAAACAGCACTATAGTAGTCAGAGAGGAAGAAGGTATTGCTCTCATCTCACTACTACAGTCAAGTTATGTCCCCACCTCTTTCCATTAAGTACAAATGATTGAAAACTATTTGGCAGTTGGAAATAGAGATCTTAAGCCTTTAACACTATTTCCCCAGAATAAAAGATGAAAAAGACCTCTTCCATTATTATCACATGGCCTGTAAGTTATTCAAAAGCCTGTCCCAGACCTTGGAGCGCCTGCAGGAACTCGTGAAGGTTACTGGACTCCAAACCCCGAATACAATCCCACAGAGCAGAGTAGTTAATGAGTTTAAGTCCTGAGGCATCAAACACCTTTTGCACGCAAGCACAGAAGGCAAAGAATAATGTATTTCACAAAACTACATGTAAGGTTGGCTAATTTGTATTTTCTAGAATGCTTCCCACATCCACAAACTTCACATCCATGTGTGCTTTTGAGTAAGTAAACTCAAAATATACCCATTGAAGACAGCATTAAACCTGACCATTATCTTCAGGAAAACATATGTAACTGAGGCTCTGACCACTTAACAGTCTTTGTGTACCATATTTTCAAAAGTGCAGCATCAAAAATTGCTCATTAAAATATATCCAAAGAATACATCATAATTACTTTGCAGGGCACACACACACAGAGGAATGTAACCACAACCACCTCGATAAACATGTATGCGTTATTCAACAAACTTACCAGGTTTGCCCATGTCTTTTTTAATCCCTGTCCCTCAGGTCATTACAAAAAAACTAGCCCAAATATTCTATGAGAATGATTTGGGTTATTTTTTTTAAACAAAGAGAAGACATTTATGATCATGTAAACAAACAAACAAACAAATTCCGCATGCCCATATTTTCCTTCTGTTTTAAGTAAGATACAGACAGCATTCTTTTTTCCTTTCTCTCTCCAAAGATATTCTAGGGCATTGCTCAGTATTTTTAAATGCTACAGGCCAGACTTTCAACTTTATCGTTCATCTCAGATGACTATGAGGTGTCTTAACCCTTGACAGCCTACAATGCCAAGGAATTGCACTCGGCAATTGCTGGGATATATGGATTTTCCATGCATGTAGTTCTCCCTGTATATTTGTGCTTCAGGGACCCAAAGCGTCTAAGATGCTCCTAAAACGACAATCCTTTCTATTCAGCAACACTTTATGCAGGAGATAGTGTCAAGAAGTGAAATCCAAAGGCTCCAAAGGAAAAAAGGATGTTCTTAGATATCTAGATTTCTTCCCCAGTGCAATGGAGAAGAAACCCCTGAGGAAAGCATAATTATATAATGGACTAAGAAATCCTCACAAGCTTATGAATTTATAACATGATCGAAAGAATTTGATAATGAGCTTATTATTATTAATAGAAAGAACTGGTTTTGACCAAAAAGATAATAGTTAAGCCCAAAACAAAAGATCTTTACCTTTTCATTATTAAAAAGGTATTTCATGAGGCAATTTCCTATTTTAATTTAGTTCAGACTCTTGCTAGAACAATCACACTTGAGCCTCCTCACATTTGTAACCATGGGAGATATTTAGTTATATGAACTTTTATGAACCTTTAAACCAAATCAGTTCCAGAAATAAAAGTCCACTGCCCAGGGTTACCATATTCATCTGAGATACTTAGTAGATCCATCAGCAAGTGACTGAAGTAAACATACTGAATAAAGAGTTCTTTCAAAGTCAGTATCTGCTACAGGTATTTCTCCATTTTAATAATATTCTTCATTTAACAGTTATTCTATTCTTAAGTAGATTCAGACCCCATTCTCTCCAGCAGGGTAAAACACAGTAAGTTCCTTAAGTTACCATATTTGGAAAGCTTCCATCCAGTACAAACAGTTCCCAAAAGCTCTTGTGACTGGGTTTGACAGTCAAAAACGTCCTGCAAGCTGATGAAGAAGGAGCATTACTTAAACCTCTGAATAGGATATCGAGCATAAGTGCAGGAAGAATAATAAAGTAAGAGCAGTTTAGGTAGAACTCCTGTTCTTTTCCTTCTCACAAAGATGCAAAACAGGAGGAAATGGGACCAGTGAACTAAAAAACTATTTTTCTTGTTTTATACTATGTGTTGTTCTGTTATTTAAAACATAAGGAAGAAATAAAAAAAGAAAAGTAAAAGAAGTGTATGTTATTACAAAACAGATATGTTTACTAGCAAATACACTGGCTGATCCAGAGCTATCCAGAGTAGCTGCTCCATACAACTGACAGAGGTGGAGTAAAAAACATACACACCTTTAAAACCATACTTCTGTTCCGAGGAATTTAAGGACAGAGCAGGTTACTTGCCTGTAGCAAGCCTTTAGGAAACACTTCAACCAAGCTTCTTAAATACAACTTGTGCAGAACCCAACTCCCATTTGCTGCCTCTCCACACTACTCCCTACTTCTACCTGGCCTGTTCTGGCTCACTCCCACCTCTAAGAGAAGAGACTGTAAAAGGACATTAGCTATGCCAGCTTTATTACACCTGAAAGCCAAAGTTGCAAATAATTTGCACTTTCACAAATATAAGCAGCAAATGACTGCACTGAACAAATTTAAACCAAAAAAAAATTCCAAAAGAAAATATCTATTTAAAAACATTTGCTGGTCTTTTAGGTGGCTTTCTGTAACTGGTATGCTAATCTTGGCAGTACTAGTATGGAAGCATTGGTCAGATTCCAGAGTTAGGGATGAATTTCATTTTGCACTGAAGCAGCAATTCCAAAACTTTGTGTCTGAAGGACACAGCACATCTTCCCACAAAATAACAGTACTATTTTACAGAACTGATTTTTAGAATAGATCCTGTAAGAAACCTAGTGTTCTCTGTCATATTTCTTCCCCAATTCAAGTATCTCAGACATAAAATAACTCTGATTCTACAATCTTCTTGTAGAAGCAAAAGTCACTGAGAACCATCTACAATTCAATATTTTTGTGTGTTAATTTTAAATCATCATTTTACAATTTTTCATTTGGATTTGTTTTTCTTCATTCAGTACTAAAAATAATTTGTTCTACAGATCACTGCATGATGAACTGCCATCTCCCAAAACGGCTGCCATCTGCCACTGTTCCCAATGTGAAAGAAGCCTCACTCTCTTCAGGGAAGATCAGCTTCATTACAACTGGGAAAACTGAAACCAATTAGAAAAAGGATGTATTTACTGAAGAAATTGGCAATATTTTTGCAAGGAAATAGATGAAACACAAGTTAAAGGAAGAAACACCGAATCTGAAGCTAGATAAAATGAGTTCATTCATTCATTTTGCCAAAGGAGTACCCCTGTGACTCTAGACCTAGGAACTTATTCTAAAAAAAAGACTGATACCAACACATCATATACGCAAGAACCTTCCTTCCGAGTTCCTCCTTTAGTGTTTATGTATGACTTATTGGGGGAAGTTTGCATGCTTTTTTTTTAAGCTGGATTTTATTTAACTGGTGATGGGTGAACACACATCAGTACCATAGGAAATATTAGGTCCCTGTAATGTGTCTACCATCTCATAAACACAGTTAAATTGGGAACTTAATTTAAGGTTATACTTAAAATAACTCCAAATACAGAAATGTAAAATCTAAGCATTTAAGCGTTGTCCTAAAGCAGCACCATTTAAATAAGGTAAACGTCTTGGGCAGCAAGAGAAGTAGAGTGGGGTTAGGCACACTTGTGTATTTAAAAATCTACATAAACTCCATCATGCTTTGATCCTGACTGTATAGCCGCAGTCCTGCAAGCACTGCCTCTATAATGCATGCTGTCAGGCAACACTGGGGAGGGAGCAGCAAAAAAGCAACCATTTAGTATCTGTTATCTCCTTGAGGCCTAAAGTGGGCTTCTGGCTAAACCATATAGCAGATAAAAGAGTCTTCATACTTTTTCAAAGATTAAGTGAAAATATCTTTTGGAGAGGTAACTTTCAATATCAGGTTGAATAAACATGGACACAAGTGATGCATTGCTTTAGAGGTAAAAGAGTTCCACTTGATGACTACCAGTTATGGCTGAGGCTGCTCCATTAGCACAAGTGACTTAACTGAGCCACCTGGGTTCGCTGAGGAATTCTCATGCATAACAAAACAAAAATCCCAGCATATTCCATCAAACACTTCCCCTGGCGTACACCCTTCTTGAGGCTGCCCTGTTACTATCTGAATTTTACAGCTTCATCAAATTTGTCTGGTTTACAGAAACTCTCTCAAGTAAAAGATGCTCTGTCTACCCTCAAAGTTACTGGGGTTTTTTTTTGTTTTTTGTTTTTTTTTTTTTTAAGTCTGCAAACCAAATAAATGAGTTTGAACTGAGCGCTGCCAACCCCACCATCTTCCATGACTTACAGATAAAACTGCTTTCCAAAAATGTTTTAGAAAGCTTTATTTTCACAACTATGTCCAATGGGGCAGTCCAGGTCAGCAAAAGCCTTATGTCCAGCAGTGAACATAGGACAACACTAGCCACAACACATCTACAAAAGTCACAGGTGAAACATAAGAATTATTAATTCTGGATGAGCTAACTGACATCTCTTATCAGAGGCCAGATATAAAAAACTGTTCATCTTTTTTTTATTTTGCTTCTAAGTGCCAAATGGTAGGAGAAAAGAATGGCCTGCCAGCTCCCGACCACACTGCTAAATTTCTCATCTGGCTTTGCTGCAACCCTATTCTGTTGCTGGGAGGCAGACAAATGTCTATTCATACATGGCTGCAAATAAAGATGGATAATCAAACATTATCCTATCTCACAACCAAATCTGGAATGTAGAGTGGCCATGGGTAATCTTCTTTCAAAAAAACTTTTTTTCCACATCTTGCCATTAGACTATGTTACAAGTATTTGGAAACTGAACTGGAAATAGCTCTGGCCAAGCACAGATCTATGCTACTGTGTAAGGACGTCAGAATTTTAAGCTATAACTTTGCATAAATCACAACAGAATGGAAATTGTCTTGTACCATACAGCCCAAAACTGAATGAGAACAAAAACAGGGAACTTTCTGTGAATCCACTTTACCCCATGATACCATTCCGATGAGGATCATATTTTGTAGTAGAAGTCATGGAGCACCTTTTCAGATCTGGATGGATGAAAACAACTCCTATGTCAGCCCATTCCTTATGCAAAGCCCAAGAACAATGCTTGGGCAGTATCCTACAATCAAACAAATAGATGCAGCCACAGTCTGGCTGTAGTAGCTACACAGCCAAAACAGAATTTAGAGCCACACGAGCAAGCAGGAGAAAGAAAGAACAGGTACAGAGCCTCCTTAACTTTTTCATAAATCCATGTCCAGTCAAGAATTTTCAAGTCTCCTTGAAAAGAATTTTTATTAATAACAAACTTTGATGTGAGAGGGCTTGAAAGATCAAACCCCTAGCATATCATGAAGACGATCTAAATTAAAACACTCCAAAAATCCCACTAATTTAGACACTTTCACAAATATGAGTTTTTCTTGGAAGTCATATTTTGTCAAAACACACCTCAAATGTGCACAGCTGATGTAAAAAAATAATAACTAATGGTATGTAGAAATTCATCGACAACACTTTTGATGCAAACTTCAGTAATAACCTAGGTGCTATCAGTGAATGATCAGTGATGGCTATTATTAATCACATTTATTATTTGTTTCAGCTGAGAAACAACTTACCATGTGGTGTCTAGACACATATGAACATCCCAGTCTTTCTCCAGTTTCCCAGACTGAAAGCAGAGTTCTATGCACGCAGGTTTTACAGGTGCAATGGTACAGGCTGAATCAAAGCTACTATGCGATTTTTGTTGTTGTTTTTAATTAAAGATATGCCTCATTCCCTGGCTGCAGCAGATCGTATTCTTAAAAGCATAATGATTTGTCTCAAAACAACAAATAACATTCATAGGCTGGGGTGAATCTTTGTATCTGTTAAGAGACTGAAGTTGAAATATTGGTTCACAACACATTATTCTAGTGAAAGACCCTACTGTCAGAGGTTGGGGTAGGGCAGATGGAAATGACTGCATACACCCGCAGTAATGTTACATGAAAGAAGTTGTGGTGCTATGAAAGCTGGAATAAACAATTGTAATAAGAACAAAATACTTCAAAAGATCCTTAACAATCTGATTAGGATATATTGTTGAGCACAGCATTCATTTTACATTGCATCATCTGGGAACGTCAGCTGTTCTTGAAAATTATAGGCATAGATGGTTGACAAGAACAGCATTTTATTTATGTGAAATATGACTGGTCTCAGCATAAGACTATGAGCTAGGCAAGCCTGAGCTTCAAATGTAGAGATGAAGCCATTCCCAGATTACTTCCAAAGCACTTGAACTCTTAGTCTCGGTCTTCCCTTTGTAAAACCATCACTTAAATGGCAGAAAAAAAACATGAGGATTCCTCTGGGTAATTCCCTTTGACAATGATAAATGCAATATAAATGCTTGTTATACATGCTTTTCCTTTTCTACAGGCTAACTTACACCTGCCCATTAAAGCATATAACTGATGTATAGCTGTTCATGGAAGACACACTGCTACACTTAAAAATACTACAAGCAACCATACTTACTGCAGACTACAGGTGAGAAAGCTCAGGAAGCTCTATTTCCACAGGTGACAATACAATCTATGAATACGAGGCTATGTACGTTTATTTCTCAATCATTTTTATTTTAAATATGCTCTCTTACAAGCAAAAAGTCTTCCTTTTCCTCTGATACCGCTTCTGAATACCCAGACTCACCTATTGCCTTCAATAACTTTGTCATATGTGTTCAAATAGAATTCAATAAATAATTCTGTTGGTCAAGCATGTAACACAGAACCCAGCTCTCCCCTTTTCATCAGGATAGCTCTATAGTATTAACAGGAATGAAAGCTTAAAAGGTACCACTGTGACAGAGTGGGTTTCCTTTAAATAAAAAGGCTCATTTGGAGAAAAAAAAAACAGAGTGAAATACTCCTTAAAAACTAAGTGTAGCAATATTAAAATACAAATATAAGTTATTTAAGGCCTAGACACTAGTTTTAGTTCATATGGAACTCATAGATATATTTCTTATCTATCATGCAACAGTTTACTACTTCTCCAAAAGGGATTTAATTCTGAAAGGTCCTGCACTCCCCACCAAATCAATGAGATAAGGAAGCATCTTAAAAGATGCACATATCCTTCTTCAGAATTCAACCTTCAAGGAATATCAGACTTCCACACTTTTTTTTTTTTTTTTTTTGCTTTTAAAATGTCAGTATAAAACTATTTTTATTAAGGACTATTTTCACACAAACGAATGAGAGCAATTGCAGGGACTGTTCAAGGGAAGAGATTCAATGAACCAATAAGCTACAAATATGTGATTTTCAGTAACTATATTTACACAGTGTTCTCTAAAGTATAGATTTATTATATAAGGTGAACATTTTTGGTTGCAAAACTCTAGGTTTAGATACATCAGTTTAAAGTGAAAAATGCTTATTTTTACTACTCACTTTAGACAAAGAGTTCTAAGGCTGTAGAACATGCTGTCATGACAATCTCTTCTCAGATCATGACAACCATAAGAAATTACTTAATGCACTTTTCAAAATTAAAATAATTGAACAAAATCAGTTTTTTGCCTCAGTAAAAATACAATGCCCACTAGAAGTAAAATTGGATACTTCACATATCACATTTTTTGAATGGAAGTTTTCCACTCACCTTTTCAGTGTAATATAGCTAATACTATTAAAAAAAAGAAGAAGAAAAAAGTGATATTTAACACTGTTTTTCTTTATGTTGTCATGATGTGTAACTTTTCCCCTTTCAACAGAGCAGAACTATAATTTACTTCCTCACAAAATTATTTGTTTTTCTGCTTGCTTTAGAGTTTATTTTCAGTTAATAAAAGAAATGTTGTACAATGACCAATATATCTAGCTTACCTGAAAGCTAATTAAAAGATCAATTATAGCCTCCTCTCTTCAAGGTAATTTATGTCTTAAAAGGAGCTACACAGGCTCAAAGCAGCAATTCATCCTCTAGTGAGGGAGCATGACAAAGATTTTTATCATCAAAATCAAGGGTGAAAAAAGCTGATTTAACTTGTACAAAAACTTCCACACAGCTTCAACATACTCCCAAGGCCTACACAGCAGCTATTGCTGTGCTGATCTCTGCTCAAAATGGATCATACACGTGTCTCAAAACAAATTCAAAGGCCAGAACACCACATGTAACGTATTACATATAAACCATAAACAGAATCACAAGAATGTTAATCTACATTTGTAAGGCTTGGTACTCCGTTCACTTAAACTTATGTAAACCAGAGCTGCAGTCAAGTAAATGAGGTAAGTTTCAATAGTGAAGAATCTAACGCATACAATGCTTTTACATTAAGATGTGCATGCAAAATGCCTCTAAAATAGTACACAACAGCTTCTCTGTTGATTTCAAATAAGCTAAGTAGTGTGTACAAATTCATGATCTGGTCTCCAGTTACAAACGTTCTACCACTGTGTGTAATAACATTCCTTCTCACACTTTATTATGTATTACTATGTCTTGATGAACTTTGAACAGCCTCATGACAGAGCACTGAGAACAACAGTGCATTTCAATGGCCAATGCTAGTGATTGTCGGGTGAACCATTCAGCAGTCTGACCATCAGATACAACCTCTTCCTATGCCCTAATGGAGGCTGTTGAAAATAACCGTCTTCTACATTTAACTTAAATGCAAAAGGCCTCAGATCCTTTCAGTTGCTTTTCATTAGATGCTTGACCAATGCTAACGGATTCCCTTTGCTGCCTTCTGTGCCTTACAGCGCATTAGAGTGCTGATTTTCAGAGATGCTGGGCATCCGTAACTTTTTGTAGGTCAGAGAGTTGTACAGAAATAATCTATTCAGAAATGCACTCAATGGAACTAAGAGAAAATACTTACCACATAAATAGTCTAAAGTGTTAATTTGTCAGGATATGGTCTCTCTAGATTCTTATACATGAAGCCACTGTATCCTGGACCAAAACTGCCACATAGTAAGTTTTGCTATCGTCTGATCTATTAAAATACACAGAAAAATTTCAGTAATTCTCATCAAGGTTTAGCTCAGAATAAAATGATTACTCAAAGTTTATTTGTTGATTTTCAGCTGTTATTCAACATACTTGCTTTCTGTGCTAACTCTTAATCTACCTCATTTGTTTTCACAGCAGCAATAAGTTTTACAGACTGTATTTGTTAGTCCTGACGATACAACATACCTAAGTAAAGAAAAGCTAGATTCTGTTTCTTTTGGCACAAAGTCAACAGACTTCCAAAATGAGAGACAATGAGGTAAACGTGTATCACCACAGTGAAGGCAAAAGGATTACACAGACACAAACAAATAAATAATTTGGCCAGCAGAATACCCATTATTGCTTGTGATGGGAAACGGTAAGAGTTTAACTTCTTATTTGTTAGTGAGCACAGGATTTTTACTGAAGAACTTTACACTGATGCCAATAAGATAATTAAAGTTCCATAAACTGTTTATTATAATCATGCATTATGGAATTTCTCTAACCAATAAGTCATGAAGTGTATTTATTAATATCCACTGCTGTTTCCTAGTACTGCCTGTTCCTTTTCTTCATTTTCTGGAAGACAGGGAAAAGGAGAAGAGATTCTTGACTCTTCAGCAAGGTGTTTGGCTCACGTCAGTGATAATTTTCCATGAAGTTAATGAAGACTGAAGGTGTTTCATTCCAAATCAGTACCACATGATTTTCCCACCACTTCAGAACACTCTAGGGACTGAAGGTACTTTCTCCCTGGAGGCCTGGAAAGTGACGGATTGAATTCTAAAAATGAACTCTGCTGTGACAGCAATGGCTTAACCTTAACTTTTAAGTTTGCATGACTTTCCATAGGAGTTCTACCTAAGCACAGACACTCCAATTTATAAGTGTTTAAAAATATCAATACACATACAAGAAACTGAAGATTTCTATTCATTTCTGGCAAATATCGACAATTTTCATTTTTCTGCATGACTGAGAATATCTGTAACAGTGAAAAAGAGTGAGAAGAGATCCAGATTCAGTTCAGGAGAACACAGGTTACCATTATTCAGAAAGGGCAACAGAAGGGCAATGTTTATTTACAGAAGGGATACTCTAAGTATTCTAGCACCAAAGCACAAATTTCCCCATCGACACAGTCCTCCTACCCAGTAACAGTCACCTCTGAATAAATACCAGGCTGTGACAGAACACCCAGGAAAAGGGATTAAGGGCATCTTATAAGAAACCTTAGCAAACTTGGGGTTTAATTCTTTGTTCTGAGTGATATAGGAAAGTGCCAGTAAAACTTCGGAATGTACATTTAAAAAGCTTTTCCATCTCCAGCAGTACAAGAGAGAGACAGTGAGGTCTACTGTGCCAGTGAAAGTAGTAAAACTGCAGCTTTACCACATGAACTGTTATCCAAAAGTTTAACTTCCACCTGTTTATTAATTTAACAGCAAATTCCATTAGAGAAAGGTGGAATGGAACAATCAGTTCTCTAGAAACAACAGTTTTAATCGTGTTGTATGGTGCTGTTTTAATTATGTAAAATACCATGAAATAACAAACTGTTTATGCATGAAGTGGGTAATTTATTCATTATACATTATTATGATAATTGGATGATGCTATCTTCTTAGCTCTTCCCTCCTCCACCTCTTCAAACATGTATTTCTCAACTGGAGCAATAGTTAGGGAAATACCTGTTCCAGGCTGGGATAACGATGAGTTACATTTTTCCTACTGGCCTTCCAAACAAAGGACGCTTTCTTTGAAGAACTGAATCAACAACTACACAAGCCTAGAGAAAGAATAATGAATATTTCATAGTGTCCTAACAACATTACAAACATGACAACAATGAACCAAAAGGAGAATACAAAGATTTGGGATTGTCACCATACTTAACTCCATCATTATTGTTGTTTACTCGATTTTTTTTGGGGGGGGGGAGGGAGGTGAAGGAAACATTGCTTGTGGATTTCTTCCTCTTTTCTGTAAATGACAATGTAAGCTAAGAATTATCATTTAAAACTAGCTGGTTTAATTCGATTTTTATTACAATCTTAACATTAACTCACATTAACAAATATAATAACAGCTCATGCTTTACTCCCAGAGTTAAAGAGAATAATGAATCTACTGCAATCACAGAAAGCCTATTGGAAGAAAATATTTTCACATTTCAAATATTTCACAGGACTAGGCAGCGCCCAAACAGTGATTCTGGTCTAAATACTGCAGCTACACCATTCTGGGGACTCTGGTCTGTCAAATGCTGGGCAGGTTTCTTGGAAGATTAAAAAAAAAAAAAAGTCTGTTTTGCTAACGGGTTTAGAATGCAGAGAAGAGCACGCTGGAAACGCTGCGCGCGGGGAGGTGGCGGCAGCGCTGCCCGGCTGCGCGGTGAGGGAGCCGGGGGAGCGGGGGTGCCCCCGCCGCCGCCCCGCAGCCGCGGGGCCGGGCCCCGCCGGGGCGCCCGGAGGCGGCGCGGCGCGCGGAGCTGTCTGCGGTGCTGAACGGGGAGGCGGCGGGAAACACCCCACGCACCTGGCGGACACAAGGTGCCACGGCTTCTCCGCTGCTTAGCAACCACGGTCTAACCGAAATATAGTAAGAATAAAAATAACCAGTGCAAGCCCGTTTGTCTCACATCCATGTAATGCTCTTAAGAAGAAGCTCTAAGTCTTATGAAATCTCCTTTCCACAAAATAGGACCTTCGGTGGGTCTGGGACAGGCAAACTCCTAGGCTCGTTTAACTGACTATTTGCCGTCAAAGCAGAACACACAGGCAAGGTCATTTAAATGGACAGATTACAGTCACCTTCTGTGCCATTAGGGACTGCCACAGGCTTGCTTGCAGTATGGCTCTTCAACCCTCCTACCAAGAAATCAAGGGAACAGACTACGGAAAAAAATGAAGAAGCCAATTTCGGTTAACAGGTATTTTAGGTTGCCAGGTACTTTGAAGTAGTAAATCTGCAAGTGCTAGTAATTGCTAAACTTTCACCTTATTCCCCAACATATTTTGGTTCATGTTTCATAGAAGAAACTCTTTTTTTCTTTTGGTAGGTTTGCTTCCATCAGACTGTAAAACATACCACACTGCAAGGAGAGTATGTTGATATTCTTCTGTTCCACACAAAAAAATTGTTCTCTCAGTGAATTCCTGCTAATTTACACTATACTTACTGGTAAAGTCTAAGTACCTTTCAGAGAAAAATGAAAAGGAATGACCAAATTTGAACAGGATTAACAAATAGCTGGTACAAATGGTCCTCCAGGACACAACTAACCATCTGTGCGCATGATTCTACAGACTTCATCCATGGAAGACTCCACTGCACTTAGAGGGTATTTGCCTGAATTGAAGACTGGAGAAATTGACCTTACAAGACTGTCTTCAGAAAACAGGCTGCTTTAAGATTATTTAAAAAACACTATGTTATTGGGCTTACACGCTTTTTTTTTTTTTTTTTAAACCTGGAGTAGGTTCTGTACATTTCCAAGGCGAAGTATTTTAAAGGTACCTCTTGTTTTCAGATTTCAGCTGTAGCGTAAGTTTATGACCACAGACAGATGTAAATGTTGCTCTGCATGTTTTTCATTTTATCTTTTAAGAAGTGGATAAACATACTATGCCTAAATTAAAAAGTTATCAGATACCTAACAGCTAGCAGTGGTACAATGCCCTTTCCTTCCAACAGTCTCCTTGAGATGGGAACTCCCCATTTGTTTTCAAAATGAGTAAGAGCCCCTTGGAGCTGCAGCTTAGTCCGGGCCCTGCCATGATCATTGCAGTCTACAGTGTTTCTCAGACAAAAACATAGGGTATGACTGTTTTACAAATAGGTATGCTTATGTTCTATAACCTGCAGTGTTGAAAACTACATTAACCTTGAGTCACACAATTGTGCAACTTCTCCATGTAGTCTTATTAAAAAAAAGAAAAAAAATCAAAGAAATGCAACTGAAGTTTTTTAAAAGATCGTGTTTTCTGATCCATAAAAAAAAAACACTGAAAGACTGAAAATTTGTATCTCTTTAGCTGAAAAAAAAATATAAATGCTGGAGTAACTTACTGTAAGCTGATGCGTACAGAGACCTATAACTGTTTGGTTATTCTGTATATGATTTCACATTTAAAGCCTCTGGAAAATGCATAAAATAATCCAAATCCTTACAGAGCTTGTTTTTTAAGCTTTGTTCTTAGTTCCTCAAGCACCACTTATAGCAAGGGAGAAGAAGACTCCCACATTGCAGCAGCTACATTTATATTTTTCCACAAATAAGGAAACCTCTTCATCACCATTCCACTAGTTTCTAGTAATATTCTTTTATAGTAATACCTACTTATTGAGTACAGTAAGGTTAGGCAGTTGTCCATCTTTGATACTAATGCAAAGAAAGTGGGTTCTCTGCCAGAAATAGAAATTTTGCATGTGTAAAGACTGCAGGGCAAGATCCAATTTGGCAAACAGTTCAGTAACACAATACTTTCTTTAGCGTTAGTCTAGGCAAAAGACTAGGGTACTCTTTCACACAAGAAGTACTACAGTACCCATTTGCATAGAAGAAGGGAACTATACAATTCTTAATTTCTCTTTTTTCTTAATTGGAACAACCGCAAAAGCCTTCTTTGCCCTTGAAAACTGTCATTCCAGCCAGTATCCCAAGGTCTCTCCAATTATAAGTAGCAAAAGCACCAGATAAGATATTTTTCACTTCAAAACATTGAAAACTGTTATATGTTTCAATTTAACTGAAATCCCAAATTTTCATCTCTTGATCAAAAACAATCAGAACTCAGTAAAGCAGAATGTGGGAGAACATCTGTTAGACCTGTTCTATCGCTTTGATCATTATGTTCCTCCTACCTTTAGCCCTACCCGTCTTGGCAGTTTTCCTCTGTCACATTCCCTGGTGGCTGCAATTTCTGTTGCATTAAATAAAACAAGTCTAACATAAACATTCCCCATCTCTTTAAATACTCTCCTAGTGTATGCCAGTTTCTGAGACAGCACAATGAAGACTACATACCTAGAAGTTAGTGAAGCCCCTTCCCTGACAATTAAGCCTGCCATCCAAAGGAAATGCACAACACGAAATTTAGTTACTGGGAGATAAAAGAGCACTATCCTACATCTGCTACAGAAGGCAAAACGTACGTTATAGAGAAAGTGTGTTGTAACCTTGGGACGAAGTGATCCTACAGCATAATTGCAGGTAACAGCCCCTAGCAAGCAAAGCTTCCTGGCACACATATGTCATGTAGCCTATCATATTTCTCTCCAGGGCTGAAATATGTTCACTGAACTTTGGGAAACACTAAGTGATTGTTTTCATCTTCTGGATCCGCGGGAAGTGCGAAGTACTTACCACAGCAACACCTTTAGAAAAACCGACTCTGCAACCGCCGTTATGTCAACCCTCAGTAATTCACAAAGCGAAGCATTACCTGGATCTCCCTGGCGTGGTACACAACAATGAGGCCGAGCAGGATAATCGTGGAGAGGCTAATAAGGCATTTCAGAGCGAGGGAATACAGCGACTCCTGCAACGGGAAGACACGGCCGTCCCTCAGGGACCCGCGTGCACGCACCGGGCTGCCCCGCGCTGGGGGCGCCTCGCCTAACAGCTGCGGGGGGGTGGGGGGGGAAGGGGGCGCGCGGGGGGCGCCTCGCCTAACGGCTGCGGGGGGGGAAGGGGGCGCGCGGGGGACACCTCGCCTAACGGCTGCGGGGGGGGGAAGGGGGCGCGCGGGGGACACCTCGCCTAACGGCTGCGGGGGGGGAAGGGGGCGCGCGAGGGGCACCTCGCCTAACGGCTGCGGGGGGGGAAGGGGGCGCGCGAGGGGGCTCCTCGCCTAACGGC
Organism: Dromaius novaehollandiae; assembly: GCF_036370855.1. Classification (NCBI taxonomy): domain Eukaryota; kingdom Metazoa; phylum Chordata; class Aves; order Casuariiformes; family Dromaiidae; genus Dromaius; species Dromaius novaehollandiae. Next base: position 41,917,441 of record NC_088132.1, read on the forward strand.
TGCGGGGGGGGGAAGGGGGCGCGCGAGGGGCACCTCGCCTAACGGCTGCCCGGTGGGGGGGGGTGGGCGCGCGCGGAGGTCGCCTCGCCTAACGGCTGCGGGGGGCGGGGGGCGCGCGGAGGTCGCCTCGCCTAACGGCTGCCGGGGGGGTCGCCTCGCCTCAGGGCGCTGGGGCCGGGGGAAGGGGGTCGCGGCGCCCGGCGCCGAGGGGCCCGAAGCGGCGGGGGGGCGGTCGGGCGGTACCTTGGTGTAGGCGCCCCAGGACAGCTCGGTCTCGATGACCATGACCACGATGCCGAACATGCCGAAGATGAGCGCGTAGTCGCTGAGGCGCTTGCGCTTCTCGAAGAGCGCGCGGCGATGCCCCAGCTTATAGCCGATGTTCTGGTTCTTCTTCTTGCTGGACTTGCTGCCGCCGTTGTTGGGGGCGCCGGGGCCCGGGCCGGGGCCGGCGGGGCCGTAGAGCGCCAGGTTGTTGGAGTTGTTGTGCTCGGGCTTGGACACCACGATCTCCGGGGCGGCGGCGGGGCTGGGGCTGGCGAGCGGCGGCTGGAGCGGCTGCGCCTCGGAGTCCAGCTCGTGGAGGTTCCTGCGGGACGAGCTCAGGTTGCTGAGCGGCCGCATGACGCCGCCGTTGTACCTGCAGCTGCTCATGGCTATTTCGGTGAAGGGGTTGCTCTCCCGGCGCTGCTGCTGCTGCTGCTGGTGGTGGTGGTGGTGATGGTGGTGGTGAGTGCTGCCGCTGCTGACACTGCTGCTGGGGCTGGCTGCCTGCTGCTGCTGCAGGCTATGGCACTGGTGGTACTGGGGGTACTGGTGGGGCTGCCTGGCCGAGCCGGCATGGCTGGAGGGGGTCAGCTCGCTGACGTTCAGCTGGCTGCCCTGCCGGGAGGAGGCGGCGGAGGAGAGCGGCGACGAGTGCGTCCGGAAGGCGCCCGAGAGGGGCGAAGCGGTGCGAAGCAGCAGGGGCAGGTTATCCCCCGCTGCTGCCGCAGCAGCCCCGTAGTAGGCGCAGTTGTTGCACTGGAGGCATGGGCTGTGCTGCTGCTGCTGCTGGAGGAGGCTCTGCTTGTCCTGGCCGTGCGACGGCGGCGGCTGGCACTGCGGCGGCGGCGGGCGCTGCTGCTGCTCGGCGCAGAAGCCCGGCGGGAACTGCAGCGGGGTTTCCATGCCCGCGCCGTTAAAGCCGCAGGAGGACCAGGCGGTGCTGCGCCCTGCGCAATGCGTTATGGTCGGCAGGGGAGAGTCCTGCTGCCGCCACCGAGGGCCCATCCCGGCTCCCGTAGAATCCAACCGCCGCGTCCGATTGGTCGGGCGGACCAAAACAACGGGCATCACGTCACCTGGGGGGGGGGGGACAAGCCGCAGCGTGAGGCGCCGGGGCGGAGCCGAGGGGTCCCCCCGCCCGCCCGCCCCCCGCCCGCGGGGGATCCCGCCGCCGCGGCTTCCCCGCCCGCCCGCCGCCCCGCGGAAACCCGGGGGCTGCCGGGGGCTCCCCGGGGGCGGGGAGGCCGCGCGCGCGCCCGCTCCCGGGATGGCCCTCCCCGTGGACGGGCTGCCGCGGCCCGGCGCCCCGCGCGGCCGCTCCCCGGCCCGGCCCGGCCCCGCCGCCGCTCACATCTGCGCCGCCTCCGGAACATGGGCGCCCGCCGCGCTCCGGAGCTGTCCAGCGCCGCCCCGCCGCCGCCGACCTGCAAGACACAGCGGCGCCCTAAGCGGCCCGGCCCGCGGCGGGAGGCCCCGGCGGGCCCCGGGCTGCCGCCGCCGCCGCCGGGCCTCCCCCGGCGCCGCCTCGGGCCTGCCCGCCCCGTTGTGTCACGCCGCGGCGCCCTGCGGAGCCTGGTCACACACGGTCATGGCCGAGGCTTTCCAGAGCCGTAATGGGGGGGGGGGGGGGGGCCTCTTTCGGCCACGCTTTTCCCAAGCCGACCGAAACCGGTCGCTGGCAGCTTCACGGGGCTGGAGGCCCGGAGACGCCCTGCAGGGAGACTTGCAGGTTAGAGCCTCTCTTCGAGGGGCCGGCAGAGGCTCGCCAGCCACACACGCCGCCTCCGCCAAGTAACCGAGTTTCTGTCCGGATCCAGTTTCCTGAAATGCTGTCCCACAGCGATCTTTAAGTTGGTCACCTGCTACCATTTTGCCTCTTCCCCTTCCTTTTCCTTCCCAGACTGTCACTGAATAATTCATTCTGGCAACTCCCTTACACAGAGCAATGTCTGAACGAGACAGAGGCTCGTTTTTGCACTTATTTAAGGAAAGAATGAAAAAGGTAAGTGATTTACTTTATTATAGCTATGCCATTCATGTTACCTAGCTGACATTACAGGAGGTGGTTCTTTTTTCTTTTTCCTCCAGACAGGCATCACTGTGTTTGCAGATTGAAAATTCAGCTGTAAAACTGCACTTTAATAGCATGGAAGGTCTCTTTACATTCTCAACTTCTGTCTAAAAGACAAAATTCACAAAGCCTTTCTAGGATAAAAGCCTACACCTGTATAATTTCTGCATCTCACACAGCATTCAGTTTCCTTTGCCACTCTGCAGACTTGAATGGCTTGCATCTTAAGTTATCTGGATGAGGTACCATTACTGACTAAGTTTTTAAATATGCTCTGCTATAAAATTTCAATTACTTCTTAGCCAAAATGTACCTTTTAAAGCAAGCATGTATTGCATATACACAATCAAACAACTCTCGCTAATGCAGTAAACATTACGGTTCAAATATATAGATAGATTATTCTGAAGATGACCAACAATTAGAATCTTTGAGTACATTTACACAGCATAGGCTATTTTGAAAAAGAACACATAAATAGGGGTGTATAATGACATACAGCATCGTAATGCCTTCTGGTATGTTACAATTTGTTTAATAATCAAGTTCTGAATAAAAACTCACACGTTCTTGCCTGAATGATAAAGCACTTTTTAAATACATTAGTCTGCGCTTTTAAATTATAAAGTGTATTTGGATGCTTTCCTTTGCAGTCAGTTCTCTCGAGCATCTAAGACCAAAAAGAAGCTTTTAGTTTTAAGAATGAACAAGCTGTTTAACACAGCTTCAAATCTTCCATTGCCTGTCTGTAAAAAAAACCACAGTGCTATAATTCTGTCTCAGTCGTCCTATTTTGCCTGTGTTTTCAAACACATGAATCAGAAAATCTTAGTGAAAATACATTTCTATCATGGTGTAAATAAAAGTTCTGCACTAATGTGCTGGCAGAATATATGCTTTATGAAGTAATTAAAGATTTAGATATGCTTAGTTTTCATCCTTCCTTCTCTGTACATGTCATGTCCCTTAATGTTTGCTTAAATATACTTTCTTTTAAGTCTTCTTTTTAACAGAAGATAAGATCCTCAGGATCTAGTTTAGCATGAAAGACTTCAACAAATTTGTAAATCTGCATATTTTATTTGGAAGTCAACAAGGATATGTCCTGGAATTTCATCTACTCTGATCATGTAAGGTTATTAGAATTGTGAAGAAAAAACTGACCTTTTAAAAATCTTAGTAGACTACAGTATAAATATGATTGTTGTGTTTAAATGGGGAAATGATTGCATTTCTTTTTCTAATTCATATGTAACACCCTCAAACCTCAATTTTAATATATCTACTGCTGATAGCCTATTTATTTGTAGAACTGGGCAAGCACATTGCTGTTACTAGCTTTTGGATATTTCATCTACTTGCTTGATAGTTTCATTATGTCAATAAACAAATGAATGTTCCTGTGTTTAACACAAGAGGTCATACTAATCACACATCATGTTACAAAACTAAATCAGTTAGAGGTTTTTTTTCAGTTCCATTGTACAATTTGGGGTATCTTGTCACAGTTTCACGGTCTAAAGTAAGAACCAGTGACAGTTTGCTTCTTCATTGCTAGAGAGGCAAACCTTCCTCTCTACGACAGTAATGAGTGATCTGGAATAGCAAGATGCTATTTAATCTAACAGATACCCTTCCTTTTAAAATATTTTTAAAGTTTACTTTTAAAAAATGAGTGTATTTCATTTCAGAAATAAAGTATTGATGTGAATTGAATTGTTATATTCTTTTATATCTCCAAGAAATTAGCATGGGCAGCTTAGAACTGCTAAGACTTACTAAGATGGGAACAGGAAACCCATATGGAACAAATATGATCTCTTTGGGTTTGGGGGCTTTTTATTTTTAGTACCTTTTCACTATACACTGAGTGGAACTACTCTTACTGATCATCATAGATCCTGCTGCTGCCTTGCCAAAGAGGCTGTTTTTACATATATAAATGTGTTCATTTGTTTAAAAAACGTGTGAGAGAGACAGAGACAATTACTGCAGATCTCACTTGATAATGATTATTATGGGAGATGGTTGGAAAACACTTTTTTTTCCCAAGCCCACTAATTGCAAGAACAAGATAGATACTGTTGAGCAAAACTGTACCAGTAGCAGGACAAGAAGCTCAACAGACATAGGAAAAATTAGATTTCCGAGAGAAAAAAAAAACACTATGAAATACCTGAAGTGACAGCTAATGGCTAGTCATTTTAAAATCTCACATAACAACATCCAAAGATGATACAACACCTACAGGATACAATAAAAACTATTAGAAAGCTTTTTTGGCTTTTATCCTATTGCCCTTACTCATGCCAGACTCCTGTTACAGTCACTGAGAGTTTTGTGCTTGTAAAAATGTCCAAAGATACAGGAAAAGACAGAAAAAGGAAATAAACAGAAAAAAATAGAATAGAATAGGAAATTCTATTCTGTTACAGCATTTTAGCCTCAAAGCATATCCTGCACTAGACGTAGGAGTTTCTGGAAAGCACTGAAGGAAAAGCAGTCTTCTCCACTTCAGAAAAAAGCAAGCAGGTATGTAGCTGAGCATGTATGCAGAAAGATGCCATTCAGTGAAAGCAGTCACGTTAAGGAAAATAGAGCTAGCAGACAGCAATAGGGTATCACAAGACTGTTCAGGGGTATCCGTGCAGCAATAAAAATGCTTTGTGAGACAACACCAAAATGACTGCAGCATGGCTGCCAAGACCATGAGATGAAAACTAACCGTGTGAGCCACATGTGGAAGCTGCCTTCTGCGTACCATCTGGCAGGGCTTCACCTGCCAGATGGCTCTGACATTCACCCCAGCAACTTCTGTCACTTATTTATGTGCTCTAGCTGGAATCCCACCCCTGCTGGCCCTATGCTGACTTCCAGGACTTCTCATACACTTCCACAATTCTGGAGGAAGGAGAGGAAATACCAAATAATGACTCCATGCAGATGGTACAAGGACATGTTAGGAGGAGGCATGCTTTACAGCTCCTACTTTGGATTTTGCTCTTCCAGTAATCTGCACATTCCTCCGCTCCTCTAGTGTATCACCAATGAAAATGCAGATTTGTTCTAGATCAAAACCAGCACGTGTTAAAGGGGGCATTTAGGATAAGCAGAAGATAAGGGCCCTGGACTGGCAGTTTTAACATTCTGATCAGATTTTCAAAAGTGGAGATGCTTTTGTTCCTGGGGATGCGGCGTAAGAAATAAGAACAGGATTCAGAAATGCTGCACACCCTTCATCCAGCAAACGGGCCCTCTTAAAGGGATGGGTTTTTTCTTTCTTTCTTTTTTTCCCTTTTTTTTTTTTTTTTTTGCTAACAAAACTTTTTATTACTATTAAGCAAGTTTAAAATATTGGATGGGATTTGCAAAACAGCTGGGAAAAGCACTTCTTCCCTTAATTCACTTATCTACCCTTTCTGGATAGCATTTAGAGATCAGACAAATGAAATGATTTCCTTTTTTTTGTCCCTGCTTTTTTTTTTTTCCCTCATTATCAGGGGATCCTGCCACCCAGGAGGAATTTCTTATCTAGCTAATTGCATCAGCTTTAATACTATTTTGTACAGCCTTTGCAGGTGCTCAGCATGTGACTACTACATTATTTTTAAGTACCCTTTTATTATTATTATCTCACAGTTTGGGGCAGTTTTGTAATAGAACTTTAACACAGGGCAATCATGGGTATCATACTACCATTTAATATTTCTATTTCAGCCTATGCAAAAGTAGAGAGGGACTTGGAGTGAGGGGGAGGGTTATCAAGTGTGTGACCTTACTCTTAACATTATAGAATGCAGTATTTAAAGAATTTTGACCAGTTAAGTCCAGTGAGAGAGTGTTTACATCTAAATATAATACCATACTTGGTAAAGTTGAACATCTTAGCAGCTTTCCTCATCTCCATAAAATATGTCATACTTCTGAATCATGTAGCAATTGATTCCAAGTAATTAGGTGTTATTTGTCCATATTTGGAAAATAAATGTTTCTTCCATTGATACTTTATCATCAGTGCTTTCATTTTACCATCAACACACAGTTATCATGGATTTGTCCTGGCATTGTAGTTGGAAAATTCATACTAGCATATTTGATACGATGATACCTTGTTAAGCAGTAAAACATGAAGAATAGACTTTGCTTTTATGAGATGACAAATATAGGGTGTGTACGGTTGATTTCAAATCTTAAATGCACTATATAGAAGGTTCTTATATCTGCAATCAGTAGCCATCACAATTCAAAACACGTATGAAGTTGCTTCTTTGGTTGTATTTACTGGGAGCTGTTTTATTTGTTCCTACAGTTCCGATGCCCTGAAAGACTCTATAGCTTCTACAGAATACTCAAATCCCAGGTCACAAGAGTCCATCAGCTTGTTACTGTCACCTCATGACTAATCATACCTACAGCCTTTTGAATACATTCATATTATACACAAATGTCATTATATGTTGTGGCCCAATTTGTAGAAATTATATCTCCCACAAGTTTGCAAAGTTAATACACTTACAGAATAAATAGAAGAGGAGGAAGAGATGAAAGCCAGTGTCCACTTCTGTATCATCTGAAGTACCACATTCTATTTGATACAGACTTAATTTATTTGTGTGCTTAGATTTTTAATTTTTGAGAGGGCTGACTCAGGCAATGAGGTTAGGGCAGAGGAATGAGGCTGTGACTGACAGAAGATCATCTGACTTCTCCCTTCCTATCTAGGCAGGTCTGCATCACCTCCTCCTTTTCGCTCCCCTCCACCTTATCTCTTTCAACCTGCTGTCCTGCACGTAACAGGGTCTTCTTCACCCTACTCCCTACTGCAGAGGTGATAGGACATTTATTTTTATGGTGACTGACAGCACCTCCAGTTCAAATGATGGAAGACAGGGAAGAATTATGCTGCTCTTCAGCTGTTGTCAAAGTAGGCTGCTGTTAAAGCAATCTGTGCTTCAAGCTGGCTCTGGTTTGAAAAGCCCAGCAACCCAACAACTATGTGAGGTGACATTCCTTTCTTATGTAACTAATGGATACAAAGGTGGGCAAGTAAGGCAAATATGGGAGGAAAAATGAGGTATTTCCCCACAAGTAATTTGGCTAGACTTCCATTTATATATAGAAGAGAGCGAAGTCTCAGAAGGCTATAGATGATCTCTTGCTAGCTTCTGTGTAAGAAAGGCTACTGAGGAAATAGGACCAAGCTGTCCCTCTTCCCTGCTAGATCACCTACCAGGTGAGGACAAAGGATCTCATCCAGTCCCTTCTGAAGTAAGTATGGACTCCTGTAGGTTTTAACTGCATTTGAGAGATTCAGCAGGAAGAACTGTACAAGCCAGAAGATTTTATGGAAATTTGTGTTCCCTGAAGTATAATTCTTGCTTCTCTCCTTTTTAGCCTATGCTTCCATATTACTCAACCAAAAATGAACTGTGCTTTTGAGAAAAAGACTAGATGCTTTTAATTACAAAAACTAAGTTTAAGGAGAAGAAGGTTAACATTTGTCACATAGCCCACAAAATCTTAACCCATTCAGAAAACACTGCCATACAGCTAAATCTCCTGCATTCCAGCTGGGTAAAATCATCTCTGAAGCACAATACCATCAGACTAGTAGCTCTTGTATTAACAAAGTGACATTTTAAAATACACGTAACACTGTAGACTGCTTTTGAAAAGGTAGGAGGACCAGACCATTCCTCAAAAGAAAAACTCCCACTTCTTTCATTCTGTCTACAACCTCACGCATTCAAAATACATACTCTGTTAGAGGGACTACATTAGAAGTCTGATGCAGAAACAGGAAATACAAGGAAAGCATAGTTTCTCCACTTCTGACAGGCATTTTGGCTTCTGTACCTTTTTGGAAGGTCAAAATCAAGTTTAAAATGGAAAAGGTCTTCTAGCTTTAATTATGAAGTCTCTACTGTAACTATTATAAAGTATGTCCTAGAAGTTCCTTCTCAGACTAATTTTCCTAATATTAAAAATGTATCAGTGATCAAGCCAGTCTGAATAAAAGTAGTTTGTCTGTCTCACAGAAACTTAATTAGATATCCTCCAGTTAAGAAAGCCACCCATAGGCATGGTAGGAAACCATTTTCTCCTTCATGATTGTTATCACAAAAAAATAGGGTAAATAGGTAAGATACCTCCCTGCACCATCTTGGGAAATTGTAACGCAGATGTCAGACAATGTTGAGAGTGACAAGTTGTCAAAATGTCACATACTACTCAGTGATGCACACAGTTATTCACACCGGTATTCACAAGTAATTATAGTCAGTACACTCAGAAGGATGAAGATGATGTACCATCTACACATGCCTCTGCACACCTTGCTTCCAGGCACCTGACCTCTAACGCAGAATTCAAGCCCATGAATTAGAGGGGTTACAAAAGGCACATGCAAAGCTTGAGCTAGGCAAGAATATGAACTGAGAATAGGGATGTTTCCTCAAGACCAAGAGTTAAGCAGTGACTCTCCTATTCAGCTTTCACAGCCTTGAACTGCCTCCTGATGGGGTAGGTGCCTAAGCATTTTCTTTTAAACACTACCAACAGTTGTGTTCTTCTCTTAAAATGCAAGATGCTTGGGTATAAAGCTCTGCGTATAAAGCTCTGCGTATTTCTGCTCCACCTAAACACAGTAGGGAAGAAAATGTGGTTTTCCTTTCTGTCCGCTTGCAGGGGCCTAGGCACCCACTCCATCTTGGAGAGCAGGACCTAAAAATCAAGGTGTAACATAGCTGGGGGGAAGGGGCAGCCAATCCCTCCCCTTGCAGTTGTTCAGCCACGAAATGGGTGATGATTTGCTGGGTCAGACAGAATGAGAGTACACAACACAACGCAAACCTAGCCAAAAACCTGTTGCTCTCTTTGGAATAGGAACTGGCCTCCTCTCCTAGGAAATGAAGAAGAGACCCAGTCACAGACCCCTCTCCAAGAGCAGTGCCCAGTACCATTCAGCTCTGGCAAGTTCTTTTCCAACTTCATCAAGCTTTTTTTATAATTTGTGCTTTACAACAATGTTTTGCATAACAGACAAATGGAAAAATTGCTATTTGAAATAAAATGCATACATAATTTTATTTATAAAGTGTGGCACTAATGAAAAAAAGAAAAGTAAATGCTATAAGAGGTTTAGCTATGTTTATTCACAAAAAAATGCCTAGACTACTTTTTGTCTGATCTACCAGAAATTTACTTTTTAAACTCCTGAATAAAATTCCCAAAGCAGTATTCCATGGTGGCAAAAAGGAAATATCACAACTGTCCTGGTTAAATTCTCTTATCTTCTGTACCCAGAGGCCTGTTTTACAGAAGGTAGCAATTTGGTTCTACTTTGCTTTATTTTTTGACAGCCACAAACACAGACAGGACAGCTAATTTACTATTAAACAGCATGACTTTGCAGAAACTACACTTCAGGTTTTATTTGCCTATTAGATTAATCAGTGCTATTACATAAACAAAAGCCCTATCAACTAAAATAGGCAAGACTGGAAAACTGTGTGTTGTGGCGATTTCATAAAGCTTAGAAATAGGTATGATGAGAAGTAAAAGTAACATTGCCAAATATGTTTGCAATGCAAGTTAGAGGAAATGGTCACTTTTTCAAATTCCTAGTTAAAACCACAATTCCCTCAAAGCAGAACAATCACGTAGAACTTTCTTTTTTCCTGACAGATACTACATTTTTCACAAAATCAGTGGCTGTTGCCAAGCTGTTTCATGACAGAGATAAATTGTCTCAAATTGTGTTGGCAAAAATAAATAAATAAAGCCCAGCACTGATTTTTCAAATAATCAGCTATTATTCAGTGATCCCAGAAGAACACTTCCCAGGCTATAGGAGACGCAGGCTCCCTTCTGCGCATGAGGGGATTAGAATGGAAGTTTTTCAGTTTCCCCTTCTGAAGCAGCGTTAAACAAAAAAGTCCCCAAGAGCGGTCATGCCTCTGTAATCTGGTAGCTAAGACTTGAAGGTGAACACTATAATTTCCATTCCTGCACCAGTGAATAACTGTCTAGCCACTACAGCACAATATCGAGAGGGTAGCGCAGGAACATCTCTGCCTGGTGCATTTTGTGATGTGCTGTTGGGCTGGATCCCCCCGGCAGAGCAGGGCAGGGAGTCAGGCTTTGCAGTGTCCTCGGTGACCAGTTTAACGACAGGACTACTGAATAAGGGAGAGAAAAATGCCACCCACTATCAAACTGTTTGCTCTCATCTTTTGCTTTTATTACAACACCTAAAAACTTTCTTTTATTATTATTAAATAGCATTACACATTGAGAGCTTCTAGTTAAACCACAGATGAAAAAGAACTCTTGAATCTGGTTTGATCTGAACCTAAACTTCCTAAATCTCCTGCTGAAAAATAAATTATTCACACAGTTCTACTCCTTCTAACTTTGCTTGACTCTATTTCAAGTGTAAAGCTTTGATTTCTAGAGGCAACTATTTACACAGACCAAATGCATGTCTCAGAGGACAACTGTTCATGTCTTCTTACACAAGTGTCTCTTTGCAGACGCGAACATGTATTTTGTAGACACAGTTTGAATGTTTGCTTTTGAAAACTGTCCTAATAGACAGTGGCAGATGTAGATGGAGAATCTAGGTTAGGATCATAAATCTACAGCAAGTGAAATATGTGAAGCAGTAATAACACAGGCTTAACAATTATCAGTGTCATTTTCTGATGAAGCGTAATGGCTTACGTTTGCAGAAAGGTGGCTTCTGCATGGCAGGCACAAGCTCTGCCAATATATTTGTGGCTACATTTGCACTTGAAGCTTTGGGACTGCAAGCAGACTGGGAAGTTAGAGGCACCAAAGCACCAAAAATGAATATGCATTTCTCGCACTGGGGTGGGGGTGTGCGGGGGACACATGCCTATTACGAGACAAAGCCTGACCTTATATGAAAACGCCCCCTCGTACACTCATAAACAATTTCTTTGTAAGTGGATAAAAGCCACTCAAGCGGATCAGTATGCTCATTGGTCTCTGACCTGCAATACAAAAGTAATACATGACAGTGGAGCTAGAAACGAAAATAAGACAGCAGTCATTATGAAAGAATACTGGAACTATAGAGATGAACTATGTGAGGTGGGAAGAATGATAATGAGGGATAAAAAAAGCTGCAATTCCAAAATAGATGTGACAGCAGATGTTTAAAAAAATTGGAGACAAGGGAATTGAAAAGTGTAATTACAAGAATGAGAGGTGATGTTTTGGCCAGAAATACAACATGCATATAAAAGGAATTGGCTGAATTTGATGTGCCACCAGCGCTGAATTTCTTAAAAAGCAAGAATGTCACTTATTAAAGGCCAATAAGAAATTCGGGGAACGAATTTTAATCTACGTAGAATACGAATATCATTTTTGGCGTAAGTCCTGAACAACAAAAGTTGGCTTGCTGATGCAAGATACTTGCTTTTTTAAAGAACAATCCTACCAGCGAGCTTGTCATTTTTGCAAACTTGATCCATGTCCGCGAAGTCCCTCCTCTGGCTCTCTGCGTTAGAAAATCAGATACGGCCGCTCAGCACCGGGCCGGCCCCTCTTTGAAACCTCTGGGCGAAGGCAGTGGCCAGGCTCACGTTTACCCTGGCACCCTGCCTTCAACAGGAGCTAAGCAGGGATCCTGCACGGACTTGGCGACAGACGTGGGGAGAGGCTGTCCCCCGCGGTGTTTACATGGTGACGGCAGGATAACGCGGACGTGTTCAAGCTGGCTCTATGTGACTAGGAGAACAGCAGCCTGGTGCTCAGCGCAGAAAGATGAGTCGATGCGGAGCTACGAGGAGCAGAGCTCCGCTGCTGGTGGAGGCTCCTCGAAAGGGCTTCTCCGCTGTGCAGCAGCCCATCGGCGAGGACGCACCCAGCTCAGCTCCGCTCAGCTCCCTCACAGTTTTGACAGCAGTGGATATGAGATCTGAGTTTTGATCTCCCTTGTAAAGTTTCTTATTTGAAATGCCAGCTATAAAACTAAATTGATACCTGAGCCTCCTTTTAACCTCTCTGAGCTAAAAGCTCACACTTATAAAGGCAATAATTTGCACAGGTTCTCACTTTATGAAAAAGAACCCCGTTCTAAATTTTGAGTGTGCCCATTTCTAAAATTTCATTTATTTGCCAGCAACTTTTCTGGCAAGAGAGAGAAGATACAGGTTCTGTTCTGTTTTTTCTATATCATGTCTTTTATTTTTCAGTCCCTTTTATTTAAGCCACTATTCTTACAGCATTACGAGGTCCAAATATTTAGAAGTTTGCTCAAAAAAGCTAAGAAGTTAGGAGGTCGTGTAGTATGTTTTTCACAAGTGTTTTCTATGTCTTGCTGAAACAAATTATTCCCTTTGCAGCCTCCTTTAGCACTGAAATTCCCTTCTTGAAATGAAATGTCCAGTGCAGCACTTGCATTGTCTTCAATTAAAAATGTATAAAACTATCCCCCTTGTTATTATTCATCCTACTATTTACACATCGTTGGCTTTAACCACATCCTGAAGCTTCTCACTGAGCTACCTGCAGTCGCAGGTACTCTTTCTGTCTCAGGTCACCTTATGAGAGGTTAAAAATCATTCATTTATTGCTATATTAAAGCAGTAGTTTCTGCAGGATTCACAACTTTTCCTATAATCACTTGTTTAAGCCAAGCTTATCTAGAATGTCCAAGCAAAGAACTCATAGTAAGTAGTTAACAGCTCAGAGTAACATAGTTTATCCTGCTAAGGCATGTGCAGAGATTAACCCAGTGTACTTTTCAGAAGGCTTTTGAATGTTCAGGTTTTTCTTAACGTATGTGTAACAGAGCAGTGCCGTCAAGAGGAGAGATTCTTTTCTGTTATATCCATGAAGAACATGGCTCAAGCACTCAGCGAGTTATATCAAACTCTTACAGGCCGTGAGCAAAATCTCTTGGAACTGCTTAGTTGATTTATTCTGTCAAACTGACAATTAGATGTTTGGGTGCTCAGCAGCTCTGAAAATTAAGAGAATTGCTATGATACTAACACAGAAGGAAGCAGGGGGACAGTGGCAGCGTAGGCGAACACAGGTGACTTCCCTGGATGTAAAGCCTTTTTCTAAAAGCAGTATAAACATGACAGTATCTTTCAAAAGATTTTAGAAAAAACGAATACTGAACATGTGTTTAGTGAACTATCTGAGAAGAAAGTCTTCGCAGCTTTGATCAGGAGTTTTGATTTAGAACTGCTATTTTTCTTGTTGGTGTTTGTTCACTTGTAGCATTAAGGTAAGTAAGAGTATTAAATGACTATAAGCATCATATTAAAAATAGATTACTGGAATTATGCTAATTCAGGGAGGAGGGGAATATATAAGACGACTCAAGAAGTCCCTGAAGGCAGAGCTACTGAAAAATTGGAAAGCACTTTCTCAGTAACATTATGAGGGTGGACACAAATCAGATATGTTAAATAAGAACTTTTAAGGAGAAGCCCAAAAGATTTGCATCTACAAGTTGAAGAACTATGCACAGTATTATTAGTTTTGTCCAACTGTTAGCACCCCTCCAGGATTTCTGCATAAAGGGGTTGCATAAATATGTGTTTACTGCATGAACACATTCCTGAGTATGCTCTTAATTACATATGAGGGAAGGTTCTTTTCAGGAACGAAACAGGCAAGCCAGCTCAAAGCAGAAAGACTATCCACACTTCTCACAGAAAGCATCTCCTTAATTTAGGTTTATATAGCTGTCTGGCACAGCGTAGCCTCTTAGGCTCTCCAAAAATAGAACTATTTGATAATGATTTTGTGCAATTCCAAAAATTATCCATGCTAAGCGGTTATCCCCTTGCACCTATTTCACTACAGAGAATCCCTCTCATTTTACCTAACTGAAACACAATGAAAGAATAAGTTCACTGATGAATTTTAAGATTCATCATTTAACTCTGCATAAACATAAGCAAATTCAAAACTACAGTAATCAGAAATTGACTGCTAACTTCTCTTTTCCACAGCTCCTGTATAGAGACATATTTA